>NC_142886.1:102500-433750 GCF_051225735.1 Oryctolagus cuniculus | reverse complement strand
GGCCGGAGTCTGGGCCCTCCTGCGTTCCTGGGCGCCTCCGAGGTTCCCCCCACCTCCCTTGGATCCCCGGGTCATACCAACATTCTCTGAGGACAGTTAGAGCCCACGGCAGCGTCCTCCTCTGGCTGTCTGGCTCCCTGGCTCATGCATGTGCAGACCAGGACTCCCTGTGCTAAGAGCTGGTAGGGCAGGGCTGTTCCTAGGGGCTCCTGCTGGGACACACCTACTCCTGACGCGCACTGGGTGGTCCACGCGAGATGAGCTCGGTGCTGGGGTACTGGCTGTCCCACCGTGGCCTCCTGAGCCCGAGCAGACACGCGTGGGCCCTCTCCGAGGGCCGGCAGGGCCGGAGTCTGGGCCCTCCTGCGTTCCTGGGCGCCTCCGAGGTTCCCCCCACCTCCCTTGGATCCCCGGGTCATACCAACATTCTCTGAGGACAGTTAGAGCCCACGGCAGCGTCCTCCTCTGGCTGTCTGGCTCCCTGGCTCATGCATGTGCAGACCAGGACTCCCTGTGCTAAGAGCTGGTAGGGCAGGGCTGTTCCTAGGGGCTCCTGCTGGGACACACCTACTCCTGACGCGCACTGGGTGGTCCACGCGAGATGAGCTCGGTGCTGGGGTACTGGCTGTCCCACCGTGGCCTCCTGAGCCCGAGCAGACACGCGTGGGCCCTCTCCGAGGGCCGGCAGGGCCGCAGTCTGGGCCCTCCTGCGTTCCTGGGCGCCTCCGAGGTTCCCCCCACCTCCCTTGGATCCCCGGGTCATACCAACATTCTCTGAGGACAGTTAGAGCCCACGGCAGCGTCCTCCTCTGGCTGTCTGGCTCCCTGGCTCATGCATGTGCAGACCAGGACTCCCTGTGCTAAGAGCTGGTAGGGCAGGGCTGTTCCTAGGGGCTCCTGCTGGGACACACCTACTCCTGACGCGCACTGGGTGGTCCACGCGAGATGAGCTCGGTGCTGGGGTACTGGCTGTCCCACCGTGGCCTCCTGAGCCCGAGCAGACACGCGTGGGCCCTCTCCGAGGGCCGGCAGGGCCGCAGTCTGGGCCCTCCTGCGTTCCTGGGCGCCTCCGAGGTTCCCCCCACCTCCCTTGGGCCGGGCCGGGACGAGGCGCAGCCCCAGGAACCCTGTGCCACCTGGCTGGCCAGTGGAGGCCCCGCCCACGGGCAGGGCAGCAAGCTCCAGAGCCCCACGGCCGCTGCGCCCGACCCTGCAGCCTGCTGGCCGGCTGGAGCCACAGAGACGGCAGGTCTCCCCCGGCCAAGCCAAGAGTTGGCAGCGCGCTCCCCAAAAGCCTCCGCTGGCAGTTCCCGGGAGGATGCAACTGGCTGCCCCTGGCTGGCTCCCTCCCGCTGGTCGGCCAATGCAAAGCCAGACCCACTTCTGCCCCCTGGGGTCCTGGCCTCCAGGGCGGGCGCGCTTCGCAGTGGAGCGGGCGGGCGGGCCCCCTTCGGCTTCCGTCTGCCCTTCGCCCGCCGGACCGCCCGCCCGCCCGCTCGCGGAGCCTGCTGCAGCCAGCCCTGGCTCTAGGAGGCTGGCCAGCCGGCACTGCCAACTGGCCCCAGGTGCTAGCTAGAGGCAGCGGCAGGCCTCGGAGCACACCTGCGGGCGCCCCCAGGCCGCACAAGCATTCTCTGAGGCAAGAGGAGCCCCAGGCATCATCTCCCTCTGGCTGGCGGGCTCGCCGGCTCGCGCGTGCGCAGTCCAGGACTCCTCACAGGAAAGGCTTGTCTAGGGAGGGGCCGTTCCCCGGGTGGGGGGCAGCTGCTGCTGGGACACACCTACTCCTGACGCGCACTGGGTGGTCCACGCGAGATGAGCTCGGTGCTGGGGTACTGGCTGTCCCACCGTGGCCTCCTGAGCCCGAGCAGACACGCGTGGGCCCTCTCCGAGGGCCGGCAGGGCCGGAGTCTGGGCCCTCCTGCGTTCCTGGGCGCCTCCGAGGTTCCCCCCACCTCCCTTGGATCCCCGGGTCATACCAACATTCTCTGAGGACAGTTAGAGCCCACGGCAGCGTCCTCCTCTGGCTCTCTGGCTCCCTGGCTCATGCATGTGCAGACCAGGACTCCCTGTGCTAAGAGCTGGTAGGGCAGGGCTGTTCCTAGGGGCTCCTGCTGGGACACACCTACTCCTGACGCGCACTGGGTGGTCCACGCGAGATGAGCTCGGTGCTGGGGTACTGGCTGTCCCACCGTGGCCTCCTGAGCCCGAGCAGACACGCGTGGGCCCTCTCCGAGGGCCGGCAGGGCCGGAGTCTGGGCCCTCCTGCGTTCCTGGGCGCCTCCGAGGTTCCCCCCACCTCCCTTGGATCCCCGGGTCATACCAACATTCTCTGAGGACAGTTAGAGCCCACGGCAGCGTCCTCCTCTGGCTGTCTGGCTCCCTGGCTCATGCATGTGCAGACCAGGACTCCCTGTGCTAAGAGCTGGTAGGGCAGGGCTGTTCCTAGGGGCTCCTGCTGGGACACACCTACTCCTGACGCGCACTGGGTGGTCCACGCGAGATGAGCTCGGTGCTGGGGTACTGGCTGTCCCACCGTGGCCTCCTGAGCCCGAGCAGACACGCGTGGGCCCTCTCCGAGGGCCGGCAGGGCCGCAGTCTGGGCCCTCCTGCGTTCCTGGGCGCCTCCGAGGTTCCCCCCACCTCCCTTGGGCCGGGCCGGGACGAGGCGCAGCCCCAGGAACCCTGTGCCACCTGGCTGGCCAGTGGAGGCCCCGCCCACGGGCAGGGCAGCAAGCTCCAGAGCCCCACGGCCGCTGCGCCCGACCCTGCAGCCTGCTGGCCGGCTGGAGCCACAGAGACGGCAGGTCTCCCCCGGCCAAGCCAAGAGTTGGCAGCGCGCTCCCCAAAAGCCTCCGCTGGCAGTTCCCGGGAGGATGCAACTGGCTGCCCCTGGCTGGCTCCCTCCCGCTGGTCGGCCAATGCAAAGCCAGACCCACTTCTGCCCCCTGGGGTCCTGGCCTCCAGGGCGGGCGCGCTTCGCAGTGGAGCGGGCGGGCGGGCCCCCTTCGGCTTCCGTCTGCCCTTCGCCCACCGGACCGCCCGCCCGCCCGCTCGCGGAGCCTGCTGCAGCCAGCCCTGGCTCTAGGAGGCTGGCCAGCCGGCACTGCCAACTGGCCCCAGGTGCTAGCTAGAGGCAGCGGCAGGCCTCGGAGCACACCTGCGGGCGCCCCCAGGCCGCACAAGCATTCTCTGAGGCAAGAGGAGCCCCAGGCATCATCTCCCTCTGGCTGGCGGGCTCGCCGGCTCGCGCGTGCGCAGTCCAGGACTCCTCACAGGAAAGGCTTGTCTAGGGAGGGGCCGTTCCCGGGGTGGGGGGCGGCTGCTGCTGGGACACACCTACTCCTGACGCGCACTGGGTGGTCCACGCGAGATGAGCTCGGTGCTGGGGTACTGGCTGTCCCACCGTGGCCTCCTGAGCCCGAGCAGACACGCGTGGGCCCTCTCCGAGGGCCGGCAGGGCCGGAGTCTGGGCCCTCCTGCGTTCCTGGGCGCCTCCGAGGTTCCCCCCACCTCCCTTGGATCCCCGGGTCATACCAACATTCTCTGAGGACAGTTAGAGCCCACGGCAGCGTCCTCCTCTGGCTGTCTGGCTCCCTGGCTCATGCATGTGCAGACCAGGACTCCCTGTGCTAAGAGCTGGTAGGGCAGGGCTGTTCCTAGGGGCTCCTGCTGGGACACACCTACTCCTGACGCGCACTGGGTGGTCCACGCGAGATGAGCTCGGTGCTGGGGTACTGGCTGTCCCACCGTGGCCTCCTGAGCCCGAGC
The DNA here is from genome assembly GCF_051225735.1 of Oryctolagus cuniculus. NCBI lineage: Eukaryota > Metazoa > Chordata > Mammalia > Lagomorpha > Leporidae > Oryctolagus > Oryctolagus cuniculus. The sequence continues at coordinate 429,979 of NC_142886.1, read as the reverse complement.
GGACACGCGTGGGCCCTCTCCGAGGGCCGGCAGGGCCGGAGTCTGGGCCCTCCTGCGTTCCTGGGCGCCTCCGAGGTTCCCCCCACCTCCCTTGGATCCCCGGGTCATACCAACATTCTCTGAGGACAGTTAGAGCCCACGGCAGCGTCCTCCTCTGGCTCCCTGGCTCCCTGGCTCATGCATGTGCAGACCAGGACTCCCTGTGCTAAGAGCTGGTAGGGCAGGGCTGTTCCTAGGGGCTCCTGCTGGGACACTCCTACTCCTGACGCGCACTGGGTGGTCCACGCGAGATGAGCTCGGTGCTGGGGTACTGGCTGTCCCACCGTGGCCTCCTGAGCCCGAGCAGACACGCGTGGGCCCTCTCCGAGGGCCGGCAGGGCCGGAGTCTGGGCCCTCCTGCGTTCCTGGGCGCCTCCGAGGTTCCCCCCACCTCCCTTGGATCCCCGGGTCATACCAACATTCTCTGAGGACAGTTAGAGCCCACGGCAGCGTCCTCCTCTGGCTGTCTGGCTCCCTGGCTCATGCATGTGCAGACCAGGACTCCCTGTGCTAAGAGCTGGTAGGGCAGGGCTGTTCCTAGGGGCTCCTGCTGGGACACACCTACTCCTGACGCGCACTGGGTGGTCCACGCGAGATGAGCTCGGTGCTGGGGTACTGGCTGTCCCACCGTGGCCTCCTGAGCCCGAGCAGACACGCGTGGGCCCTCTCCGAGGGCCGGCAGGGCCGGAGTCTGGGCCCTCCTGCGTTCCTGGGCGCCTCCGAGGTTCCCCCCACCTCCCTTGGATCCCCGGGTCATACCAACATTCTCTGAGGACAGTTAGAGCCCACGGCAGCGTCCTCCTCTGGCTGTCTGGCTCCCTGGCTCATGCATGTGCAGACCAGGACTCCCTGTGCTAAGAGCTGGTAGGGCAGGGCTGTTCCTAGGGGCTCCTGCTGGGACACACCTACTCCTGACGCGCACTGGGTGGTCCACGCGAGATGAGCTCGGTGCTGGGGTACTGGCTGTCCCACCGTGGCCTCCTGAGCCCGAGCAGACACGCGTGGGCCCTCTCCGAGGGCCGGCAGGGCCGCAGTCTGGGCCCTCCTGCGTTCCTGGGCGCCTCCGAGGTTCCCCCCACCTCCCTTGGATCCCCGGGTCATACCAACATTCTCTGAGGACAGTTAGAGCCCACGGCAGCGTCCTCCTCTGGCTGTCTGGCTCCCTGGCTCATGCATGTGCAGACCAGGACTCCCTGTGCTAAGAGCTGGTAGGGCAGGGCTGTTCCTAGGGGCTCCTGCTGGGACACACCTACTCCTGACGCGCACTGGGTGGTCCACGCGAGATGAGCTCGGTGCTGGGGTACTGGCTGTCCCACCGTGGCCTCCTGAGCCCGAGCAGACACGCGTGGGCCCTCTCCGAGGGCCGGCAGGGCCGCAGTCTGGGCCCTCCTGCGTTCCTGGGCGCCTCCGAGGTTCCCCCCACCTCCCTTGGGCCGGGCCGGGACGAGGCGCAGCCCCAGGAACCCTGTGCCACCTGGCTGGCCAGTGGAGGCCCCGCCCACGGGCAGGGCAGCAAGCTCCAGAGCCCCACGGCCGCTGCGCCCGACCCTGCAGCCTGCTGGCCGGCTGGAGCCACAGAGACGGCAGGTCTCCCCCGGCCAAGCCAAGAGTTGGCAGCGCGCTCCCCAAAAGCCTCCGCTGGCAGTTCCCGGGAGGATGCAACTGGCTGCCCCTGGCTGGCTCCCTCCCGCTGGTCGGCCAATGCAAAGCCAGACCCACTTCTGCCCCCTGGGGTCCTGGCCTCCAGGGCGGGCGCGCTTCGCAGTGGAGCGGGCGGGCGGGCCCCCTTTGGCTTCCGTCTGCCCTTCGCCCACCGGACCGCCCGCCCGCCCGCTCGCGGAGCCTGCTGCAGCCAGCCCTGGCTCTAGGAGGCTGGCCAGCCGGCACTGCCAACTGGCCCCAGGTGCTAGCTAGAGGCAGCGGCAGGCCGAGGAGCACACCTGCGGGCGCCCCCAGGCCGCACAAGCATTCTCTGAGGCAAGAGGAGCCCCAGGCATCATCTCCCTCTGGCTGGCGGGCTCGCCGGCTCGCGCGTGCGCAGTCCAGGACTCCTCACAGGAAAGGCTTGTCTAGGGAGGGGCCGTTCCCGGGGTGGGGGGCGGCTGCTGCTGGGACACACCTACTCCTGACGCGCACTGGGTGGTCCACGCGAGATGAGCTCGGTGCTGGGGTACTGGCTGTCCCACCGTGGCCTCCTGAGCCCGAGCAGACACGCGTGGGCCCTCTCCGAGGGCCGGCAGGGCCGCAGTCTGGGCCCTCCTGCGTTCCTGGGCGCCTCCGAGGTTCCCCCCACCTCCCTTGGATCCCCGGGTCATACCAACATTCTCTGAGGACAGTTAGAGCCCACGGCAGCGTCCTCCTCTGGCTGTCTGGCTCCCTGGCTCATGCATGTGCAGACCAGGACTCCCTGTGCTAAGAGCTGGTAGGGCAGGGCTGTTCCTAGGGGCTCCTGCTGGGACACACCTACTCCTGACGCGCACTGGGTGGTCCACGCGAGATGAGCTCGGTGCTGGGGTACTGGCTGTCCCACCGTGGCCTCCTGAGCCCGAGCAGACACGCGTGGGCCCTCTCCGAGGGCCGGCAGGGCCGCAGTCTGGGCCCTCCTGCGTTCCTGGGCGCCTCCGAGGTTCCCCCCACCTCCCTTGGATCCCCGGGTCATACCAACATTCTCTGAGGACAGTTAGAGCCCACGGCAGCGTCCTCCTCTGGCTCTCTGGCTCCCTGGCTCATGCATGTGCAGACCAGGACTCCCTGTGCTAAGAGCTGGTAGGGCAGGGCTGTTCCTAGGGGCTCCTGCTGGGACACACCTACTCCTGACGCGCACTGGGTGGTCCACGCGAGATGAGCTCGGTGCTGGGGTACTGGCTGTCCCACCGTGGCCTCCTGAGCCCGAGCAGACACGCGTGGGCCCTCTCCGAGGGCCGGCAGGGCCGCAGTCTGGGCCCTCCTGCGTTCCTGGGCGCCTCCGAGGTTCCCCCCACCTCCCTTGGATCCCCGGGTCATACCAACATTCTCTGAGGACAGTTAGAGCCCACGGCAGCGTCCTCCTCTGGCTGTCTGGCTCCCTGGCTCATGCATGTGCAGACCAGGACTCCCTGTGCTAAGAGCTGGTAGGGCAGGGCTGTTCCTAGGGGCTCCTGCTGGGACACACCTACTCCTGACGCGCACTGGGTGGTCCACGCGAGATGAGCTCGGTGCTGGGGTACTGGCTGTCCCACCGTGGCCTCCTGAGCCCGAGCAGACACGCGTGGGCCCTCTCCGAGGGCCGGCAGGGCCGGAGTCTGGGCCCTCCTGCGTTCCTGGGCGCCTCCGAGGTTCCCCCCACCTCCCTTGGATCCCCGGGTCATACCAACATTCTCTGAGGACAGTTAGAGCCCACGGCAGCGTCCTCCTCTGGCTGTCTGGCTCCCTGGCTCATGCATGTGCAGACCAGGACTCCCTGTGCTAAGAGCTGGTAGGGCAGGGCTGTTCCTAGGGGCTCCTGCTGGGACACACCTACTCCTGACGCGCACTGGGTGGTCCACGCGAGATGAGCTCGGTGCTGGGGTACTGGCTGTCCCACCGTGGCCTCCTGAGCCCGAGCAGACACGCGTGGGCCCTCTCCGAGGGCCGGCAGGGCCGCAGTCTGGGCCCTCCTGCGTTCCTGGGCGCCTCCGAGGTTCCCCCCACCTCCCTTGGATCCCCGGGTCATACCAACATTCTCTGAGGACAGTTAGAGCCCACGGCAGCGTCCTCCTCTGGCTGTCTGGCTCCCTGGCTCATGCATGTGCAGACCAGGACTCCCTGTGCTAAGAGCTGGTAGGGCAGGGCTGTTCCTAGGGGCTCCTGCTGGGACACACCTACTCCTGACGCGCACTGGGTGGTCCACGCGAGATGAGCTCGGTGCTGGGGTACTGGCTGTCCCACCGTGGCCTCCTGAGCCCGAGCAGACACGCGTGGGCCCTCTCCGAGGGCCGGCAGGGCCGCAGTCTGGGCCCTCCTGCGTTCCTGGGCGCCTCCGAGGTTCCCCCCACCTCCCTTGGGCCGGGCCGGGACGAGGCGCAGCCCCAGGAACCCTGTGCCACCTGGCTGGCCAGTGGAGGCCCCGCCCACGGGCAGGGCAGCAAGCTCCAGAGCCCCACGGCCGCTGCGCCCGACCCTGCAGCCTGCTGGCCGGCTGGAGCCACAGAGACGGCAGGTCTCCCCCGGCCAAGCCAAGAGTTGGCAGCGCGCTCCCCAAAAGCCTCCGCTGGCAGTTCCCGGGAGGATGCAACTGGCTGCCCCTGGCTGGCTCCCTCCCGCTGGTCGGCCAATGCAAAGCCAGACCCACTTCTGCCCCCTGGGGTCCTGGCCTCCAGGGCGGGCGCGCTTCGCAGTGGAGCGGGCGGGCGGGCCCCCTTCGGCTTCCGTCTGCCCTTCGCCCGCCCGACCGCCCGCCCGCCCGCTCGCGGAGCCTGCTGCAGCCAGCCCTGGCTCTAGGAGGCTGGCCAGCCGGCACTGCCAACTGGCCCCAGGTGCTAGCTAGAGGCAGCGGCAGGCCTCGGAGCACACCTGCGGGCGCCCCCACGCCGCACAAGCATTCTCTGAGGCAAGAGGAGCCCCAGGCATCATCTCCCTCTGGCTGGCGGGCTCGCCGGCTCGCGCGTGCGCAGTCCAGGACTCCTCACAGGAAAGGCTTGTCTAGGGAGGGGCCGTTCCCGGGGTGGGGGGCAGCTGCTGCTGGGACACACCTACTCCTGACGCGCACTGGGTGGTCCACGCGAGATGAGCTCGGTGCTGGGGTACTGGCTGTCCCACCGTGGCCTCCTGAGCCCGAGCAGACACGCGTGGGCCCTCTCCGAGGGCCGGCAGGGCCGGAGTCTGGGCCCTCCTGCGTTCCTGGGCGCCTCCGAGGTTCCCCCCACCTCCCTTGGATCCCCGGGTCATACCAACATTCTCTGAGGACAGTTAGAGCCCACGGCAGCGTCCTCCTCTGGCTCTCTGGCTCCCTGGCTCATGCATGTGCAGACCAGGACTCCCTGTGCTAAGAGCTGGTAGGGCAGGGCTGTTCCTAGGGGCTCCTGCTGGGACACACCTACTCCTGACGCGCACTGGGTGGTCCACGCGAGATGAGCTCGGTGCTGGGGTACTGGCTGTCCCACCGTGGCCTCCTGAGCCCGAGCAGACACGCGTGGGCCCTCTCCGAGGGCCGGCAGGGCCGCAGTCTGGGCCCTCCTGCGTTCCTGGGCGCCTCCGAGGTTCCCCCCACCTCCCTTGGGCCGGGCCGGGACGAGGCGCAGCCCCAGGAACCCTGTGCCACCTGGCTGGCCAGTGGAGGCCCCGCCCACGGGCAGGGCAGCAAGCTCCAGAGCCCCACGGCCGCTGCGCCCGACCCTGCAGCCTGCTGGCCGGCTGGAGCCACAGAGACGGCAGGTCTCCCCCGGCCAAGCCAAGAGTTGGCAGCGCGCTCCCCAAAAGCCTCCGCTGGCAGTTCCCGGGAGGATGCAACTGGCTGCCCCTGGCTGGCTCCCTCCCGCTGGTCGGCCAATGCAAAGCCAGACCCACTTCTGCCCCCTGGGGTCCTGGCCTCCAGGGCGGGCGCGCTTCGCAGTGGAGCGGGCGGGCGGGCCCCCTTCGGCTTCCGTCTGCCCTTCGCCCACCGGACCGCCCGCCCGCCCGCTCGCGGAGCCTGCTGCAGCCAGCCCTGGCTCTAGGAGGCTGGCCAGCCGGCACTGCCAACTGGCCCCAGGTGCTAGCTAGAGGCAGCGGCAGGCCGAGGAGCACACCTGCGGGCGCCCCCAGGCCGCACAAGCATTCTCTGAGGCAAGAGGAGCCCCAGGCATCATCTCCCTCTGGCTGGCGGGCTCGCCGGCTCGCGCGTGCGCAGTCCAGGACTCCTCACAGGAAAGGCTTGTCTAGGGAGGGGCCGTTCCCGGGGTGGGGGGCGGCTGCTGCTGGGACACACCTACTCCTGACGCGCACTGGGTGGTCCACGCGAGATGAGCTCGGTGCTGGGGTACTGGCTGTCCCACCGTGGCCTCCTGAGCCCGAGCAGACACGCGTGGGCCCTCTCCGAGGGCCGGCAGGGCCGGAGTCTGGGCCCTCCTGCGTTCCTGGGCGCCTCCGAGGTTCCCCCCACCTCCCTTGGATCCCCGGGTCATACCAACATTCTCTGAGGACAGTTAGAGCCCACGGCAGCGTCCTCCTCTGGCTGTCTGGCTCCCTGGCTCATGCATGTGCAGACCAGGACTCCCTGTGCTAAGAGCTGGTAGGGCAGGGCTGTTCCTAGGGGCTCCTGCTGGGACACACCTACTCCTGACGCGCACTGGGTGGTCCACGCGAGATGAGCTCGGTGCTGGGGTACTGGCTGTCCCACCGTGGCCTCCTGAGCCCGAGCGGACACGCGTGGGCCCTCTCCGAGGGCCGGCAGGGCCGGAGTCTGGGCCCTCCTGCGTTCCTGGGCGCCTCCGAGGTTCCCCCCACCTCCCTTGGATCCCCGGGTCATACCAACATTCTCTGAGGACAGTTAGAGCCCACGGCAGCGTCCTCCTCTGGCTCCCTGGCTCCCTGGCTCATGCATGTGCAGACCAGGACTCCCTGTGCTAAGAGCTGGTAGGGCAGGGCTGTTCCTAGGGGCTCCTGCTGGGACACTCCTACTCCTGACGCGCACTGGGTGGTCCACGCGAGATGAGCTCGGTGCTGGGGTACTGGCTGTCCCACCGTGGCCTCCTGAGCCCGAGCAGACACGCGTGGGCCCTCTCCGAGGGCCGGCAGGGCCGGAGTCTGGGCCCTCCTGCGTTCCTGGGCGCCTCCGAGGTTCCCCCCACCTCCCTTGGATCCCCGGGTCATACCAACATTCTCTGAGGACAGTTAGAGCCCACGGCAGCGTCCTCCTCTGGCTGTCTGGCTCCCTGGCTCATGCATGTGCAGACCAGGACTCCCTGTGCTAAGAGCTGGTAGGGCAGGGCTGTTCCTAGGGGCTCCTGCTGGGACACACCTACTCCTGACGCGCACTGGGTGGTCCACGCGAGATGAGCTCGGTGCTGGGGTACTGGCTGTCCCACCGTGGCCTCCTGAGCCCGAGCAGACACGCGTGGGCCCTCTCCGAGGGCCGGCAGGGCCGGAGTCTGGGCCCTCCTGCGTTCCTGGGCGCCTCCGAGGTTCCCCCCACCTCCCTTGGATCCCCGGGTCATACCAACATTCTCTGAGGACAGTTAGAGCCCACGGCAGCGTCCTCCTCTGGCTGTCTGGCTCCCTGGCTCATGCATGTGCAGACCAGGACTCCCTGTGCTAAGAGCTGGTAGGGCAGGGCTGTTCCTAGGGGCTCCTGCTGGGACACACCTACTCCTGACGCGCACTGGGTGGTCCACGCGAGATGAGCTCGGTGCTGGGGTACTGGCTGTCCCACCGTGGCCTCCTGAGCCCGAGCAGACACGCGTGGGCCCTCTCCGAGGGCCGGCAGGGCCGCAGTCTGGGCCCTCCTGCGTTCCTGGGCGCCTCCGAGGTTCCCCCCACCTCCCTTGGATCCCCGGGTCATACCAACATTCTCTGAGGACAGTTAGAGCCCACGGCAGCGTCCTCCTCTGGCTGTCTGGCTCCCTGGCTCATGCATGTGCAGACCAGGACTCCCTGTGCTAAGAGCTGGTAGGGCAGGGCTGTTCCTAGGGGCTCCTGCTGGGACACACCTACTCCTGACGCGCACTGGGTGGTCCACGCGAGATGAGCTCGGTGCTGGGGTACTGGCTGTCCCACCGTGGCCTCCTGAGCCCGAGCAGACACGCGTGGGCCCTCTCCGAGGGCCGGCAGGGCCGCAGTCTGGGCCCTCCTGCGTTCCTGGGCGCCTCCGAGGTTCCCCCCACCTCCCTTGGGCCGGGCCGGGACGAGGCGCAGCCCCAGGAACCCTGTGCCACCTGGCTGGCCAGTGGAGGCCCCGCCCACGGGCAGGGCAGCAAGCTCCAGAGCCCCACGGCCGCTGCGCCCGACCCTGCAGCCTGCTGGCCGGCTGGAGCCACAGAGACGGCAGGTCTCCCCCGGCCAAGCCAAGAGTTGGCAGCGCGCTCCCCAAAAGCCTCCGCTGGCAGTTCCCGGGAGGATGCAACTGGCTGCCCCTGGCTGGCTCCCTCCCGCTGGTCGGCCAATGCAAAGCCAGACCCACTTCTGCCCCCTGGGGTCCTGGCCTCCAGGGCGGGCGCGCTTCGCAGTGGAGCGGGCGGGCGGGCCCCCTTTGGCTTCCGTCTGCCCTTCGCCCACCGGACCGCCCGCCCGCCCGCTCGCGGAGCCTGCTGCAGCCAGCCCTGGCTCTAGGAGGCTGGCCAGCCGGCACTGCCAACTGGCCCCAGGTGCTAGCTAGAGGCAGCGGCAGGCCGAGGAGCACACCTGCGGGCGCCCCCAGGCCGCACAAGCATTCTCTGAGGCAAGAGGAGCCCCAGGCATCATCTCCCTCTGGCTGGCGGGCTCGCCGGCTCGCGCGTGCGCAGTCCAGGACTCCTCACAGGAAAGGCTTGTCTAGGGAGGGGCCGTTCCCGGGGTGGGGGGCGGCTGCTGCTGGGACACACCTACTCCTGACGCGCACTGGGTGGTCCACGCGAGATGAGCTCGGTGCTGGGGTACTGGCTGTCCCACCGTGGCCTCCTGAGCCCGAGCAGACACGCGTGGGCCCTCTCCGAGGGCCGGCAGGGCCGCAGTCTGGGCCCTCCTGCGTTCCTGGGCGCCTCCGAGGTTCCCCCCACCTCCCTTGGATCCCCGGGTCATACCAACATTCTCTGAGGACAGTTAGAGCCCACGGCAGCGTCCTCCTCTGGCTGTCTGGCTCCCTGGCTCATGCATGTGCAGACCAGGACTCCCTGTGCTAAGAGCTGGTAGGGCAGGGCTGTTCCTAGGGGCTCCTGCTGGGACACACCTACTCCTGACGCGCACTGGGTGGTCCACGCGAGATGAGCTCGGTGCTGGGGTACTGGCTGTCCCACCGTGGCCTCCTGAGCCCGAGCAGACACGCGTGGGCCCTCTCCGAGGGCCGGCAGGGCCGCAGTCTGGGCCCTCCTGCGTTCCTGGGCGCCTCCGAGGTTCCCCCCACCTCCCTTGGATCCCCGGGTCATACCAACATTCTCTGAGGACAGTTAGAGCCCACGGCAGCGTCCTCCTCTGGCTCTCTGGCTCCCTGGCTCATGCATGTGCAGACCAGGACTCCCTGTGCTAAGAGCTGGTAGGGCAGGGCTGTTCCTAGGGGCTCCTGCTGGGACACACCTACTCCTGACGCGCACTGGGTGGTCCACGCGAGATGAGCTCGGTGCTGGGGTACTGGCTGTCCCACCGTGGCCTCCTGAGCCCGAGCAGACACGCGTGGGCCCTCTCCGAGGGCCGGCAGGGCCGCAGTCTGGGCCCTCCTGCGTTCCTGGGCGCCTCCGAGGTTCCCCCCACCTCCCTTGGATCCCCGGGTCATACCAACATTCTCTGAGGACAGTTAGAGCCCACGGCAGCGTCCTCCTCTGGCTGTCTGGCTCCCTGGCTCATGCATGTGCAGACCAGGACTCCCTGTGCTAAGAGCTGGTAGGGCAGGGCTGTTCCTAGGGGCTCCTGCTGGGACACACCTACTCCTGACGCGCACTGGGTGGTCCACGCGAGATGAGCTCGGTGCTGGGGTACTGGCTGTCCCACCGTGGCCTCCTGAGCCCGAGCAGACACGCGTGGGCCCTCTCCGAGGGCCGGCAGGGCCGGAGTCTGGGCCCTCCTGCGTTCCTGGGCGCCTCCGAGGTTCCCCCCACCTCCCTTGGATCCCCGGGTCATACCAACATTCTCTGAGGACAGTTAGAGCCCACGGCAGCGTCCTCCTCTGGCTGTCTGGCTCCCTGGCTCATGCATGTGCAGACCAGGACTCCCTGTGCTAAGAGCTGGTAGGGCAGGGCTGTTCCTAGGGGCTCCTGCTGGGACACACCTACTCCTGACGCGCACTGGGTGGTCCACGCGAGATGAGCTCGGTGCTGGGGTACTGGCTGTCCCACCGTGGCCTCCTGAGCCCGAGCAGACACGCGTGGGCCCTCTCCGAGGGCCGGCAGGGCCGCAGTCTGGGCCCTCCTGCGTTCCTGGGCGCCTCCGAGGTTCCCCCCACCTCCCTTGGATCCCCGGGTCATACCAACATTCTCTGAGGACAGTTAGAGCCCACGGCAGCGTCCTCCTCTGGCTGTCTGGCTCCCTGGCTCATGCATGTGCAGACCAGGACTCCCTGTGCTAAGAGCTGGTAGGGCAGGGCTGTTCCTAGGGGCTCCTGCTGGGACACACCTACTCCTGACGCGCACTGGGTGGTCCACGCGAGATGAGCTCGGTGCTGGGGTACTGGCTGTCCCACCGTGGCCTCCTGAGCCCGAGCAGACACGCGTGGGCCCTCTCCGAGGGCCGGCAGGGCCGCAGTCTGGGCCCTCCTGCGTTCCTGGGCGCCTCCGAGGTTCCCCCCACCTCCCTTGGGCCGGGCCGGGACGAGGCGCAGCCCCAGGAACCCTGTGCCACCTGGCTGGCCAGTGGAGGCCCCGCCCACGGGCAGGGCAGCAAGCTCCAGAGCCCCACGGCCGCTGCGCCCGACCCTGCAGCCTGCTGGCCGGCTGGAGCCACAGAGACGGCAGGTCTCCCCCGGCCAAGCCAAGAGTTGGCAGCGCGCTCCCCAAAAGCCTCCGCTGGCAGTTCCCGGGAGGATGCAACTGGCTGCCCCTGGCTGGCTCCCTCCCGCTGGTCGGCCAATGCAAAGCCAGACCCACTTCTGCCCCCTGGGGTCCTGGCCTCCAGGGCGGGCGCGCTTCGCAGTGGAGCGGGCGGGCGGGCCCCCTTCGGCTTCCGTCTGCCCTTCGCCCGCCGGACCGCCCGCCCGCCCGCTCGCGGAGCCTGCTGCAGCCAGCCCTGGCTCTAGGAGGCTGGCCAGCCGGCACTGCCAACTGGCCCCAGGTGCTAGCTAGAGGCAGCGGCAGGCCTCGGAGCACACCTGCGGGCGCCCCCACGCCGCACAAGCATTCTCTGAGGCAAGAGGAGCCCCAGGCATCATCTCCCTCTGGCTGGCGGGCTCGCCGGCTCGCGCGTGCGCAGTCCAGGACTCCTCACAGGAAAGGCTTGTCTAGGGAGGGGCCGTTCCCGGGGTGGGGGGCAGCTGCTGCTGGGACACACCTACTCCTGACGCGCACTGGGTGGTCCACGCGAGATGAGCTCGGTGCTGGGGTACTGGCTGTCCCACCGTGGCCTCCTGAGCCCGAGCAGACACGCGTGGGCCCTCTCCGAGGGCCGGCAGGGCCGGAGTCTGGGCCCTCCTGCGTTCCTGGGCGCCTCCGAGGTTCCCCCCACCTCCCTTGGATCCCCGGGTCATACCAACATTCTCTGAGGACAGTTAGAGCCCACGGCAGCGTCCTCCTCTGGCTGTCTGGCTCCCTGGCTCATGCATGTGCAGACCAGGACTCCCTGTGCTAAGAGCTGGTAGGGCAGGGCTGTTCCTAGGGGCTCCTGCTGGGACACACCTACTCCTGACGCGCACTGGGTGGTCCACGCGAGATGAGCTCGGTGCTGGGGTACTGGCTGTCCCACCGTGGCCTCCTGAGCCCGAGCAGACACGCGTGGGCCCTCTCCGAGGGCCGGCAGGGCCGCAGTCTGGGCCCTCCTGCGTTCCTGGGCGCCTCCGAGGTTCCCCCCACCTCCCTTGGATCCCCGGGTCATACCAACATTCTCTGAGGACAGTTAGAGCCCACGGCAGCGTCCTCCTCTGGCTCTCTGGCTCCCTGGCTCATGCATGTGCAGACCAGGACTCCCTGTGCTAAGAGCTGGTAGGGCAGGGCTGTTCCTAGGGGCTCCTGCTGGGACACACCTACTCCTGACGCGCACTGGGTGGTCCACGCGAGATGAGCTCGGTGCTGGGGTACTGGCTGTCCCACCGTGGCCTCCTGAGCCCGAGCAGACACGCGTGGGCCCTCTCCGAGGGCCGGCAGGGCCGCAGTCTGGGCCCTCCTGCGTTCCTGGGCGCCTCCGAGGTTCCCCCCACCTCCCTTGGATCCCCGGGTCATACCAACATTCTCTGAGGACAGTTAGAGCCCACGGCAGCGTCCTCCTCTGGCTGTCTGGCTCCCTGGCTCATGCATGTGCAGACCAGGACTCCCTGTGCTAAGAGCTGGTAGGGCAGGGCTGTTCCTAGGGGCTCCTGCTGGGACACACCTACTCCTGACGCGCACTGGGTGGTCCACGCGAGATGAGCTCGGTGCTGGGGTACTGGCTGTCCCACCGTGGCCTCCTGAGCCCGAGCAGACACGCGTGGGCCCTCTCCGAGGGCCGGCAGGGCCGGAGTCTGGGCCCTCCTGCGTTCCTGGGCGCCTCCGAGGTTCCCCCCACCTCCCTTGGATCCCCGGGTCATACCAACATTCTCTGAGGACAGTTAGAGCCCACGGCAGCGTCCTCCTCTGGCTGTCTGGCTCCCTGGCTCATGCATGTGCAGACCAGGACTCCCTGTGCTAAGAGCTGGTAGGGCAGGGCTGTTCCTAGGGGCTCCTGCTGGGACACACCTACTCCTGACGCGCACTGGGTGGTCCACGCGAGATGAGCTCGGTGCTGGGGTACTGGCTGTCCCACCGTGGCCTCCTGAGCCCGAGCAGACACGCGTGGGCCCTCTCCGAGGGCCGGCAGGGCCGCAGTCTGGGCCCTCCTGCGTTCCTGGGCGCCTCCGAGGTTCCCCCCACCTCCCTTGGATCCCCGGGTCATACCAACATTCTCTGAGGACAGTTAGAGCCCACGGCAGCGTCCTCCTCTGGCTGTCTGGCTCCCTGGCTCATGCATGTGCAGACCAGGACTCCCTGTGCTAAGAGCTGGTAGGGCAGGGCTGTTCCTAGGGGCTCCTGCTGGGACACACCTACTCCTGACGCGCACTGGGTGGTCCACGCGAGATGAGCTCGGTGCTGGGGTACTGGCTGTCCCACCGTGGCCTCCTGAGCCCGAGCAGACACGCGTGGGCCCTCTCCGAGGGCCGGCAGGGCCGCAGTCTGGGCCCTCCTGCGTTCCTGGGCGCCTCCGAGGTTCCCCCCACCTCCCTTGGGCCGGGCCGGGACGAGGCGCAGCCCCAGGAACCCTGTGCCACCTGGCTGGCCAGTGGAGGCCCCGCCCACGGGCAGGGCAGCAAGCTCCAGAGCCCCACGGCCGCTGCGCCCGACCCTGCAGCCTGCTGGCCGGCTGGAGCCACAGAGACGGCAGGTCTCCCCCGGCCAAGCCAAGAGTTGGCAGCGCGCTCCCCAAAAGCCTCCGCTGGCAGTTCCCGGGAGGATGCAACTGGCTGCCCCTGGCTGGCTCCCTCCCGCTGGTCGGCCAATGCAAAGCCAGACCCACTTCTGCCCCCTGGGGTCCTGGCCTCCAGGGCGGGCGCGCTTCGCAGTGGAGCGGGCGGGCGGGCCCCCTTTGGCTTCCGTCTGCCCTTCGCCCACCGGACCGCCCGCCCGCCCGCTCGCGGAGCCTGCTGCAGCCAGCCCTGGCTCTAGGAGGCTGGCCAGCCGGCACTGCCAACTGGCCCCAGGTGCTAGCTAGAGGCAGCGGCAGGCCGAGGAGCACACCTGCGGGCGCCCCCAGGCCGCACAAGCATTCTCTGAGGCAAGAGGAGCCCCAGGCATCATCTCCCTCTGGCTGGCGGGCTCGCCGGCTCGCGCGTGCGCAGTCCAGGACTCCTCACAGGAAAGGCTTGTCTAGGGAGGGGCCGTTCCCGGGGTGGGGGGCGGCTGCTGCTGGGACACACCTACTCCTGACGCGCACTGGGTGGTCCACGCGAGATGAGCTCGGTGCTGGGGTACTGGCTGTCCCACCGTGGCCTCCTGAGCCCGAGCAGACACGCGTGGGCCCTCTCCGAGGGCCGGCAGGGCCGCAGTCTGGGCCCTCCTGCGTTCCTGGGCGCCTCCGAGGTTCCCCCCACCTCCCTTGGATCCCCGGGTCATACCAACATTCTCTGAGGACAGTTAGAGCCCACGGCAGCGTCCTCCTCTGGCTGTCTGGCTCCCTGGCTCATGCATGTGCAGACCAGGACTCCCTGTGCTAAGAGCTGGTAGGGCAGGGCTGTTCCTAGGGGCTCCTGCTGGGACACACCTACTCCTGACGCGCACTGGGTGGTCCACGCGAGATGAGCTCGGTGCTGGGGTACTGGCTGTCCCACCGTGGCCTCCTGAGCCCGAGCAGACACGCGTGGGCCCTCTCCGAGGGCCGGCAGGGCCGCAGTCTGGGCCCTCCTGCGTTCCTGGGCGCCTCCGAGGTTCCCCCCACCTCCCTTGGATCCCCGGGTCATACCAACATTCTCTGAGGACAGTTAGAGCCCACGGCAGCGTCCTCCTCTGGCTCTCTGGCTCCCTGGCTCATGCATGTGCAGACCAGGACTCCCTGTGCTAAGAGCTGGTAGGGCAGGGCTGTTCCTAGGGGCTCCTGCTGGGACACACCTACTCCTGACGCGCACTGGGTGGTCCACGCGAGATGAGCTCGGTGCTGGGGTACTGGCTGTCCCACCGTGGCCTCCTGAGCCCGAGCAGACACGCGTGGGCCCTCTCCGAGGGCCGGCAGGGCCGGAGTCTGGGCCCTCCTGCGTTCCTGGGCGCCTCCGAGGTTCCCCCCACCTCCCTTGGATCCCCGGGTCATACCAACATTCTCTGAGGACAGTTAGAGCCCACGGCAGCGTCCTCCTCTGGCTCTCTGGCTCCCTGGCTCATGCATGTGCAGACCAGGACTCCCTGTGCTAAGAGCTGGTAGGGCAGGGCTGTTCCTAGGGGCTCCTGCTGGGACACACCTACTCCTGACGCGCACTGGGTGGTCCACGCGAGATGAGCTCGGTGCTGGGGTACTGGCTGTCCCACCGTGGCCTCCTGAGCCCGAGCAGACACGCGTGGGCCCTCTCCGAGGGCCGGCAGGGCCGGAGTCTGGGCCCTCCTGCGTTCCTGGGCGCCTCCGAGGTTCCCCCCACCTCCCTTGGATCCCCGGGTCATACCAACATTCTCTGAGGACAGTTAGAGCCCACGGCAGCGTCCTCCTCTGGCTGTCTGGCTCCCTGGCTCATGCATGTGCAGACCAGGACTCCCTGTGCTAAGAGCTGGTAGGGCAGGGCTGTTCCTAGGGGCTCCTGCTGGGACACACCTACTCCTGACGCGCACTGGGTGGTCCACGCGAGATGAGCTCGGTGCTGGGGTACTGGCTGTCCCACCGTGGCCTCCTGAGCCCGAGCAGACACGCGTGGGCCCTCTCCGAGGGCCGGCAGGGCCGCAGTCTGGGCCCTCCTGCGTTCCTGGGCGCCTCCGAGGTTCCCCCCACCTCCCTTGGGCCGGGCCGGGACGAGGCGCAGCCCCAGGAACCCTGTGCCACCTGGCTGGCCAGTGGAGGCCCCGCCCACGGGCAGGGCAGCAAGCTCCAGAGCCCCACGGCCGCTGCGCCCGACCCTGCAGCCTGCTGGCCGGCTGGAGCCACAGAGACGGCAGGTCTCCCCCGGCCAAGCCAAGAGTTGGCAGCGCGCTCCCCAAAAGCCTCCGCTGGCAGTTCCCGGGAGGATGCAACTGGCTGCCCCTGGCTGGCTCCCTCCCGCTGGTCGGCCAATGCAAAGCCAGACCCACTTCTGCCCCCTGGGGTCCTGGCCTCCAGGGCGGGCGCGCTTCGCAGTGGAGCGGGCGGGCGGGCCCCCTTCGGCTTCCGTCTGCCCTTCGCCCACCGGACCGCCCGCCCGCCCGCTCGCGGAGCCTGCTGCAGCCAGCCCTGGCTCTAGGAGGCTGGCCAGCCGGCACTGCCAACTGGCCCCAGGTGCTAGCTAGAGGCAGCGGCAGGCCTCGGAGCACACCTGCGGGCGCCCCCAGGCCGCACAAGCATTCTCTGAGGCAAGAGGAGCCCCAGGCATCATCTCCCTCTGGCTGGCGGGCTCGCCGGCTCGCGCGTGCGCAGTCCAGGACTCCTCACAGGAAAGGCTTGTCTAGGGAGGGGCCGTTCCCGGGGTGGGGGGCGGCTGCTGCTGGGACACACCTACTCCTGACGCGCACTGGGTGGTCCACGCGAGATGAGCTCGGTGCTGGGGTACTGGCTGTCCCACCGTGGCCTCCTGAGCCCGAGCAGACACGCGTGGGCCCTCTCCGAGGGCCGGCAGGGCCGGAGTCTGGGCCCTCCTGCGTTCCTGGGCGCCTCCGAGGTTCCCCCCACCTCCCTTGGATCCCCGGGTCATACCAACATTCTCTGAGGACAGTTAGAGCCCACGGCAGCGTCCTCCTCTGGCTGTCTGGCTCCCTGGCTCATGCATGTGCAGACCAGGACTCCCTGTGCTAAGAGCTGGTAGGGCAGGGCTGTTCCTAGGGGCTCCTGCTGGGACACACCTACTCCTGACGCGCACTGGGTGGTCCACGCGAGATGAGCTCGGTGCTGGGGTACTGGCTGTCCCACCGTGGCCTCCTGAGCCCGAGCGGACACGCGTGGGCCCTCTCCGAGGGCCGGCAGGGCCGGAGTCTGGGCCCTCCTGCGTTCCTGGGCGCCTCCGAGGTTCCCCCCACCTCCCTTGGATCCCCGGGTCATACCAACATTCTCTGAGGACAGTTAGAGCCCACGGCAGCGTCCTCCTCTGGCTCCCTGGCTCCCTGGCTCATGCATGTGCAGACCAGGACTCCCTGTGCTAAGAGCTGGTAGGGCAGGGCTGTTCCTAGGGGCTCCTGCTGGGACACACCTACTCCTGACACGCACTGGGTGGTCCACGCGAGATGAGCTCGGTGCTGGGGTACTGGCTGTCCCACCGTGGCCTCCTGAGCCCGAGCAGACACGCGTGGGCCCTCTCCGAGGGCCGGCAGGGCCGGAGTCTGGGCCCTCCTGCGTTCCTGGGCGCCTCCGAGGTTCCCCCCACCTCCCTTGGGCCGGGCCGGGACGAGGCGCAGCCCCAGGAACCCTGTGCCACCTGGCTGGCCAGTGGAGGCCCCGCCCACGGGCAGGGCAGCAAGCTCCAGAGCCCCACGGCCGCTGCGCCCGACCCTGCAGCCTGCTGGCCGGCTGGAGCCACAGAGACGGCAGGTCTCCCCCGGCCAAGCCAAGAGTTGGCAGCGCGCTCCCCAAAAGCCTCCGCTGGCAGTTCCCGGGAGGATGCAACTGGCTGCCCCTGGCTGGCTCCCTCCCGCTGGTCGGCCAATGCAAAGCCAGACCCACTTCTGCCCCCTGGGGTCCTGGCCTCCAGGGCGGGCGCGCTTCGCAGTGGAGCGGGCGGGCGGGCCCCCTTCGGCTTCCGTCTGCCCTTCGCCCGCCGGACCGCCCGCCCGCCCGCTCGCGGAGCCTGCTGCAGCCAGCCCTGGCTCTAGGAGGCTGGCCAGCCGGCACTGCCAACTGGCCCCAGGTGCTAGCTAGAGGCAGCGGCAGGCCTCGGAGCACACCTGCGGGCGCCCCCAGGCCGCACAAGCATTCTCTGAGGCAAGAGGAGCCCCAGGCATCATCTCCCTCTGGCTGGCGGGCTCGCCGGCTCGCGCGTGCGCAGTCCAGGACTCCTCACAGGAAAGGCTTGTCTAGGGAGGGGCCGTTCCCGGGGTGGGGGGCGGCTGCTGCTGGGACACACCTACTCCTGACGCCCACTGGGTGGTCCACGCGAGATGAGCTCGGTGCTGGGGTACTGGCTGTCCCACCGTGGCCTCCTGAGCCCGAGCGGACACGCGTGGGCCCTCTCCGAGGGCCGGCAGGGCCGGAGTCTGGGCCCTCCTGCGTTCCTGGGCGCCTCCGAGGTTCCCCCCACCTCCCTTGGATCCCCGGGTCATACCAACATTCTCTGAGGACAGTTAGAGCCCACGGCAGCGTCCTCCTCTGGCTCTCTGGCTCCCTGGCTCATGCATGTGCAGACCAGGACTCCCTGTGCTAAGAGCTGGTAGGGCAGGGCTGTTCCTAGGGGCTCCTGCTGGGACACACCTACTCCTGACGCGCACTGGGTGGTCCACGCGAGATGAGCTCGGTGCTGGGGTACTGGCTGTCCCACCGTGGCCTCCTGAGCCCGAGCAGACACGCGTGGGCCCTCTCCGAGGGCCGGCAGGGCCGGAGTCTGGGCCCTCCTGCGTTCCTGGGCGCCTCCGAGGTTCCCCCCACCTCCCTTGGATCCCCGGGTCATACCAACATTCTCTGAGGACAGTTAGAGCCCACGGCAGCGTCCTCCTCTGGCTGTCTGGCTCCCTGGCTCATGCATGTGCAGACCAGGACTCCCTGTGCTAAGAGCTGGTAGGGCAGGGCTGTTCCTAGGGGCTCCTGCTGGGACACACCTACTCCTGACGCGCACTGGGTGGTCCACGCGAGATGAGCTCGGTGCTGGGGTACTGGCTGTCCCACCGTGGCCTCCTGAGCCCGAGCAGACACGCGTGGGCCCTCTCCGAGGGCCGGCAGGGCCGCAGTCTGGGCCCTCCTGCGTTCCTGGGCGCCTCCGAGGTTCCCCCCACCTCCCTTGGGCCGGGCCGGGACGAGGCGCAGCCCCAGGAACCCTGTGCCACCTGGCTGGCCAGTGGAGGCCCCGCCCACGGGCAGGGCAGCAAGCTCCAGAGCCCCACGGCCGCTGCGCCCGACCCTGCAGCCTGCTGGCCGGCTGGAGCCACAGAGACGGCAGGTCTCCCCCGGCCAAGCCAAGAGTTGGCAGCGCGCTCCCCAAAAGCCTCCGCTGGCAGTTCCCGGGAGGATGCAACTGGCTGCCCCTGGCTGGCTCCCTCCCGCTGGTCGGCCAATGCAAAGCCAGACCCACTTCTGCCCCCTGGGGTCCTGGCCTCCAGGGCGGGCGCGCTTCGCAGTGGAGCGGGCGGGCGGGCCCCCTTCGGCTTCCGTCTGCCCTTCGCCCACCGGACCGCCCGCCCGCCCGCTCGCGGAGCCTGCTGCAGCCAGCCCTGGCTCTAGGAGGCTGGCCAGCCGGCACTGCCAACTGGCCCCAGGTGCTAGCTAGAGGCAGCGGCAGGCCTCGGAGCACACCTGCGGGTGCCCCCAGGCCGCACAAGCATTCTCTGAGGCAAGAGGAGCCCCAGGCATCATCTCCCTCTGGCTGGCGGGCTCGCCGGCTCGCGCGTGCACAGTCCAGGACTCCTCACAGGAAAGGCTTGTCTAGGGAGGGGCCGTTCCCGGGGTGGGGGGCGGCTGCTGCTGGGACACACCTACTCCTGACGCGCACTGGGTGGTCCACGCGAGATGAGCTCGGTGCTGGGGTACTGGCTGTCCCACCGTGGCCTCCTGAGCCCGAGCAGACACGCGTGGGCCCTCTCCGAGGGCCGGCAGGGCCGGAGTCTGGGCCCTCCTGCGTTCCTGGGCGCCTCCGAGGTTCCCCCCACCTCCCTTGGATCCCCGGGTCATACCAACATTCTCTGAGGACAGTTAGAGCCCACGGCAGCGTCCTCCTCTGGCTGTCTGGCTCCCTGGCTCATGCATGTGCAGACCAGGACTCCCTGTGCTAAGAGCTGGTAGGGCAGGGCTGTTCCTAGGGGCTCCTGCTGGGACACACCTACTCCTGACGCGCACTGGGTGGTCCACGCGAGATGAGCTCGGTGCTGGGGTACTGGCTGTCCCACCGTGGCCTCCTGAGCCCGAGAGGACACGCGTGGGCCCTCTCCGAGGGCCGGCAGGGCCGGAGTCTGGGCCCTCCTGCGTTCCTGGGCGCCTCCGAGGTTCCCCCCACCTCCCTTGGATCCCCGGGTCATACCAACATTCTCTGAGGACAGTTAGAGCCCACGGCAGCGTCCTCCTCTGGCTCCCTGGCTCCCTGGCTCATGCATGTGCAGACCAGGACTCCCTGTGCTAAGAGCTGGTAGGGCAGGGCTGTTCCTAGGGGCTCCTGCTGGGACACACCTACTCCTGACGCGCACTGGGTGGTCCACGCGAGATGAGCTCGGTGCTGGGGTACTGGCTGTCCCACCGTGGCCTCCTGAGCCCGAGCAGACACGCGTGGGCCCTCTCCGAGGGCCGGCAGGGCCGCAGTCTGGGCCCTCCTGCGTTCCTGGGCGCCTCCGAGGTTCCCCCCACCTCCCTTGGGCCGGGCCGGGACGAGGCGCAGCCCCAGGAACCCTGTGCCACCTGGCTGGCCAGTGGAGGCCCCGCCCACGGGCAGGGCAGCAAGCTCCAGAGCCCCACGGCCGCTGCGCCCGACCCTGCAGCCTGCTGGCCGGCTGGAGCCACAGAGACGGCAGGTCTCCCCCGGCCAAGCCAAGAGTTGGCAGCGCGCTCCCCAAAAGCCTCCGCTGGCAGTTCCCGGGAGGATGCAACTGGCTGCCCCTGGCTGGCTCCCTCCCGCTGGTCGGCCAATGCAAAGCCAGACCCACTTCTGCCCCCTGGGGTCCTGGCCTCCAGGGCGGGCGCGCTTCGCAGTGGAGCGGGCGGGCGGGCCCCCTTCGGCTTCCGTCTGCCCTTCGCCCGCCGGACCGCCCGCCCGCCCGCTCGCGGAGCCTGCTGCAGCCAGCCCTGGCTCTAGGAGGCTGGCCAGCCGGCACTGCCAACTGGCCCCAGGTGCTAGCTAGAGGCAGCGGCAGGCCTCGGAGCACACCTGCGGGCGCCCCCAGGCCGCACAAGCATTCTCTGAGGCAAGAGGAGCCCCAGGCATCATCTCCCTCTGGCTGGCGGGCTCGCCGGCTCGCGCGTGCGCAGTCCAGGACTCCTCACAGGAAAGGCTTGTCTAGGGAGGGGCCGTTCCCGGGGTGGGGGGCGGCTGCTGCTGGGACACACCTACTCCTGACGCCCACTGGGTGGTCCACGCGAGATGAGCTCGGTGCTGGGGTACTGGCTGTCCCACCGTGGCCTCCTGAGCCCGAGCGGACACGCGTGGGCCCTCTCCGAGGGCCGGCAGGGCCGGAGTCTGGGCCCTCCTGCGTTCCTGGGCGCCTCCGAGGTTCCCCCCACCTCCCTTGGATCCCCGGGTCATACCAACATTCTCTGAGGACAGTTAGAGCCCACGGCAGCGTCCTCCTCTGGCTGTCTGGCTCCCTGGCTCATGCATGTGCAGACCAGGACTCCCTGTGCTAAGAGCTGGTAGGGCAGGGCTGTTCCTAGGGGCTCCTGCTGGGACACTCCTACTCCTGACGCGCACTGGGTGGTCCACGCGAGATGAGCTCGGTGCTGGGGTACTGGCTGTCCCACCGTGGCCTCCTGAGCCCGAGCAGACACGCGTGGGCCCTCTCCGAGGGCCGGCAGGGCCGGAGTCTGGGCCCTCCTGCGTTCCTGGGCGCCTCCGAGGTTCCCCCCACCTCCCTTGGATCCCCGGGTCATACCAACATTCTCTGAGGACAGTTAGAGCCCACGGCAGCGTCCTCCTCTGGCTGTCTGGCTCCCTGGCTCATGCATGTGCAGACCAGGACTCCCTGTGCTAAGAGCTGGTAGGGCAGGGCTGTTCCTAGGGGCTCCTGCTGGGACACACCTACTCCTGACGCGCACTGGGTGGTCCACGCGAGATGAGCTCGGTGCTGGGGTACTGGCTGTCCCACCGTGGCCTCCTGAGCCCAAGCAGACACGCGTGGGCCCTCTCCGAGGGCCGGCAGGGCCGGAGTCTGGGCCCTCCTGCGTTCCTGGGCGCCTCCGAGGTTCCCCCCACCTCCCTTGGATCCCCGGGTCATACCAACATTCTCTGAGGACAGTTAGAGCCCACGGCAGCGTCCTCCTCTGGCTGTCTGGCTCCCTGGCTCATGCATGTGCAGACCAGGACTCCCTGTGCTAAGAGCTGGTAGGGCAGGGCTGTTCCTAGGGGCTCCTGCTGGGACACACCTACTCCTGACGCGCACTGGGTGGTCCACGCGAGATGAGCTCGGTGCTGGGGTACTGGCTGTCCCACCGTGGCCTCCTGAGCCCGAGCAGACACGCGTGGGCCCTCTCCGAGGGCCGGCAGGGCCGCAGTCTGGGCCCTCCTGCGTTCCTGGGCGCCTCCGAGGTTCCCCCCACCTCCCTTGGATCCCCGGGTCATACCAACATTCTCTGAGGACAGTTAGAGCCCACGGCAGCGTCCTCCTCTGGCTGTCTGGCTCCCTGGCTCATGCATGTGCAGACCAGGACTCCCTGTGCTAAGAGCTGGTAGGGCAGGGCTGTTCCTAGGGGCTCCTGCTGGGACACACCTACTCCTGACGCGCACTGGGTGGTCCACGCGAGATGAGCTCGGTGCTGGGGTACTGGCTGTCCCACCGTGGCCTCCTGAGCCCGAGCAGACACGCGTGGGCCCTCTCCGAGGGCCGGCAGGGCCGCAGTCTGGGCCCTCCTGCGTTCCTGGGCGCCTCCGAGGTTCCCCCCACCTCCCTTGGGCCGGGCCGGGACGAGGCGCAGCCCCAGGAACCCTGTGCCACCTGGCTGGCCAGTGGAGGCCCCGCCCACGGGCAGGGCAGCAAGCTCCAGAGCCCCACGGCCGCTGCGCCCGACCCTGCAGCCTGCTGGCCGGCTGGAGCCACAGAGACGGCAGGTCTCCCCCGGCCAAGCCAAGAGTTGGCAGCGCGCTCCCCAAAAGCCTCCGCTGGCAGTTCCCGGGAGGATGCAACTGGCTGCCCCTGGCTGGCTCCCTCCCGCTGGTCGGCCAATGCAAAGCCAGACCCACTTCTGCCCCCTGGGGTCCTGGCCTCCAGGGCGGGCGCGCTTCGCAGTGGAGCGGGCGGGCGGGCCCCCTTCGGCTTCCGTCTGCCCTTCGCCCGCCGGACCGCCCGCCCGCCCGCTCGCGGAGCCTGCTGCAGCCAGCCCTGGCTCTAGGAGGCTGGCCAGCCGGCACTGCCAACTGGCCCCAGGTGCTAGCTAGAGGCAGCGGCAGGCCTCGGAGCACACCTGCGGGCGCCCCCAGGCCGCACAAGCATTCTCTGAGGCAAGAGGAGCCCCAGGCATCATCTCCCTCTGGCTGGCGGGCTCGCCGGCTCGCGCGTGCGCAGTCCAGGACTCCTCACAGGAAAGGCTTGTCTAGGGAGGGGCCGTTCCCGGGGTGGGGGGCGGCTGCTGCTGGGACACACCTACTCCTGACGCCCACTGGGTGGTCCACGCGAGATGAGCTCGGTGCTGGGGTACTGGCTGTCCCACCGTGGCCTCCTGAGCCCGAGCAGACACGCGTGGGCCCTCTCCGAGGGCCGGCAGGGCCGGAGTCTGGGCCCTCCTGCGTTCCTGGGCGCCTCCGAGGTTCCCCCCACCTCCCTTGGATCCCCGGGTCATACCAACATTCTCTGAGGACAGTTAGAGCCCACGGCAGCGTCCTCCTCTGGCTGTCTGGCTCCCTGGCTCATGCATGTGCAGACCAGGACTCCCTGTGCTAAGAGCTGGTAGGGCAGGGCTGTTCCTAGGGGCTCCTGCTGGGACACACCTACTCCTGACGCGCACTGGGTGGTCCACGCGAGATGAGCTCGGTGCTGGGGTACTGGCTGTCCCACCGTGGCCTCCTGAGCCCGAGCGGACACGCGTGGGCCCTCTCCGAGGGCCGGCAGGGCCGGAGTCTGGGCCCTCCTGCGTTCCTGGGCGCCTCCGAGGTTCCCCCCACCTCCCTTGGATCCCCGGGTCATACCAACATTCTCTGAGGACAGTTAGAGCCCACGGCAGCGTCCTCCTCTGGCTCCCTGGCTCCCTGGCTCATGCATGTGCAGACCAGGACTCCCTGTGCTAAGAGCTGGTAGGGCAGGGCTGTTCCTAGGGGCTCCTGCTGGGACACACCTACTCCTGACGCGCACTGGGTGGTCCACGCGAGATGAGCTCGGTGCTGGGGTACTGGCTGTCCCACCGTGGCCTCCTGAGCCCGAGCAGACACGCGTGGGCCCTCTCCGAGGGCCGGCAGGGCCGGAGTCTGGGCCCTCCTGCGTTCCTGGGCGCCTCCGAGGTTCCCCCCACCTCCCTTGGATCCCCGGGTCATACCAACATTCTCTGAGGACAGTTAGAGCCCACGGCAGCGTCCTCCTCTGGCTCCCTGGCTCCCTGGCTCATGCATGTGCAGACCAGGACTCCCTGTGCTAAGAGCTGGTAGGGCAGGGCTGTTCCTAGGGGCTCCTGCTGGGACACACCTACTCCTGACGCGCACTGGGTGGTCCACGCGAGATGAGCTCGGTGCTGGGGTACTGGCTGTCCCACCGTGGCCTCCTGAGCCCGAGCAGACACGCGTGGGCCCTCTCCGAGGGCCGGCAGGGCCGGAGTCTGGGCCCTCCTGCGTTCCTGGGCGCCTCCGAGGTTCCCCCCACCTCCCTTGGATCCCCGGGTCATACCAACATTCTCTGAGGACAGTTAGAGCCCACGGCAGCGTCCTCCTCTGGCTGTCTGGCTCCCTGGCTCATGCATGTGCAGACCAGGACTCCCTGTGCTAAGAGCTGGTAGGGCAGGGCTGTTCCTAGGGGCTCCTGCTGGGACACACCTACTCCTGACGCGCACTGGGTGGTCCACGCGAGATGAGCTCGGTGCTGGGGTACTGGCTGTCCCACCGTGGCCTCCTGAGCCCGAGCAGACACGCGTGGGCCCTCTCCGAGGGCCGGCAGGGCCGGAGTCTGGGCCCTCCTGCGTTCCTGGGCGCCTCCGAGGTTCCCCCCACCTCCCTTGGATCCCCGGGTCATACCAACATTCTCTGAGGACAGTTAGAGCCCACGGCAGCGTCCTCCTCTGGCTCCCTGGCTCCCTGGCTCATGCATGTGCAGACCAGGACTCCCTGTGCTAAGAGCTGGTAGGGCAGGGCTGTTCCTAGGGGCTCCTGCTGGGACACACCTACTCCTGACGCCCACTGGGTGGTCCACGCGAGATGAGCTCGGTGCTGGGGTACTGGCTGTCCCACCGTGGCCTCCTGAGCCCGAGCAGACACGCGTGGGCCCTCTCCGAGGGCCGGCAGGGCCGGAGTCTGGGCCCTCCTGCGTTCCTGGGCGCCTCCGAGGTTCCCCCCACCTCCCTTGGGCCGGGCCGGGACGAGGCGCAGCCCCAGGAACCCTGTGCCACCTGGCTGGCCAGTGGAGGCCCCGCCCACGGGCAGGGCAGCAAGCTCCAGAGCCCCACGGCCGCTGCGCCCGACCCTGCAGCCTGCTGGCCGGCTGGAGCCACAGAGACGGCAGGTCTCCCCCGGCCAAGCCAAGAGTTGGCAGCGCGCTCCCCAAAAGCCTCCGCTGGCAGTTCCCGGGAGGATGCAACTGGCTGCCCCTGGCTGGCTCCCTCCCGCTGGTCGGCCAATGCAAAGCCAGACCCACTTCTGCCCCCTGGGGTCCTGGCCTCCAGGGCGGGCGCGCTTCGCAGTGGAGCGGGCGGGCGGGCCCCCTTCGGCTTCCGTCTGCCCTTCGCCCGCCGGACCGCCCGCCCGCCCGCTCGCGGAGCCTGCTGCAGCCAGCCCTGGCTCTAGGAGGCTGGCCAGCCGGCACTGCCAACTGGCCCCAGGTGCTAGCTAGAGGCAGCGGCAGGCCTCGGAGCACACCTGCGGGCGCCCCCAGGCCGCACAAGCATTCTCTGAGGCAAGAGGAGCCCCAGGCATCATCTCCCTCTGGCTGGCGGGCTCGCCGGCTCGCGCGTGCGCAGTCCAGGACTCCTCACAGGAAAGGCTTGTCTAGGGAGGGGCCGTTCCCGGGGTGGGGGGCGGCTGCTGCTGGGACACACCTACTCCTGACGCCCACTGGGTGGTCCACGCGAGATGAGCTCGGTGCTGGGGTACTGGCTGTCCCACCGTGGCCTCCTGAGCCCGAGCAGACACGCGTGGGCCCTCTCCGAGGGCCGGCAGGGCCGGAGTCTGGGCCCTCCTGCGTTCCTGGGCGCCTCCGAGGTTCCCCCCACCTCCCTTGGATCCCCGGGTCATACCAACATTCTCTGAGGACAGTTAGAGCCCACGGCAGCGTCCTCCTCTGGCTGTCTGGCTCCCTGGCTCATGCATGTGCAGACCAGGACTCCCTGTGCTAAGAGCTGGTAGGGCAGGGCTGTTCCTAGGGGCTCCTGCTGGGACACACCTACTCCTGACGCGCACTGGGTGGTCCACGCGAGATGAGCTCGGTGCTGGGGTACTGGCTGTCCCACCGTGGCCTCCTGAGCCCGAGCAGACACGCGTGGGCCCTCTCCGAGGGCCGGCAGGGCCGGAGTCTGGGCCCTCCTGCGTTCCTGGGCGCCTCCGAGGTTCCCCCCACCTCCCTTGGATCCCCGGGTCATACCAACATTCTCTGAGGACAGTTAGAGCCCACGGCAGCGTCCTCCTCTGGCTCCCTGGCTCCCTGGCTCATGCATGTGCAGACCAGGACTCCCTGTGCTAAGAGCTGGTAGGGCAGGGCTGTTCCTAGGGGCTCCTGCTGGGACACACCTACTCCTGACGCGCACTGGGTGGTCCACGCGAGATGAGCTCGGTGCTGGGGTACTGGCTGTCCCACCGTGGCCTCCTGAGCCCGAGCAGACACGCGTGGGCCCTCTCCGAGGGCCGGCAGGGCCACAGTCTGGGCCCTCTTGCTTTCCTGGGCGCCTCCGAGGTTCCCCCCACCTCCCTTGGGCCGGGCCGGGCCGGGCCGGGATGAGGCGCAGCCCCAGGAACCCTGTGCCACCTGGCTGGCCCGTGGAGGCCCCGCCCACGGGCAGGGCAGCAAGCTCCAGAGCCCCACGGCCGCTGCGCCCGACCCTGCAGCCTGCTGGCCGGCTGGAGCCACAGAGACGGCAGGTCTCCCCCGGCCAAGCCAAGAGTTGGCAGCGCGCTCCCCAAAAGCCTCCGCTGGCAGTTCCCGGGAGGATGCAACTGGCTGCCCCTGGCTGGCTCCCTCCCGCTGGTCGGCCAATGCAAAGCCAGACCCACTTCTGCCCCCTGGGGTCCTGGCCTCCAGGGCGGGCGGGCCCCCTTCGGCTTCCGTCTGCCCTTCGCCCTTCGCCCGCCCGCGGAGCCTGCTGCAGCCAGCCCTGGCTCTAGGAGGCTGGCCAGCCGGCACTGCCAACTGGCCCCAGGTGCTAGCTAGAGGCAGCGGCAGGCCTCGGAGCACACCTGCGGGCGCCCCCAGGCCGCACAAGCATTCTCTGAGGCAAGAGGAGCCCCAGGCCTCATCTCCCTCTGGCTGGCGGGCTCGCCGGCTCGCGCGTGCGCAGTCCAGGACTCCTCACAGGAAAGGCTTGTCTAGGGAGGGGCCGTTCCCGGGGTGGGGGGCAGCTGCTGCTGGGACACACCTACTCCTGACGCCCACTGGGTGGTCCACGCGAGATGAGCTCGGTGCTGGGGTACTGGCTGTCCCACCGTGGCCTCCTGAGCCCGAGCAGACACGCGTGGGCCCTCTCCGAGG
The DNA here is from genome assembly GCF_051225735.1 of Oryctolagus cuniculus. Classification (NCBI taxonomy): domain Eukaryota; kingdom Metazoa; phylum Chordata; class Mammalia; order Lagomorpha; family Leporidae; genus Oryctolagus; species Oryctolagus cuniculus. The sequence goes on along the minus strand of NC_142886.1, from coordinate 402,848 downwards.
GCCGGCAGGGCCGCAGTCTGGGCCCTCCTGCGTTCCTGGGCGCCTCCGAGGTTCCCCCCACCTCCCTTGGGCCGGGCCGGGACGAGGCGCAGCCCCAGGAACCCTGTGCCACCTGGCTGGCCAGTGGAGGCCCCGCCCACGGGCAGGGCAGCAAGCTCCAGAGCCCCACGGCCGCTGCGCCCGACCCTGCAGCCTGCTGGCCGGCTGGAGCCACAGAGACGGCAGGTCTCCCCCGGCCAAGCCAAGAGTTGGCAGCGCGCTCCCCAAAAGCCTCCGCTGGCAGTTCCCGGGAGGATGCAACTGGCTGCCCCTGGCTGGCTCCCTCCCGCTGGTCGGCCAATGCAAAGCCAGACCCACTTCTGCCCCCTGGGGTCCTGGCCTCCAGGGCGGGCGCGCTTCGCAGTGGAGCGGGCGGGCGGGCCCCCTTCGGCTTCCGTCTGCCCTTCGCCCGCCGGACCGCCCGCCCGCCCGCTCGCGGAGCCTGCTGCAGCCAGCCCTGGCTCTAGGAGGCTGGCCAGCCGGCACTGCCAACTGGCCCCAGGTGCTAGCTAGAGGCAGCGGCAGGCCTCGGAGCACACCTGCGGGTGCCCCCAGGCCGCACAAGCATTCTCTGAGGCAAGAGGAGCCCCAGGCATCATCTCCCTCTGGCTGGCGGGCTCGCCGGCTCGCGCGTGCGCAGTCCAGGACTCCTCACAGGGAAGGCTTGTCTAGGGAGGGGCCGTTCCCGGGGTGGGGGGCGGCTGCTGCTGGGACACACCTACTCCTGACGCCCACTGGGTGGTCCACGCGAGATGAGCTCGGTGCTGGGGTACTGGCTGTCCCACCGTGGCCTCCTGAGCCCGAGCGGACACGCGTGGGCCCTCTCCGAGGGCCGGCAGGGCCGGAGTCTGGGCCCTCCTGCGTTCCTGGGCGCCTCCGAGGTTCCCCCACCTCCCTTGGATCCCCGGGTCATACCAACATTCTCTGAGGACAGTTAGAGCCCACGGCAGCGTCCTCCTCTGGCTCCCTGGCTCCCTGGCTCATGCATGTGCAGACCAGGACTCCCTGTGCTAAGAGCTGGTAGGGCAGGGCTGTTCCTAGGGGCTCCTGCTGGGACACTCCTACTCCTGACGCGCACTGGGTGGTCCACGCGAGATGAGCTCGGTGCTGGGGTACTGGCTGTCCCACCGTGGCCTCCTGAGCCCGAGCAGACACGCGTGGGCCCTCTCCGAGGGCCGGCAGGGCCGGAGTCTGGGCCCTCCTGCGTTCCTGGGCGCCTCCGAGGTTCCCCCCACCTCCCTTGGATCCCCGGGTCATACCAACATTCTCTGAGGACAGTTAGAGCCCACGGCAGCGTCCTCCTCTGGCTGTCTGGCTCCCTGGCTCATGCATGTGCAGACCAGGACTCCCTGTGCTAAGAGCTGGTAGGGCAGGGCTGTTCCTAGGGGCTCCTGCTGGGACACACCTACTCCTGACGCGCACTGGGTGGTCCACGCGAGATGAGCTCGGTGCTGGGGTACTGGCTGTCCCACCGTGGCCTCCTGAGCCCGAGCAGACACGCGTGGGCCCTCTCCGAGGGCCGGCAGGGCCGGAGTCTGGGCCCTCCTGCGTTCCTGGGCGCCTCCGAGGTTCCCCCCACCTCCCTTGGATCCCCGGGTCATACCAACATTCTCTGAGGACAGTTAGAGCCCACGGCAGCGTCCTCCTCTGGCTGTCTGGCTCCCTGGCTCATGCATGTGCAGACCAGGACTCCCTGTGCTAAGAGCTGGTAGGGCAGGGCTGTTCCTAGGGGCTCCTGCTGGGACACACCTACTCCTGACGCGCACTGGGTGGTCCACGCGAGATGAGCTCGGTGCTGGGGTACTGGCTGTCCCACCGTGGCCTCCTGAGCCCGAGCAGACACGCGTGGGCCCTCTCCGAGGGCCGGCAGGGCCGCAGTCTGGGCCCTCCTGCGTTCCTGGGCGCCTCCGAGGTTCCCCCCACCTCCCTTGGATCCCCGGGTCATACCAACATTCTCTGAGGACAGTTAGAGCCCACGGCAGCGTCCTCCTCTGGCTGTCTGGCTCCCTGGCTCATGCATGTGCAGACCAGGACTCCCTGTGCTAAGAGCTGGTAGGGCAGGGCTGTTCCTAGGGGCTCCTGCTGGGACACACCTACTCCTGACGCGCACTGGGTGGTCCACGCGAGATAAGCTCGGTGCTGGTGTACTGGCTGTCCCACCGTGGCCTCCTGAGCCCGAGCAGACACGCGTGGGCCCTCTCCGAGGGCCGGCAGGGCCGCAGTCTGGGCCCTCCTGCGTTCCTGGGCGCCTCCGAGGTTCCCCCCACCTCCCTTGGGCCGGGCCGGGACGAGGCGCAGCCCCAGGAACCCTGTGCCACCTGGCTGGCCAGTGGAGGCCCCGCCCACGGGCAGGGCAGCAAGCTCCAGAGCCCCACGGCCGCTGCGCCCGACCCTGCAGCCTGCTGGCCGGCTGGAGCCACAGAGACGGCAGGTCTCCCCCGGCCAAGCCAAGAGTTGGCAGCGCGCTCCCCAAAAGCCTCCGCTGGCAGTTCCCGGGAGGATGCAACTGGCTGCCCCTGGCTGGCTCCCTCCCGCTGGTCGGCCAATGCAAAGCCAGACCCACTTCTGCCCCCTGGGGTCCTGGCCTCCAGGGCGGGCGCGCTTCGCAGTGGAGCGGGCGGGCGGGCCCCCTTCAGCTTCCGTCTGCCCTTCGCCCACCGGACCGCCCGCCCGCCCGCTCGCGGAGCCTGCTGCAGCCAGCCCTGGCTCTAGGAGGCTGGCCAGCCGGCACTGCCAACTGGCCCCAGGTGCTAGCTAGAGGCAGCGGCAGGCCTCGGAGCACACCTGCGGGCGCCCCCAGGCCGCACAAGCATTCTCTGAGGCAAGAGGAGCCCCAGGCATCATCTCCCTCTGGCTGGCGGGCTCGCCGGCTCGCGCGTGCGCAGTCCAGGACTCCTCACAGGAAAGGCTTGTCTAGGGAGGGGCCGTTCCCGGGGTGGGGGGCGGCTGCTGCTGGGACACACCTACTCCTGACGCGCACTGGGTGGTCCACGCGAGATGAGCTCGGTGCTGGGGTACTGGCTGTCCCACCGTGGCCTCCTGAGCCCGAGCAGACACGCGTGGGCCCTCTCCGAGGGCCGGCAGGGCCGGAGTCTGGGCCCTCCTGCGTTCCTGGGCGCCTCCGAGGTTCCCCCCACCTCCCTTGGATCCCCGGGTCATACCAACATTCTCTGAGGACAGTTAGAGCCCACGGCAGCGTCCTCCTCTGGCTCCCTGGCTCCCTGGCTCATGCATGTGCAGACCAGGACTCCCTGTGCTAAGAGCTGGTAGGGCAGGGCTGTTCCTAGGGGCTCCTGCTGGGACACACCTACTCCTGACGCGCACTGGGTGGTCCACGCGAGATGAGCTCGGTGCTGGGGTACTGGCTGTCCCACCGTGGCCTCCTGAGCCCGAGCGGACACGCGTGGGCCCTCTCCGAGGGCCGGCAGGGCCGGAGTCTGGGCCCTCCTGCGTTCCTGGGCGCCTCCGAGGTTCCCCCCACCTCCCTTGGATCCCCGGGTCATACCAACATTCTCTGAGGACAGTTAGAGCCCACGGCAGCGTCCTCCTCTGGCTCCCTGGCTCCCTGGCTCATGCATGTGCAGACCAGGACTCCCTGTGCTAAGAGCTGGTAGGGCAGGGCTGTTCCTAGGGGCTCCTGCTGGGACACACCTACTCCTGACGCGCACTGGGTGGTCCACGCGAGATGAGCTCGGTGCTGGGGTACTGGCTGTCCCACCGTGGCCTCCTGAGCCCGAGCAGACACGCGTGGGCCCTCTCCGAGGGCCGGCAGGGCCGCAGTCTGGGCCCTCCTGCGTTCCTGGGCGCCTCCGAGGTTCCCCCCACCTCCCTTGGGCCGGGCCGGGACGAGGCGCAGCCCCAGGAACCCTGTGCCACCTGGCTGGCCAGTGGAGGCCCCGCCCACGGGCAGGGCAGCAAGCTCCAGAGCCCCACGGCCGCTGCGCCCGACCCTGCAGCCTGCTGGCCGGCTGGAGCCACAGAGACGGCAGGTCTCCCCCGGCCAAGCCAAGAGTTGGCAGCGCGCTCCCCAAAAGCCTCCGCTGGCAGTTCCCGGGAGGATGCAACTGGCTGCCCCTGGCTGGCTCCCTCCCGCTGGTCGGCCAATGCAAAGCCAGACCCACTTCTGCCCCCTGGGGTCCTGGCCTCCAGGGCGGGCGCGCTTCGCAGTGGAGCGGGCGGGCGGGCCCCCTTCGGCTTCCGTCTGCCCTTCGCCCGCCGGACCGCCCGCCCGCCCGCTCGCGGAGCCTGCTGCAGCCAGCCCTGGCTCTAGGAGGCTGGCCAGCCGGCACTGCCAACTGGCCCCAGGTGCTAGCTAGAGGCAGCGGCAGGCCTCGGAGCACACCTGCGGGCGCCCCCACGCCGCACAAGCATTCTCTGAGGCAAGAGGAGCCCCAGGCATCATCTCCCTCTGGCTGGCGGGCTCGCCGGCTCGCGCGTGCGCAGTCCAGGACTCCTCACAGGAAAGGCTTGTCTAGGGAGGGGCCGTTCCCGGGGTGGGGGGCAGCTGCTGCTGGGACACACCTACTCCTGACGCCCACTGGGTGGTCCACGCGAGATGAGCTCGGTGCTGGGGTACTGGCTGTCCCACCGTGGCCTCCTGAGCCCGAGCAGACACGCGTGGGCCCTCTCCGAGGGCCGGCAGGGCCGGAGTCTGGGCCCTCCTGCGTTCCTGGGCGCCTCCGAGGTTCCCCCCACCTCCCTTGGATCCCCGGGTCATACCAACATTCTCTGAGGACAGTTAGAGCCCACGGCAGCGTCCTCCTCTGGCTCTCTGGCTCCCTGGCTCATGCATGTGCAGACCAGGACTCCCTGTGCTAAGAGCTGGTAGGGCAGGGCTGTTCCTAGGGGCTCCTGCTGGGACACACCTACTCCTGACGCGCACTGGGTGGTCCACGCGAGATGAGCTCGGTGCTGGGGTACTGGCTGTCCCACCGTGGCCTCCTGAGCCCGAGCAGACACGCGTGGGCCCTCTCCGAGGGCCGGCAGGGCCGGAGTCTGGGCCCTCCTGCGTTCCTGGGCGCCTCCGAGGTTCCCCCCACCTCCCTTGGATCCCCGGGTCATACCAACATTCTCTGAGGACAGTTAGAGCCCACGGCAGCGTCCTCCTCTGGCTGTCTGGCTCCCTGGCTCATGCATGTGCAGACCAGGACTCCCTGTGCTAAGAGCTGGTAGGGCAGGGCTGTTCCTAGGGGCTCCTGCTGGGACACACCTACTCCTGACGCGCACTGGGTGGTCCACGCGAGATGAGCTCGGTGCTGGGGTACTGGCTGTCCCACCGTGGCCTCCTGAGCCCGAGCAGACACGCGTGGGCCCTCTCCGAGGGCCGGCAGGGCCGCAGTCTGGGCCCTCCTGCGTTCCTGGGCGCCTCCGAGGTTCCCCCCACCTCCCTTGGGCCGGGCCGGGACGAGGCGCAGCCCCAGGAACCCTGTGCCACCTGGCTGGCCAGTGGAGGCCCCGCCCACGGGCAGGGCAGCAAGCTCCAGAGCCCCACGGCCGCTGCGCCCGACCCTGCAGCCTGCTGGCCGGCTGGAGCCACAGAGACGGCAGGTCTCCCCCGGCCAAGCCAAGAGTTGGCAGCGCGCTCCCCAAAAGCCTCCGCTGGCAGTTCCCGGGAGGATGCAACTGGCTGCCCCTGGCTGGCTCCCTCCCGCTGGTCGGCCAATGCAAAGCCAGACCCACTTCTGCCCCCTGGGGTCCTGGCCTCCAGGGCGGGCGCGCTTCGCAGTGGAGCGGGCGGGCGGGCCCCCTTCGGCTTCCGTCTGCCCTTCGCCCGCCGGACCGCCCGCCCGCCCGCTCGCGGAGCCTGCTGCAGCCAGCCCTGGCTCTAGGAGGCTGGCCAGCCGGCACTGCCAACTGGCCCCAGGTGCTAGCTAGAGGCAGCGGCAGGCCTCGGAGCACACCTGCGGGCGCCCCCACGCCGCACAAGCATTCTCTGAGGCAAGAGGAGCCCCAGGCATCATCTCCCTCTGGCTGGCGGGCTCGCCGGCTCGCGCGTGCGCAGTCCAGGACTCCTCACAGGAAAGGCTTGTCTAGGGAGGGGCCGTTCCCGGGGTGGGGGGCAGCTGCTGCTGGGACACACCTACTCCTGACGCCCACTGGGTGGTCCACGCGAGATGAGCTCGGTGCTGGGGTACTGGCTGTCCCACCGTGGCCTCCTGAGCCCGAGCAGACACGCGTGGGCCCTCTCCGAGGGCCGGCAGGGCCGGAGTCTGGGCCCTCCTGCGTTCCTGGGCGCCTCCGAGGTTCCCCCCACCTCCCTTGGATCCCCGGGTCATACCAACATTCTCTGAGGACAGTTAGAGCCCACGGCAGCGTCCTCCTCTGGCTCTCTGGCTCCCTGGCTCATGCATGTGCAGACCAGGACTCCCTGTGCTAAGAGCTGGTAGGGCAGGGCTGTTCCTAGGGGCTCCTGCTGGGACACACCTACTCCTGACGCGCACTGGGTGGTCCACGCGAGATGAGCTCGGTGCTGGGGTACTGGCTGTCCCACCGTGGCCTCCTGAGCCCGAGCAGACACGCGTGGGCCCTCTCCGAGGGCCGGCAGGGCCGGAGTCTGGGCCCTCCTGCGTTCCTGGGCGCCTCCGAGGTTCCCCCCACCTCCCTTGGATCCCCGGGTCATACCAACATTCTCTGAGGACAGTTAGAGCCCACGGCAGCGTCCTCCTCTGGCTGTCTGGCTCCCTGGCTCATGCATGTGCAGACCAGGACTCCCTGTGCTAAGAGCTGGTAGGGCAGGGCTGTTCCTAGGGGCTCCTGCTGGGACACACCTACTCCTGACGCGCACTGGGTGGTCCACGCGAGATGAGCTCGGTGCTGGGGTACTGGCTGTCCCACCGTGGCCTCCTGAGCCCGAGCAGACACGCGTGGGCCCTCTCCGAGGGCCGGCAGGGCCGCAGTCTGGGCCCTCCTGCGTTCCTGGGCGCCTCCGAGGTTCCCCCCACCTCCCTTGGGCCGGGCCGGGACGAGGCGCAGCCCCAGGAACCCTGTGCCACCTGGCTGGCCAGTGGAGGCCCCGCCCACGGGCAGGGCAGCAAGCTCCAGAGCCCCACGGCCGCTGCGCCCGACCCTGCAGCCTGCTGGCCGGCTGGAGCCACAGAGACGGCAGGTCTCCCCCGGCCAAGCCAAGAGTTGGCAGCGCGCTCCCCAAAAGCCTCCGCTGGCAGTTCCCGGGAGGATGCAACTGGCTGCCCCTGGCTGGCTCCCTCCCGCTGGTCGGCCAATGCAAAGCCAGACCCACTTCTGCCCCCTGGGGTCCTGGCCTCCAGGGCGGGCGCGCTTCGCAGTGGAGCGGGCGGGCGGGCCCCCTTCGGCTTCCGTCTGCCCTTCGCCCGCCGGACCGCCCGCCCGCCCGCTCGCGGAGCCTGCTGCAGCCAGCCCTGGCTCTAGGAGGCTGGCCAGCCGGCACTGCCAACTGGCCCCAGGTGCTAGCTAGAGGCAGCGGCAGGCCTCGGAGCACACCTGCGGGCGCCCCCACGCCGCACAAGCATTCTCTGAGGCAAGAGGAGCCCCAGGCATCATCTCCCTCTGGCTGGCGGGCTCGCCGGCTCGCGCGTGCGCAGTCCAGGACTCCTCACAGGAAAGGCTTGTCTAGGGAGGGGCCGTTCCCGGGGTGGGGGGCAGCTGCTGCTGGGACACACCTACTCCTGACGCCCACTGGGTGGTCCACGCGAGATGAGCTCGGTGCTGGGGTACTGGCTGTCCCACCGTGGCCTCCTGAGCCCGAGCAGACACGCGTGGGCCCTCTCCGAGGGCCGGCAGGGCCGGAGTCTGGGCCCTCCTGCGTTCCTGGGCGCCTCCGAGGTTCCCCCCACCTCCCTTGGATCCCCGGGTCATACCAACATTCTCTGAGGACAGTTAGAGCCCACGGCAGCGTCCTCCTCTGGCTCTCTGGCTCCCTGGCTCATGCATGTGCAGACCAGGACTCCCTGTGCTAAGAGCTGGTAGGGCAGGGCTGTTCCTAGGGGCTCCTGCTGGGACACACCTACTCCTGACGCGCACTGGGTGGTCCACGCGAGATGAGCTCGGTGCTGGGGTACTGGCTGTCCCACCGTGGCCTCCTGAGCCCGAGCAGACACGCGTGGGCCCTCTCCGAGGGCCGGCAGGGCCGGAGTCTGGGCCCTCCTGCGTTCCTGGGCGCCTCCGAGGTTCCCCCCACCTCCCTTGGATCCCCGGGTCATACCAACATTCTCTGAGGACAGTTAGAGCCCACGGCAGCGTCCTCCTCTGGCTGTCTGGCTCCCTGGCTCATGCATGTGCAGACCAGGACTCCCTGTGCTAAGAGCTGGTAGGGCAGGGCTGTTCCTAGGGGCTCCTGCTGGGACACACCTACTCCTGACGCGCACTGGGTGGTCCACGCGAGATGAGCTCGGTGCTGGGGTACTGGCTGTCCCACCGTGGCCTCCTGAGCCCGAGCAGACACGCGTGGGCCCTCTCCGAGGGCCGGCAGGGCCGCAGTCTGGGCCCTCCTGCGTTCCTGGGCGCCTCCGAGGTTCCCCCCACCTCCCTTGGGCCGGGCCGGGACGAGGCGCAGCCCCAGGAACCCTGTGCCACCTGGCTGGCCAGTGGAGGCCCCGCCCACGGGCAGGGCAGCAAGCTCCAGAGCCCCACGGCCGCTGCGCCCGACCCTGCAGCCTGCTGGCCGGCTGGAGCCACAGAGACGGCAGGTCTCCCCCGGCCAAGCCAAGAGTTGGCAGCGCGCTCCCCAAAAGCCTCCGCTGGCAGTTCCCGGGAGGATGCAACTGGCTGCCCCTGGCTGGCTCCCTCCCGCTGGTCGGCCAATGCAAAGCCAGACCCACTTCTGCCCCCTGGGGTCCTGGCCTCCAGGGCGGGCGCGCTTCGCAGTGGAGCGGGCGGGCGGGCCCCCTTCGGCTTCCGTCTGCCCTTCGCCCACCGGACCGCCCGCCCGCCCGCTCGCGGAGCCTGCTGCAGCCAGCCCTGGCTCTAGGAGGCTGGCCAGCCGGCACTGCCAACTGGCCCCAGGTGCTAGCTAGAGGCAGCGGCAGGCCTCGGAGCACACCTGCGGGCGCCCCCACGCCGCACAAGCATTCTCTGAGGCAAGAGGAGCCCCAGGCATCATCTCCCTCTGGCTGGCGGGCTCGCCGGCTCGCGCGTGCGCAGTCCAGGACTCCTCACAGGAAAGGCTTGTCTAGGGAGGGGCCGTTCCCGGGGTGGGGGGCGGCTGCTGCTGGGACACACCTACTCCTGACGCGCACTGGGTGGTCCACGCGAGATGAGCTCGGTGCTGGGGTACTGGCTGTCCCACCGTGGCCTCCTGAGCCCGAGCAGACACGCGTGGGCCCTCTCCGAGGGCCGGCAGGGCCGGAGTCTGGGCCCTCCTGCGTTCCTGGGCGCCTCCGAGGTTCCCCCCACCTCCCTTGGATCCCCGGGTCATACCAACATTCTCTGAGGACAGTTAGAGCCCACGGCAGCGTCCTCCTCTGGCTGTCTGGCTCCCTGGCTCATGCATGTGCAGACCAGGACTCCCTGTGCTAAGAGCTGGTAGGGCAGGGCTGTTCCTAGGGGCTCCTGCTGGGACACACCTACTCCTGACGCGCACTGGGTGGTCCACGCGAGATGAGCTCGGTGCTGGGGTACTGGCTGTCCCACCGTGGCCTCCTGAGCCCGAGCGGACACGCGTGGGCCCTCTCCGAGGGCCGGCAGGGCCGGAGTCTGGGCCCTCCTGCGTTCCTGGGCGCCTCCGAGGTTCCCCCCACCTCCCTTGGATCCCCGGGTCATACCAACATTCTCTGAGGACAGTTAGAGCCCACGGCAGCGTCCTCCTCTGGCTCCCTGGCTCCCTGGCTCATGCATGTGCAGACCAGGACTCCCTGTGCTAAGAGCTGGTAGGGCAGGGCTGTTCCTAGGGGCTCCTGCTGGGACACACCTACTCCTGACGCGCACTGGGTGGTCCACGCGAGATGAGCTCGGTGCTGGGGTACTGGCTGTCCCACCGTGGCCTCCTGAGCCCGAGCAGACACGCGTGGGCCCTCTCCGAGGGCCGGCAGGGCCGGAGTCTGGGCCCTCCTGCGTTCCTGGGCGCCTCCGAGGTTCCCCCCACCTCCCTTGGGCCGGGCCGGGACGAGGCGCAGCCCCAGGAACCCTGTGCCACCTGGCTGGCCAGTGGAGGCCCCGCCCACGGGCAGGGCAGCAAGCTCCAGAGCCCCACGGCCGCTGCGCCCGACCCTGCAGCCTGCTGGCCGGCTGGAGCCACAGAGACGGCAGGTCTCCCCCGGCCAAGCCAAGAGTTGGCAGCGCGCTCCCCAAAAGCCTCCGCTGGCAGTTCCCGGGAGGATGCAACTGGCTGCCCCTGGCTGGCTCCCTCCCGCTGGTCGGCCAATGCAAAGCCAGACCCACTTCTGCCCCCTGGGGTCCTGGCCTCCAGGGCGGGCGCGCTTCGCAGTGGAGCGGGCGGGCGGGCCCCCTTCGGCTTCCGTCTGCCCTTCGCCCGCCGGACCGCCCGCCCGCCCGCTCGCGGAGCCTGCTGCAGCCAGCCCTGGCTCTAGGAGGCTGGCCAGCCGGCACTGCCAACTGGCCCCAGGTGCTAGCTAGAGGCAGCGGCAGGCCTCGGAGCACACCTGCGGGCGCCCCCACGCCGCACAAGCATTCTCTGAGGCAAGAGGAGCCCCAGGCATCATCTCCCTCTGGCTGGCGGGCTCGCCGGCTCGCGCGTGCGCAGTCCAGGACTCCTCACAGGAAAGGCTTGTCTAGGGAGGGGCCGTTCCCGGGGTGGGGGGCAGCTGCTGCTGGGACACACCTACTCCTGACGCCCACTGGGTGGTCCACGCGAGATGAGCTCGGTGCTGGGGTACTGGCTGTCCCACCGTGGCCTCCTGAGCCCGAGCAGACACGCGTGGGCCCTCTCCGAGGGCCGGCAGGGCCGGAGTCTGGGCCCTCCTGCGTTCCTGGGCGCCTCCGAGGTTCCCCCCACCTCCCTTGGATCCCCGGGTCATACCAACATTCTCTGAGGACAGTTAGAGCCCACGGCAGCGTCCTCCTCTGGCTCTCTGGCTCCCTGGCTCATGCATGTGCAGACCAGGACTCCCTGTGCTAAGAGCTGGTAGGGCAGGGCTGTTCCTAGGGGCTCCTGCTGGGACACACCTACTCCTGACGCGCACTGGGTGGTCCACGCGAGATGAGCTCGGTGCTGGGGTACTGGCTGTCCCACCGTGGCCTCCTGAGCCCGAGCAGACACGCGTGGGCCCTCTCCGAGGGCCGGCAGGGCCGGAGTCTGGGCCCTCCTGCGTTCCTGGGCGCCTCCGAGGTTCCCCCCACCTCCCTTGGATCCCCGGGTCATACCAACATTCTCTGAGGACAGTTAGAGCCCACGGCAGCGTCCTCCTCTGGCTGTCTGGCTCCCTGGCTCATGCATGTGCAGACCAGGACTCCCTGTGCTAAGAGCTGGTAGGGCAGGGCTGTTCCTAGGGGCTCCTGCTGGGACACACCTACTCCTGACGCGCACTGGGTGGTCCACGCGAGATGAGCTCGGTGCTGGGGTACTGGCTGTCCCACCGTGGCCTCCTGAGCCCGAGCAGACACGCGTGGGCCCTCTCCGAGGGCCGGCAGGGCCGCAGTCTGGGCCCTCCTGCGTTCCTGGGCGCCTCCGAGGTTCCCCCCACCTCCCTTGGGCCGGGCCGGGACGAGGCGCAGCCCCAGGAACCCTGTGCCACCTGGCTGGCCAGTGGAGGCCCCGCCCACGGGCAGGGCAGCAAGCTCCAGAGCCCCACGGCCGCTGCGCCCGACCCTGCAGCCTGCTGGCCGGCTGGAGCCACAGAGACGGCAGGTCTCCCCCGGCCAAGCCAAGAGTTGGCAGCGCGCTCCCCAAAAGCCTCCGCTGGCAGTTCCCGGGAGGATGCAACTGGCTGCCCCTGGCTGGCTCCCTCCCGCTGGTCGGCCAATGCAAAGCCAGACCCACTTCTGCCCCCTGGGGTCCTGGCCTCCAGGGCGGGCGCGCTTCGCAGTGGAGCGGGCGGGCGGGCCCCCTTCGGCTTCCGTCTGCCCTTCGCCCACCGGACCGCCCGCCCGCCCGCTCGCGGAGCCTGCTGCAGCCAGCCCTGGCTCTAGGAGGCTGGCCAGCCGGCACTGCCAACTGGCCCCAGGTGCTAGCTAGAGGCAGCGGCAGGCCTCGGAGCACACCTGCGGGCGCCCCCAGGCCGCACAAGCATTCTCTGAGGCAAGAGGAGCCCCAGGCATCATCTCCCTCTGGCTGGCGGGCTCGCCGGCTCGCGCGTGCGCAGTCCAGGACTCCTCACAGGAAAGGCTTGTCTAGGGAGGGGCCGTTCCCGGGGTGGGGGGCGGCTGCTGCTGGGACACACCTACTCCTGACGCGCACTGGGTGGTCCACGCGAGATGAGCTCGGTGCTGGGGTACTGGCTGTCCCACCGTGGCCTCCTGAGCCCGAGCAGACACGCGTGGGCCCTCTCCGAGGGCCGGCAGGGCCGGAGTCTGGGCCCTCCTGCGTTCCTGGGCGCCTCCGAGGTTCCCCCCACCTCCCTTGGATCCCCGGGTCATACCAACATTCTCTGAGGACAGTTAGAGCCCACGGCAGCGTCCTCCTCTGGCTGTCTGGCTCCCTGGCTCATGCATGTGCAGACCAGGACTCCCTGTGCTAAGAGCTGGTAGGGCAGGGCTGTTCCTAGGGGCTCCTGCTGGGACACACCTACTCCTGACGCGCACTGGGTGGTCCACGCGAGATGAGCTCGGTGCTGGGGTACTGGCTGTCCCACCGTGGCCTCCTGAGCCCGAGCGGACACGCGTGGGCCCTCTCCGAGGGCCGGCAGGGCCGGAGTCTGGGCCCTCCTGCGTTCCTGGGCGCCTCCGAGGTTCCCCCCACCTCCCTTGGATCCCCGGGTCATACCAACATTCTCTGAGGACAGTTAGAGCCCACGGCAGCGTCCTCCTCTGGCTCCCTGGCTCCCTGGCTCATGCATGTGCAGACCAGGACTCCCTGTGCTAAGAGCTGGTAGGGCAGGGCTGTTCCTAGGGGCTCCTGCTGGGACACACCTACTCCTGACGCCCACTGGGTGGTCCACGCGAGATGAGCTCGGTGCTGGGGTACTGGCTGTCCCACCGTGGCCTCCTGAGCCCGAGCAGACACGCGTGGGCCCTCTCCGAGGGCCGGCAGGGCCGGAGTCTGGGCCCTCCTGCGTTCCTGGGCGCCTCCGAGGTTCCCCCCACCTCCCTTGGGCCGGGCCGGGACGAGGCGCAGCCCCAGGAACCCTGTGCCACCTGGCTGGCCAGTGGAGGCCCCGCCCACGGGCAGGGCAGCAAGCTCCAGAGCCCCACGGCCGCTGCGCCCGACCCTGCAGCCTGCTGGCCGGCTGGAGCCACAGAGACGGCAGGTCTCCCCCGGCCAAGCCAAGAGTTGGCAGCGCGCTCCCCAAAAGCCTCCGCTGGCAGTTCCCGGGAGGATGCAACTGGCTGCCCCTGGCTGGCTCCCTCCCGCTGGTCGGCCAATGCAAAGCCAGACCCACTTCTGCCCCCTGGGGTCCTGGCCTCCAGGGCGGGCGCGCTTCGCAGTGGAGCGGGCGGGCGGGCCCCCTTCGGCTTCCGTCTGCCCTTCGCCCGCCGGACCGCCCGCCCGCCCGCTCGCGGAGCCTGCTGCAGCCAGCCCTGGCTCTAGGAGGCTGGCCAGCCGGCACTGCCAACTGGCCCCAGGTGCTAGCTAGAGGCAGCGGCAGGCCTCGGAGCACACCTGCGGGCGCCCCCACGCCGCACAAGCATTCTCTGAGGCAAGAGGAGCCCCAGGCATCATCTCCCTCTGGCTGGCGGGCTCGCCGGCTCGCGCGTGCGCAGTCCAGGACTCCTCACAGGAAAGGCTTGTCTAGGGAGGGGCCGTTCCCGGGGTGGGGGGCAGCTGCTGCTGGGACACACCTACTCCTGACGCCCACTGGGTGGTCCACGCGAGATGAGCTCGGTGCTGGGGTACTGGCTGTCCCACCGTGGCCTCCTGAGCCCGAGCAGACACGCGTGGGCCCTCTCCGAGGGCCGGCAGGGCCGGAGTCTGGGCCCTCCTGCGTTCCTGGGCGCCTCCGAGGTTCCCCCCACCTCCCTTGGATCCCCGGGTCATACCAACATTCTCTGAGGACAGTTAGAGCCCACGGCAGCGTCCTCCTCTGGCTCTCTGGCTCCCTGGCTCATGCATGTGCAGACCAGGACTCCCTGTGCTAAGAGCTGGTAGGGCAGGGCTGTTCCTAGGGGCTCCTGCTGGGACACACCTACTCCTGACGCGCACTGGGTGGTCCACGCGAGATGAGCTCGGTGCTGGGGTACTGGCTGTCCCACCGTGGCCTCCTGAGCCCGAGCAGACACGCGTGGGCCCTCTCCGAGGGCCGGCAGGGCCGGAGTCTGGGCCCTCCTGCGTTCCTGGGCGCCTCCGAGGTTCCCCCCACCTCCCTTGGATCCCCGGGTCATACCAACATTCTCTGAGGACAGTTAGAGCCCACGGCAGCGTCCTCCTCTGGCTGTCTGGCTCCCTGGCTCATGCATGTGCAGACCAGGACTCCCTGTGCTAAGAGCTGGTAGGGCAGGGCTGTTCCTAGGGGCTCCTGCTGGGACACACCTACTCCTGACGCGCACTGGGTGGTCCACGCGAGATGAGCTCGGTGCTGGGGTACTGGCTGTCCCACCGTGGCCTCCTGAGCCCGAGCAGACACGCGTGGGCCCTCTCCGAGGGCCGGCAGGGCCGCAGTCTGGGCCCTCCTGCGTTCCTGGGCGCCTCCGAGGTTCCCCCCACCTCCCTTGGGCCGGGCCGGGACGAGGCGCAGCCCCAGGAACCCTGTGCCACCTGGCTGGCCAGTGGAGGCCCCGCCCACGGGCAGGGCAGCAAGCTCCAGAGCCCCACGGCCGCTGCGCCCGACCCTGCAGCCTGCTGGCCGGCTGGAGCCACAGAGACGGCAGGTCTCCCCCGGCCAAGCCAAGAGTTGGCAGCGCGCTCCCCAAAAGCCTCCGCTGGCAGTTCCCGGGAGGATGCAACTGGCTGCCCCTGGCTGGCTCCCTCCCGCTGGTCGGCCAATGCAAAGCCAGACCCACTTCTGCCCCCTGGGGTCCTGGCCTCCAGGGCGGGCGCGCTTCGCAGTGGAGCGGGCGGGCGGGCCCCCTTCGGCTTCCGTCTGCCCTTCGCCCACCGGACCGCCCGCCCGCCCGCTCGCGGAGCCTGCTGCAGCCAGCCCTGGCTCTAGGAGGCTGGCCAGCCGGCACTGCCAACTGGCCCCAGGTGCTAGCTAGAGGCAGCGGCAGGCCTCGGAGCACACCTGCGGGCGCCCCCAGGCCGCACAAGCATTCTCTGAGGCAAGAGGAGCCCCAGGCATCATCTCCCTCTGGCTGGCGGGCTCGCCGGCTCGCGCGTGCGCAGTCCAGGACTCCTCACAGGAAAGGCTTGTCTAGGGAGGGGCCGTTCCCGGGGTGGGGGGCGGCTGCTGCTGGGACACACCTACTCCTGACGCGCACTGGGTGGTCCACGCGAGATGAGCTCGGTGCTGGGGTACTGGCTGTCCCACCGTGGCCTCCTGAGCCCGAGCAGACACGCGTGGGCCCTCTCCGAGGGCCGGCAGGGCCGGAGTCTGGGCCCTCCTGCGTTCCTGGGCGCCTCCGAGGTTCCCCCCACCTCCCTTGGATCCCCGGGTCATACCAACATTCTCTGAGGACAGTTAGAGCCCACGGCAGCGTCCTCCTCTGGCTGTCTGGCTCCCTGGCTCATGCATGTGCAGACCAGGACTCCCTGTGCTAAGAGCTGGTAGGGCAGGGCTGTTCCTAGGGGCTCCTGCTGGGACACACCTACTCCTGACGCGCACTGGGTGGTCCACGCGAGATGAGCTCGGTGCTGGGGTACTGGCTGTCCCACCGTGGCCTCCTGAGCCCGAGCGGACACGCGTGGGCCCTCTCCGAGGGCCGGCAGGGCCGGAGTCTGGGCCCTCCTGCGTTCCTGGGCGCCTCCGAGGTTCCCCCCACCTCCCTTGGATCCCCGGGTCATACCAACATTCTCTGAGGACAGTTAGAGCCCACGGCAGCGTCCTCCTCTGGCTCCCTGGCTCCCTGGCTCATGCATGTGCAGACCAGGACTCCCTGTGCTAAGAGCTGGTAGGGCAGGGCTGTTCCTAGGGGCTCCTGCTGGGACACACCTACTCCTGACGCGCACTGGGTGGTCCACGCGAGATGAGCTCGGTGCTGGGGTACTGGCTGTCCCACCGTGGCCTCCTGAGCCCGAGCAGACACGCGTGGGCCCTCTCCGAGGGCCGGCAGGGCCGGAGTCTGGGCCCTCCTGCGTTCCTGGGCGCCTCCGAGGTTCCCCCCACCTCCCTTGGGCCGGGCCGGGACGAGGCGCAGCCCCAGGAACCCTGTGCCACCTGGCTGGCCAGTGGAGGCCCCGCCCACGGGCAGGGCAGCAAGCTCCAGAGCCCCACGGCCGCTGCGCCCGACCCTGCAGCCTGCTGGCCGGCTGGAGCCACAGAGACGGCAGGTCTCCCCCGGCCAAGCCAAGAGTTGGCAGCGCGCTCCCCAAAAGCCTCCGCTGGCAGTTCCCGGGAGGATGCAACTGGCTGCCCCTGGCTGGCTCCCTCCCGCTGGTCGGCCAATGCAAAGCCAGACCCACTTCTGCCCCCTGGGGTCCTGGCCTCCAGGGCGGGCGCGCTTCGCAGTGGAGCGGGCGGGCGGGCCCCCTTCGGCTTCCGTCTGCCCTTCGCCCGCCGGACCGCCCGCCCGCCCGCTCGCGGAGCCTGCTGCAGCCAGCCCTGGCTCTAGGAGGCTGGCCAGCCGGCACTGCCAACTGGCCCCAGGTGCTAGCTAGAGGCAGCGGCAGGCCTCGGAGCACACCTGCGGGCGCCCCCAGGCCGCACAAGCATTCTCTGAGGCAAGAGGAGCCCCAGGCATCATCTCCCTCTGGCTGGCGGGCTCGCCGGCTCGCGCGTGCGCAGTCCAGGACTCCTCACAGGAAAGGCTTGTCTAGGGAGGGGCCGTTCCCGGGGTGGGGGGCAGCTGCTGCTGGGACACACCTACTCCTGACGCCCACTGGGTGGTCCACGCGAGATGAGCTCGGTGCTGGGGTACTGGCTGTCCCACCGTGGCCTCCTGAGCCCGAGCAGACACGCGTGGGCCCTCTCCGAGGGCCGGCAGGGCCGGAGTCTGGGCCCTCCTGCGTTCCTGGGCGCCTCCGAGGTTCCCCCCACCTCCCTTGGATCCCCGGGTCATACCAACATTCTCTGAGGACAGTTAGAGCCCACGGCAGCGTCCTCCTCTGGCTGTCTGGCTCCCTGGCTCATGCATGTGCAGACCAGGACTCCCTGTGCTAAGAGCTGGTAGGGCAGGGCTGTTCCTAGGGGCTCCTGCTGGGACACACCTACTCCTGACGCGCACTGGGTGGTCCACGCGAGATGAGCTCGGTGCTGGGGTACTGGCTGTCCCACCGTGGCCTCCTGAGCCCGAGCAGACACGCGTGGGCCCTCTCCGAGGGCCGGCAGGGCCGCAGTCTGGGCCCTCCTGCGTTCCTGGGCGCCTCCGAGGTTCCCCCCACCTCCCTTGGGCCGGGCCGGGACGAGGCGCAGCCCCAGGAACCCTGTGCCACCTGGCTGGCCAGTGGAGGCCCCGCCCACGGGCAGGGCAGCAAGCTCCAGAGCCCCACGGCCGCTGCGCCCGACCCTGCAGCCTGCTGGCCGGCTGGAGCCACAGAGACGGCAGGTCTCCCCCGGCCAAGCCAAGAGTTGGCAGCGCGCTCCCCAAAAGCCTCCGCTGGCAGTTCCCGGGAGGATGCAACTGGCTGCCCCTGGCTGGCTCCCTCCCGCTGGTCGGCCAATGCAAAGCCAGACCCACTTCTGCCCCCTGGGGTCCTGGCCTCCAGGGCGGGCGCGCTTCGCAGTGGAGCGGGCGGGCGGGCCCCCTTCGGCTTCCGTCTGCCCTTCGCCCACCGGACCGCCCGCCCGCCCGCTCGCGGAGCCTGCTGCAGCCAGCCCTGGCTCTAGGAGGCTGGCCAGCCGGCACTGCCAACTGGCCC
This sequence comes from Oryctolagus cuniculus, assembly GCF_051225735.1. Taxonomy (NCBI): domain Eukaryota; kingdom Metazoa; phylum Chordata; class Mammalia; order Lagomorpha; family Leporidae; genus Oryctolagus; species Oryctolagus cuniculus. The sequence continues at coordinate 384,829 of NC_142886.1, read as the reverse complement.
CAGGTGCTAGCTAGAGGCAGCGGCAGGCCTCGGAGCACACCTGCGGGCGCCCCCAGGCCGCACAAGCATTCTCTGAGGCAAGAGGAGCCCCAGGCATCATCTCCCTCTGGCTGGCGGGCTCGCCGGCTCGCGCGTGCGCAGTCCAGGACTCCTCACAGGAAAGGCTTGTCTAGGGAGGGGCCGTTCCCGGGGTGGGGGGCGGCTGCTGCTGGGACACACCTACTCCTGACGCGCACTGGGTGGTCCACGCGAGATGAGCTCGGTGCTGGGGTACTGGCTGTCCCACCGTGGCCTCCTGAGCCCGAGCAGACACGCGTGGGCCCTCTCCGAGGGCCGGCAGGGCCGGAGTCTGGGCCCTCCTGCGTTCCTGGGCGCCTCCGAGGTTCCCCCCACCTCCCTTGGATCCCCGGGTCATACCAACATTCTCTGAGGACAGTTAGAGCCCACGGCAGCGTCCTCCTCTGGCTGTCTGGCTCCCTGGCTCATGCATGTGCAGACCAGGACTCCCTGTGCTAAGAGCTGGTAGGGCAGGGCTGTTCCTAGGGGCTCCTGCTGGGACACACCTACTCCTGACGCGCACTGGGTGGTCCACGCGAGATGAGCTCGGTGCTGGGGTACTGGCTGTCCCACCGTGGCCTCCTGAGCCCGAGCGGACACGCGTGGGCCCTCTCCGAGGGCCGGCAGGGCCGGAGTCTGGGCCCTCCTGCGTTCCTGGGCGCCTCCGAGGTTCCCCCCACCTCCCTTGGATCCCCGGGTCATACCAACATTCTCTGAGGACAGTTAGAGCCCACGGCAGCGTCCTCCTCTGGCTCCCTGGCTCCCTGGCTCATGCATGTGCAGACCAGGACTCCCTGTGCTAAGAGCTGGTAGGGCAGGGCTGTTCCTAGGGGCTCCTGCTGGGACACACCTACTCCTGACGCGCACTGGGTGGTCCACGCGAGATGAGCTCGGTGCTGGGGTACTGGCTGTCCCACCGTGGCCTCCTGAGCCCGAGCAGACACGCGTGGGCCCTCTCCGAGGGCCGGCAGGGCCGGAGTCTGGGCCCTCCTGCGTTCCTGGGCGCCTCCGAGGTTCCCCCCACCTCCCTTGGGCCGGGCCGGGACGAGGCGCAGCCCCAGGAACCCTGTGCCACCTGGCTGGCCAGTGGAGGCCCCGCCCACGGGCAGGGCAGCAAGCTCCAGAGCCCCACGGCCGCTGCGCCCGACCCTGCAGCCTGCTGGCCGGCTGGAGCCACAGAGACGGCAGGTCTCCCCCGGCCAAGCCAAGAGTTGGCAGCGCGCTCCCCAAAAGCCTCCGCTGGCAGTTCCCGGGAGGATGCAACTGGCTGCCCCTGGCTGGCTCCCTCCCGCTGGTCGGCCAATGCAAAGCCAGACCCACTTCTGCCCCCTGGGGTCCTGGCCTCCAGGGCGGGCGCGCTTCGCAGTGGAGCGGGCGGGCGGGCCCCCTTCGGCTTCCGTCTGCCCTTCGCCCGCCGGACCGCCCGCCCGCCCGCTCGCGGAGCCTGCTGCAGCCAGCCCTGGCTCTAGGAGGCTGGCCAGCCGGCACTGCCAACTGGCCCCAGGTGCTAGCTAGAGGCAGCGGCAGGCCTCGGAGCACACCTGCGGGCGCCCCCACGCCGCACAAGCATTCTCTGAGGCAAGAGGAGCCCCAGGCATCATCTCCCTCTGGCTGGCGGGCTCGCCGGCTCGCGCGTGCGCAGTCCAGGACTCCTCACAGGAAAGGCTTGTCTAGGGAGGGGCCGTTCCCGGGGTGGGGGGCAGCTGCTGCTGGGACACACCTACTCCTGACGCCCACTGGGTGGTCCACGCGAGATGAGCTCGGTGCTGGGGTACTGGCTGTCCCACCGTGGCCTCCTGAGCCCGAGCAGACACGCGTGGGCCCTCTCCGAGGGCCGGCAGGGCCGGAGTCTGGGCCCTCCTGCGTTCCTGGGCGCCTCCGAGGTTCCCCCCACCTCCCTTGGATCCCCGGGTCATACCAACATTCTCTGAGGACAGTTAGAGCCCACGGCAGCGTCCTCCTCTGGCTCTCTGGCTCCCTGGCTCATGCATGTGCAGACCAGGACTCCCTGTGCTAAGAGCTGGTAGGGCAGGGCTGTTCCTAGGGGCTCCTGCTGGGACACACCTACTCCTGACGCGCACTGGGTGGTCCACGCGAGATGAGCTCGGTGCTGGGGTACTGGCTGTCCCACCGTGGCCTCCTGAGCCCGAGCAGACACGCGTGGGCCCTCTCCGAGGGCCGGCAGGGCCGGAGTCTGGGCCCTCCTGCGTTCCTGGGCGCCTCCGAGGTTCCCCCCACCTCCCTTGGATCCCCGGGTCATACCAACATTCTCTGAGGACAGTTAGAGCCCACGGCAGCGTCCTCCTCTGGCTGTCTGGCTCCCTGGCTCATGCATGTGCAGACCAGGACTCCCTGTGCTAAGAGCTGGTAGGGCAGGGCTGTTCCTAGGGGCTCCTGCTGGGACACACCTACTCCTGACGCGCACTGGGTGGTCCACGCGAGATGAGCTCGGTGCTGGGGTACTGGCTGTCCCACCGTGGCCTCCTGAGCCCGAGCAGACACGCGTGGGCCCTCTCCGAGGGCCGGCAGGGCCGCAGTCTGGGCCCTCCTGCGTTCCTGGGCGCCTCCGAGGTTCCCCCCACCTCCCTTGGGCCGGGCCGGGACGAGGCGCAGCCCCAGGAACCCTGTGCCACCTGGCTGGCCAGTGGAGGCCCCGCCCACGGGCAGGGCAGCAAGCTCCAGAGCCCCACGGCCGCTGCGCCCGACCCTGCAGCCTGCTGGCCGGCTGGAGCCACAGAGACGGCAGGTCTCCCCCGGCCAAGCCAAGAGTTGGCAGCGCGCTCCCCAAAAGCCTCCGCTGGCAGTTCCCGGGAGGATGCAACTGGCTGCCCCTGGCTGGCTCCCTCCCGCTGGTCGGCCAATGCAAAGCCAGACCCACTTCTGCCCCCTGGGGTCCTGGCCTCCAGGGCGGGCGCGCTTCGCAGTGGAGCGGGCGGGCGGGCCCCCTTCGGCTTCCGTCTGCCCTTCGCCCACCGGACCGCCCGCCCGCCCGCTCGCGGAGCCTGCTGCAGCCAGCCCTGGCTCTAGGAGGCTGGCCAGCCGGCACTGCCAACTGGCCCCAGGTGCTAGCTAGAGGCAGCGGCAGGCCTCGGAGCACACCTGCGGGCGCCCCCAGGCCGCACAAGCATTCTCTGAGGCAAGAGGAGCCCCAGGCATCATCTCCCTCTGGCTGGCGGGCTCGCCGGCTCGCGCGTGCGCAGTCCAGGACTCCTCACAGGAAAGGCTTGTCTAGGGAGGGGCCGTTCCCGGGGTGGGGGGCGGCTGCTGCTGGGACACACCTACTCCTGACGCGCACTGGGTGGTCCACGCGAGATGAGCTCGGTGCTGGGGTACTGGCTGTCCCACCGTGGCCTCCTGAGCCCGAGCAGACACGCGTGGGCCCTCTCCGAGGGCCGGCAGGGCCGGAGTCTGGGCCCTCCTGCGTTCCTGGGCGCCTCCGAGGTTCCCCCCACCTCCCTTGGATCCCCGGGTCATACCAACATTCTCTGAGGACAGTTAGAGCCCACGGCAGCGTCCTCCTCTGGCTGTCTGGCTCCCTGGCTCATGCATGTGCAGACCAGGACTCCCTGTGCTAAGAGCTGGTAGGGCAGGGCTGTTCCTAGGGGCTCCTGCTGGGACACACCTACTCCTGACGCGCACTGGGTGGTCCACGCGAGATGAGCTCGGTGCTGGGGTACTGGCTGTCCCACCGTGGCCTCCTGAGCCCGAGCGGACACGCGTGGGCCCTCTCCGAGGGCCGGCAGGGCCGGAGTCTGGGCCCTCCTGCGTTCCTGGGCGCCTCCGAGGTTCCCCCCACCTCCCTTGGATCCCCGGGTCATACCAACATTCTCTGAGGACAGTTAGAGCCCACGGCAGCGTCCTCCTCTGGCTCCCTGGCTCCCTGGCTCATGCACGTGCAGACCAGGACTCCCTGTGCTAAGAGCTGGTAGGGCAGGGCTGTTCCTAGGGGCTCCTGCTGGGACACACCTACTCCTGACGCCCACTGGGTGGTCCACGCGAGATGAGCTCGGTGCTGGGGTACTGGCTGTCCCACCGTGGCCTCCTGAGCCCGAGCAGACACGCGTGGGCCCTCTCCGAGGGCCGGCAGGGCCGGAGTCTGGGCCCTCCTGCGTTCCTGGGCGCCTCCGAGGTTCCCCCCACCTCCCTTGGGCCGGGCCGGGACGAGGCGCAGCCCCAGGAACCCTGTGCCACCTGGCTGGCCAGTGGAGGCCCCGCCCACGGGCAGGGCAGCAAGCTCCAGAGCCCCACGGCCGCTGCGCCCGACCCTGCAGCCTGCTGGCCGGCTGGAGCCACAGAGACGGCAGGTCTCCCCCGGCCAAGCCAAGAGTTGGCAGCGCGCTCCCCAAAAGCCTCCGCTGGCAGTTCCCGGGAGGATGCAACTGGCTGCCCCTGGCTGGCTCCCTCCCGCTGGTCGGCCAATGCAAAGCCAGACCCACTTCTGCCCCCTGGGGTCCTGGCCTCCAGGGCGGGCGCGCTTCGCAGTGGAGCGGGCGGGCGGGCCCCCTTCGGCTTCCGTCTGCCCTTCGCCCGCCGGACCGCCCGCCCGCCCGCTCGCGGAGCCTGCTGCAGCCAGCCCTGGCTCTAGGAGGCTGGCCAGCCGGCACTGCCAACTGGCCCCAGGTGCTAGCTAGAGGCAGCGGCAGGCCTCGGAGCACACCTGCGGGCGCCCCCACGCCGCACAAGCATTCTCTGAGGCAAGAGGAGCCCCAGGCATCATCTCCCTCTGGCTGGCGGGCTCGCCGGCTCGCGCGTGCGCAGTCCAGGACTCCTCACAGGAAAGGCTTGTCTAGGGAGGGGCCGTTCCCGGGGTGGGGGGCAGCTGCTGCTGGGACACACCTACTCCTGACGCCCACTGGGTGGTCCACGCGAGATGAGCTCGGTGCTGGGGTACTGGCTGTCCCACCGTGGCCTCCTGAGCCCGAGCAGACACGCGTGGGCCCTCTCCGAGGGCCGGCAGGGCCGGAGTCTGGGCCCTCCTGCGTTCCTGGGCGCCTCCGAGGTTCCCCCCACCTCCCTTGGATCCCCGGGTCATACCAACATTCTCTGAGGACAGTTAGAGCCCACGGCAGCGTCCTCCTCTGGCTCTCTGGCTCCCTGGCTCATGCATGTGCAGACCAGGACTCCCTGTGCTAAGAGCTGGTAGGGCAGGGCTGTTCCTAGGGGCTCCTGCTGGGACACACCTACTCCTGACGCGCACTGGGTGGTCCACGCGAGATGAGCTCGGTGCTGGGGTACTGGCTGTCCCACCGTGGCCTCCTGAGCCCGAGCAGACACGCGTGGGCCCTCTCCGAGGGCCGGCAGGGCCGGAGTCTGGGCCCTCCTGCGTTCCTGGGCGCCTCCGAGGTTCCCCCCACCTCCCTTGGATCCCCGGGTCATACCAACATTCTCTGAGGACAGTTAGAGCCCACGGCAGCGTCCTCCTCTGGCTGTCTGGCTCCCTGGCTCATGCATGTGCAGACCAGGACTCCCTGTGCTAAGAGCTGGTAGGGCAGGGCTGTTCCTAGGGGCTCCTGCTGGGACACACCTACTCCTGACGCGCACTGGGTGGTCCACGCGAGATGAGCTCGGTGCTGGGGTACTGGCTGTCCCACCGTGGCCTCCTGAGCCCGAGCAGACACGCGTGGGCCCTCTCCGAGGGCCGGCAGGGCCGCAGTCTGGGCCCTCCTGCGTTCCTGGGCGCCTCCGAGGTTCCCCCCACCTCCCTTGGGCCGGGCCGGGACGAGGCGCAGCCCCAGGAACCCTGTGCCACCTGGCTGGCCAGTGGAGGCCCCGCCCACGGGCAGGGCAGCAAGCTCCAGAGCCCCACGGCCGCTGCGCCCGACCCTGCAGCCTGCTGGCCGGCTGGAGCCACAGAGACGGCAGGTCTCCCCCGGCCAAGCCAAGAGTTGGCAGCGCGCTCCCCAAAAGCCTCCGCTGGCAGTTCCCGGGAGGATGCAACTGGCTGCCCCTGGCTGGCTCCCTCCCGCTGGTCGGCCAATGCAAAGCCAGACCCACTTCTGCCCCCTGGGGTCCTGGCCTCCAGGGCGGGCGCGCTTCGCAGTGGAGCGGGCGGGCGGGCCCCCTTCGGCTTCCGTCTGCCCTTCGCCCACCGGACCGCCCGCCCGCCCGCTCGCGGAGCCTGCTGCAGCCAGCCCTGGCTCTAGGAGGCTGGCCAGCCGGCACTGCCAACTGGCCCCAGGTGCTAGCTAGAGGCAGCGGCAGGCCTCGGAGCACACCTGCGGGCGCCCCCAGGCCGCACAAGCATTCTCTGAGGCAAGAGGAGCCCCAGGCATCATCTCCCTCTGGCTGGCGGGCTCGCCGGCTCGCGCGTGCGCAGTCCAGGACTCCTCACAGGAAAGGCTTGTCTAGGGAGGGGCTGTTCCCGGGGTGGGGGGCGGCTGCTGCTGGGACACACCTACTCCTGACGCGCACTGGGTGGTCCACGCGAGATGAGCTCGGTGCTGGGGTACTGGCTGTCCCACCGTGGCCTCCTGAGCCCGAGCAGACACGCGTGGGCCCTCTCCGAGGGCCGGCAGGGCCGGAGTCTGGGCCCTCCTGCGTTCCTGGGCGCCTCCGAGGTTCCCCCCACCTCCCTTGGATCCCCGGGTCATACCAACATTCTCTGAGGACAGTTAGAGCCCACGGCAGCGTCCTCCTCTGGCTGTCTGGCTCCCTGGCTCATGCATGTGCAGACCAGGACTCCCTGTGCTAAGAGCTGGTAGGGCAGGGCTGTTCCTAGGGGCTCCTGCTGGGACACACCTACTCCTGACGCGCACTGGGTGGTCCACGCGAGATGAGCTCGGTGCTGGGGTACTGGCTGTCCCACCGTGGCCTCCTGAGCCCGAGCGGACACGCGTGGGCCCTCTCCGAGGGCCGGCAGGGCCGGAGTCTGGGCCCTCCTGCGTTCCTGGGCGCCTCCGAGGTTCCCCCCACCTCCCTTGGATCCCCGGGTCATACCAACATTCTCTGAGGACAGTTAGAGCCCACGGCAGCGTCCTCCTCTGGCTCCCTGGCTCCCTGGCTCATGCATGTGCAGACCAGGACTCCCTGTGCTAAGAGCTGGTAGGGCAGGGCTGTTCCTAGGGGCTCCTGCTGGGACACTCCTACTCCTGACGCGCACTGGGTGGTCCACGCGAGATGAGCTCGGTGCTGGGGTACTGGCTGTCCCACCGTGGCCTCCTGAGCCCGAGCAGACACGCGTGGGCCCTCTCCGAGGGCCGGCAGGGCCGGAGTCTGGGCCCTCCTGCGTTCCTGGGCGCCTCCGAGGTTCCCCCCACCTCCCTTGGATCCCCGGGTCATACCAACATTCTCTGAGGACAGTTAGAGCCCACGGCAGCGTCCTCCTCTGGCTGTCTGGCTCCCTGGCTCATGCATGTGCAGACCAGGACTCCCTGTGCTAAGAGCTGGTAGGGCAGGGCTGTTCCTAGGGGCTCCTGCTGGGACACACCTACTCCTGACGCGCACTGGGTGGTCCACGCGAGATGAGCTCGGTGCTGGGGTACTGGCTGTCCCACCGTGGCCTCCTGAGCCCGAGCAGACACGCGTGGGCCCTCTCCGAGGGCCGGCAGGGCCGGAGTCTGGGCCCTCCTGCGTTCCTGGGCGCCTCCGAGGTTCCCCCCACCTCCCTTGGATCCCCGGGTCATACCAACATTCTCTGAGGACAGTTAGAGCCCACGGCAGCGTCCTCCTCTGGCTGTCTGGCTCCCTGGCTCATGCATGTGCAGACCAGGACTCCCTGTGCTAAGAGCTGGTAGGGCAGGGCTGTTCCTAGGGGCTCCTGCTGGGACACACCTACTCCTGACGCGCACTGGGTGGTCCACGCGAGATGAGCTCGGTGCTGGGGTACTGGCTGTCCCACCGTGGCCTCCTGAGCCCGAGCAGACACGCGTGGGCCCTCTCCGAGGGCCGGCAGGGCCGCAGTCTGGGCCCTCCTGCGTTCCTGGGCGCCTCCGAGGTTCCCCCCACCTCCCTTGGATCCCCGGGTCATACCAACATTCTCTGAGGACAGTTAGAGCCCATGGCAGCGTCCTCCTCTGGCTGTCTGGCTCCCTGGCTCATGCATGTGCAGACCAGGACTCCCTGTGCTAAGAGCTGGTAGGGCAGGGCTGTTCCTAGGGGCTCCTGCTGGGACACACCTACTCCTGACGCGCACTGGGTGGTCCACGCGAGATGAGCTCGGTGCTGGGGTACTGGCTGTCCCACCGTGGCCTCCTGAGCCCGAGCAGACACGCGTGGGCCCTCTCCGAGGGCCGGCAGGGCCGGAGTCTGGGCCCTCCTGCGTTCCTGGGCGCCTCCGAGGTTCCCCCCACCTCCCTTGGGCCGGGCCGGGACGAGGCGCAGCCCCAGGAACCCTGTGCCACCTGGCTGGCCAGTGGAGGCCCCGCCCACGGGCAGGGCAGCAAGCTCCAGAGCCCCACGGCCGCTGCGCCCGACCCTGCAGCCTGCTGGCCGGCTGGAGCCACAGAGACGGCAGGTCTCCCCCGGCCAAGCCAAGAGTTGGCAGCGCGCTCCCCAAAAGCCTCCGCTGGCAGTTCCCGGGAGGATGCAACTGGCTGCCCCTGGCTGGCTCCCTCCCGCTGGTCGGCCAATGCAAAGCCAGACCCACTTCTGCCCCCTGGGGTCCTGGCCTCCAGGGCGGGCGCGCTTCGCAGTGGAGCGGGCGGGCGGGCCCCCTTCGGCTTCCGTCTGCCCTTCGCCCGCCGGACCGCCCGCCCGCCCGCTCGCGGAGCCTGCTGCAGCCAGCCCTGGCTCTAGGAGGCTGGCCAGCCGGCACTGCCAACTGGCCCCAGGTGCTAGCTAGAGGCAGCGGCAGGCCTCGGAGCACACCTGCGGGCGCCCCCACGCCGCACAAGCATTCTCTGAGGCAAGAGGAGCCCCAGGCATCATCTCCCTCTGGCTGGCGGGCTCGCCGGCTCGCGCGTGCGCAGTCCAGGACTCCTCACAGGAAAGGCTTGTCTAGGGAGGGGCCGTTCCCGGGGTGGGGGGCAGCTGCTGCTGGGACACACCTACTCCTGACGCGCACTGGGTGGTCCACGCGAGATGAGCTCGGTGCTGGGGTACTGGCTGTCCCACCGTGGCCTCCTGAGCCCGAGCAGACACGCGTGGGCCCTCTCCGAGGGCCGGCAGGGCCGGAGTCTGGGCCCTCCTGCGTTCCTGGGCGCCTCCGAGGTTCCCCCCACCTCCCTTGGATCCCCGGGTCATACCAACATTCTCTGAGGACAGTTAGAGCCCACGGCAGCGTCCTCCTCTGGCTCTCTGGCTCCCTGGCTCATGCATGTGCAGACCAGGACTCCCTGTGCTAAGAGCTGGTAGGGCAGGGCTGTTCCTAGGGGCTCCTGCTGGGACACACCTACTCCTGACGCGCACTGGGTGGTCCACGCGAGATGAGCTCGGTGCTGGGGTACTGGCTGTCCCACCGTGGCCTCCTGAGCCCGAGCAGACACGCGTGGGCCCTCTCCGAGGGCCGGCAGGGCCGGAGTCTGGGCCCTCCTGCGTTCCTGGGCGCCTCCGAGGTTCCCCCCACCTCCCTTGGATCCCCGGGTCATACCAACATTCTCTGAGGACAGTTAGAGCCCACGGCAGCGTCCTCCTCTGGCTGTCTGGCTCCCTGGCTCATGCATGTGCAGACCAGGACTCCCTGTGCTAAGAGCTGGTAGGGCAGGGCTGTTCCTAGGGGCTCCTGCTGGGACACACCTACTCCTGACGCGCACTGGGTGGTCCACGCGAGATGAGCTCGGTGCTGGGGTACTGGCTGTCCCACCGTGGCCTCCTGAGCCCGAGCAGACACGCGTGGGCCCTCTCCGAGGGCCGGCAGGGCCGCAGTCTGGGCCCTCCTGCGTTCCTGGGCGCCTCCGAGGTTCCCCCCACCTCCCTTGGGCCGGGCCGGGACGAGGCGCAGCCCCAGGAACCCTGTGCCACCTGGCTGGCCAGTGGAGGCCCCGCCCACGGGCAGGGCAGCAAGCTCCAGAGCCCCACGGCCGCTGCGCCCGACCCTGCAGCCTGCTGGCCGGCTGGAGCCACAGAGACGGCAGGTCTCCCCCGGCCAAGCCAAGAGTTGGCAGCGCGCTCCCCAAAAGCCTCCGCTGGCAGTTCCCGGGAGGATGCAACTGGCTGCCCCTGGCTGGCTCCCTCCCGCTGGTCGGCCAATGCAAAGCCAGACCCACTTCTGCCCCCTGGGGTCCTGGCCTCCAGGGCGGGCGCGCTTCACAGTGGAGCGGGCGGGCGGGCCCCCTTCGGCTTCCGTCTGCCCTTCGCCCACCGGACCGCCCGCCCGCCCGCTCGCGGAGCCTGCTGCAGCCAGCCCTGGCTCTAGGAGGCTGGCCAGCCGGCACTGCCAACTGGCCCCAGGTGCTAGCTAGAGGCAGCGGCAGGCCTCGGAGCACACAGCTAGGAGGCAGCGGCAGGCCTCGGAGCACACCTGCGGGCGCCCAGGCGCACAAGCATTCTCTGAGAACCCTCTGGCTGGCGGGCTCGCCGCTCGCGCGTGCGCAGTCCAGACTCCTCACAGGAAAGGCTGTCTAGGAGGGGCCGTTCCCGGGGTGGGGGGCTGCTGCTGGGACACACCTACTCCTGACGCGCACTGGGTGGTCCACGCGAGATGAGCTCGGTGCTGGGGTACTGGCTGTCCCACCGTGGCCTCCTGAGCCCGAGCAGACACGCGTGGGCCCTCTCCGAGGGCCGGCAGGGCTGGAGTCTGGGCCCTCCTGCGTTCCTGGGCGCCTCCGAGGTTCCCCCCACCTCCCTTGGATCCCGGGTCATACCAACATTCTCTGAGGACAGTTAGAGCCCACGGCAGCGTCCTCCTCTGGCTGTCTGGCTCCCTGGCTCATGCATGTGCAGACCAGGACTCCCTGTGCTAAGAGCTGGTAGGGCAGGGCTGTTCCTAGGGGCTCCTGCTGGGACACACCTACTCCTGACGCGCACTGGGTGGTCCACGCGAGATGAGCTCGGTGCTGGGGTACTGGCTGTCCCACCGTGGCCTCCTGAGCCCGAGCGGACACGCGTGGGCCCTCTCCGAGGGCCGGCAGGGCCGGAGTCTGGGCCCTCCTGCGTTCCTGGGCGCCTCCGAGGTTCCCCCCACCTCCCTTGGATCCCCGGGTCATACCAACATTCTCTGAGGACAGTTAGAGCCCACGGCAGCGTCCTCCTCTGGCTCCCTGGCTCCCTGGCTCATGCATGTGCAGACCAGGACTCCCTGTGCTAAGAGCTGGTAGGGCAGGGCTGTTCCTAGGGGCTCCTGCTGGGACACTCCTACTCCTGACGCGCACTGGGTGGTCCACGCGAGATGAGCTCGGTGCTGGGGTACTGGCTGTCCCACCGTGGCCTCCTGAGCCCGAGCAGACACGCGTGGGCCCTCTCCGAGGGCCGGCAGGGCCGGAGTCTGGGCCCTCCTGCGTTCCTGGGCGCCTCCGAGGTTCCCCCCACCTCCCTTGGATCCCCGGGTCATACCAACATTCTCTGAGGACAGTTAGAGCCCACGGCAGCGTCCTCCTCTGGCTGTCTGGCTCCCTGGCTCATGCATGTGCAGACCAGGACTCCCTGTGCTAAGAGCTGGTAGGGCAGGGCTGTTCCTAGGGGCTCCTGCTGGGACACACCTACTCCTGACGCGCACTGGGTGGTCCACGCGAGATGAGCTCGGTGCTGGGGTACTGGCTGTCCCACCGTGGCCTCCTGAGCCCGAGCAGACACGCGTGGGCCCTCTCCGAGGGCCGGCAGGGCCGGAGTCTGGGCCCTCCTGCGTTCCTGGGCGCCTCCGAGGTTCCCCCCACCTCCCTTGGATCCCCGGGTCATACCAACATTCTCTGAGGACAGTTAGAGCCCACGGCAGCGTCCTCCTCTGGCTGTCTGGCTCCCTGGCTCATGCATGTGCAGACCAGGACTCCCTGTGCTAAGAGCTGGTAGGGCAGGGCTGTTCCTAGGGGCTCCTGCTGGGACACACCTACTCCTGACGCGCACTGGGTGGTCCACGCGAGATGAGCTCGGTGCTGGGGTACTGGCTGTCCCACCGTGGCCTCCTGAGCCCGAGCAGACACGCGTGGGCCCTCTCCGAGGGCCGGCAGGGCCGCAGTCTGGGCCCTCCTGCGTTCCTGGGCGCCTCCGAGGTTCCCCCCACCTCCCTTGGATCCCCGGGTCATACCAACATTCTCTGAGGACAGTTAGAGCCCACGGCAGCGTCCTCCTCTGGCTGTCTGGCTCCCTGGCTCATGCATGTGCAGACCAGGACTCCCTGTGCTAAGAGCTGGTAGGGCAGGGCTGTTCCTAGGGGCTCCTGCTGGGACACACCTACTCCTGACGCGCACTGGGTGGTCCACGCGAGATGAGCTCGGTGCTGGGGTACTGGCTGTCCCACCGTGGCCTCCTGAGCCCGAGCAGACACGCGTGGGCCCTCTCCGAGGGCCGGCAGGGCCGCAGTCTGGGCCCTCCTGCGTTCCTGGGCGCCTCCGAGGTTCCCCCCACCTCCCTTGGGCCGGGCCGGGACGAGGCGCAGCCCCAGGAACCCTGTGCCACCTGGCTGGCCAGTGGAGGCCCCGCCCACGGGCAGGGCAGCAAGCTCCAGAGCCCCACGGCCGCTGCGCCCGACCCTGCAGCCTGCTGGCCGGCTGGAGCCACAGAGACGGCAGGTCTCCCCCGGCCAAGCCAAGAGTTGGCAGCGCGCTCCCCAAAAGCCTCCGCTGGCAGTTCCCGGGAGGATGCAACTGGCTGCCCCTGGCTGGCTCCCTCCCGCTGGTCGGCCAATGCAAAGCCAGACCCACTTCTGCCCCCTGGGGTCCTGGCCTCCAGGGCGGGCGCGCTTCGCAGTGGAGCGGGCGGGCGGGCCCCCTTCGGCTTCCGTCTGCCCTTCGCCCACCGGACCGCCCGCCCGCCCGCTCGCGGAGCCTGCTGCAGCCAGCCCTGGCTCTAGGAGGCTGGCCAGCCGGCACTGCCAACTGGCCCCAGGTGCTAGCTAGAGGCAGCGGCAGGCCGAGGAGCACACCTGCGGGCGCCCCCAGGCCGCACAAGCATTCTCTGAGGCAAGAGGAGCCCCAGGCATCATCTCCCTCTGGCTGGCGGGCTCGCCGGCTCGCGCGTGCGCAGTCCAGGACTCCTCACAGGAAAGGCTTGTCTAGGGAGGGGCCGTTCCCGGGGTGGGGGGCGGCTGCTGCTGGGACACACCTACTCCTGACGCGCACTGGGTGGTCCACGCGAGATGAGCTCGGTGCTGGGGTACTGGCTGTCCCACCGTGGCCTCCTGAGCCCGAGCAGACACGCGTGGGCCCTCTCCGAGGGCCGGCAGGGCCGCAGTCTGGGCCCTCCTGCGTTCCTGGGCGCCTCCGAGGTTCCCCCCACCTCCCTTGGATCCCCGGGTCATACCAACATTCTCTGAGGACAGTTAGAGCCCACGGCAGCGTCCTCCTCTGGCTGTCTGGCTCCCTGGCTCATGCATGTGCAGACCAGGACTCCCTGTGCTAAGAGCTGGTAGGGCAGGGCTGTTCCTAGGGGCTCCTGCTGGGACACACCTACTCCTGACGCGCACTGGGTGGTCCACGCGAGATGAGCTCGGTGCTGGGGTACTGGCTGTCCCACCGTGGCCTCCTGAGCCCGAGCAGACACGCGTGGGCCCTCTCCGAGGGCCGGCAGGGCCGCAGTCTGGGCCCTCCTGCGTTCCTGGGCGCCTCCGAGGTTCCCCCCACCTCCCTTGGATCCCCGGGTCATACCAACATTCTCTGAGGACAGTTAGAGCCCACGGCAGCGTCCTCCTCTGGCTCTCTGGCTCCCTGGCTCATGCATGTGCAGACCAGGACTCCCTGTGCTAAGAGCTGGTAGGGCAGGGCTGTTCCTAGGGGCTCCTGCTGGGACACACCTACTCCTGACGCGCACTGGGTGGTCCACGCGAGATGAGCTCGGTGCTGGGGTACTGGCTGTCCCACCGTGGCCTCCTGAGCCCGAGCAGACACGCGTGGGCCCTCTCCGAGGGCCGGCAGGGCCGCAGTCTGGGCCCTCCTGCGTTCCTGGGCGCCTCCGAGGTTCCCCCCACCTCCCTTGGATCCCCGGGTCATACCAACATTCTCTGAGGACAGTTAGAGCCCACGGCAGCGTCCTCCTCTGGCTGTCTGGCTCCCTGGCTCATGCATGTGCAGACCAGGACTCCCTGTGCTAAGAGCTGGTAGGGCAGGGCTGTTCCTAGGGGCTCCTGCTGGGACACACCTACTCCTGACGCGCACTGGGTGGTCCACGCGAGATGAGCTCGGTGCTGGGGTACTGGCTGTCCCACCGTGGCCTCCTGAGCCCGAGCAGACACGCGTGGGCCCTCTCCGAGGGCCGGCAGGGCCGGAGTCTGGGCCCTCCTGCGTTCCTGGGCGCCTCCGAGGTTCCCCCCACCTCCCTTGGATCCCCGGGTCATACCAACATTCTCTGAGGACAGTTAGAGCCCACGGCAGCGTCCTCCTCTGGCTGTCTGGCTCCCTGGCTCATGCATGTGCAGACCAGGACTCCCTGTGCTAAGAGCTGGTAGGGCAGGGCTGTTCCTAGGGGCTCCTGCTGGGACACACCTACTCCTGACGCGCACTGGGTGGTCCACGCGAGATGAGCTCGGTGCTGGGGTACTGGCTGTCCCACCGTGGCCTCCTGAGCCCGAGCAGACACGCGTGGGCCCTCTCCGAGGGCCGGCAGGGCCGCAGTCTGGGCCCTCCTGCGTTCCTGGGCGCCTCCGAGGTTCCCCCCACCTCCCTTGGATCCCCGGGTCATACCAACATTCTCTGAGGACAGTTAGAGCCCACGGCAGCGTCCTCCTCTGGCTGTCTGGCTCCCTGGCTCATGCATGTGCAGACCAGGACTCCCTGTGCTAAGAGCTGGTAGGGCAGGGCTGTTCCTAGGGGCTCCTGCTGGGACACACCTACTCCTGACGCGCACTGGGTGGTCCACGCGAGATGAGCTCGGTGCTGGGGTACTGGCTGTCCCACCGTGGCCTCCTGAGCCCGAGCAGACACGCGTGGGCCCTCTCCGAGGGCCGGCAGGGCCGCAGTCTGGGCCCTCCTGCGTTCCTGGGCGCCTCCGAGGTTCCCCCCACCTCCCTTGGGCCGGGCCGGGACGAGGCGCAGCCCCAGGAACCCTGTGCCACCTGGCTGGCCAGTGGAGGCCCCGCCCACGGGCAGGGCAGCAAGCTCCAGAGCCCCACGGCCGCTGCGCCCGACCCTGCAGCCTGCTGGCCGGCTGGAGCCACAGAGACGGCAGGTCTCCCCCGGCCAAGCCAAGAGTTGGCAGCGCGCTCCCCAAAAGCCTCCGCTGGCAGTTCCCGGGAGGATGCAACTGGCTGCCCCTGGCTGGCTCCCTCCCGCTGGTCGGCCAATGCAAAGCCAGACCCACTTCTGCCCCCTGGGGTCCTGGCCTCCAGGGCGGGCGCGCTTCGCAGTGGAGCGGGCGGGCGGGCCCCCTTCGGCTTCCGTCTGCCCTTCGCCCGCCGGACCGCCCGCCCGCCCGCTCGCGGAGCCTGCTGCAGCCAGCCCTGGCTCTAGGAGGCTGGCCAGCCGGCACTGCCAACTGGCCCCAGGTGCTAGCTAGAGGCAGCGGCAGGCCTCGGAGCACACCTGCGGGCGCCCCCACGCCGCACAAGCATTCTCTGAGGCAAGAGGAGCCCCAGGCATCATCTCCCTCTGGCTGGCGGGCTCGCCGGCTCGCGCGTGCGCAGTCCAGGACTCCTCACAGGAAAGGCTTGTCTAGGGAGGGGCCGTTCCCGGGGTGGGGGGCAGCTGCTGCTGGGACACACCTACTCCTGACGCGCACTGGGTGGTCCACGCGAGATGAGCTCGGTGCTGGGGTACTGGCTGTCCCACCGTGGCCTCCTGAGCCCGAGCAGACACGCGTGGGCCCTCTCCGAGGGCCGGCAGGGCCGGAGTCTGGGCCCTCCTGCGTTCCTGGGCGCCTCCGAGGTTCCCCCCACCTCCCTTGGATCCCCGGGTCATACCAACATTCTCTGAGGACAGTTAGAGCCCACGGCAGCGTCCTCCTCTGGCTCTCTGGCTCCCTGGCTCATGCATGTGCAGACCAGGACTCCCTGTGCTAAGAGCTGGTAGGGCAGGGCTGTTCCTAGGGGCTCCTGCTGGGACACACCTACTCCTGACGCGCACTGGGTGGTCCACGCGAGATGAGCTCGGTGCTGGGGTACTGGCTGTCCCACCGTGGCCTCCTGAGCCCGAGCAGACACGCGTGGGCCCTCTCCGAGGGCCGGCAGGGCCGGAGTCTGGGCCCTCCTGCGTTCCTGGGCGCCTCCGAGGTTCCCCCCACCTCCCTTGGATCCCCGGGTCATACCAACATTCTCTGAGGACAGTTAGAGCCCACGGCAGCGTCCTCCTCTGGCTGTCTGGCTCCCTGGCTCATGCATGTGCAGACCAGGACTCCCTGTGCTAAGAGCTGGTAGGGCAGGGCTGTTCCTAGGGGCTCCTGCTGGGACACACCTACTCCTGACGCGCACTGGGTGGTCCACGCGAGATGAGCTCGGTGCTGGGGTACTGGCTGTCCCACCGTGGCCTCCTGAGCCCGAGCAGACACGCGTGGGCCCTCTCCGAGGGCCGGCAGGGCCGCAGTCTGGGCCCTCCTGCGTTCCTGGGCGCCTCCGAGGTTCCCCCCACCTCCCTTGGGCCGGGCCGGGACGAGGCGCAGCCCCAGGAACCCTGTGCCACCTGGCTGGCCAGTGGAGGCCCCGCCCACGGGCAGGGCAGCAAGCTCCAGAGCCCCACGGCCGCTGCGCCCGACCCTGCAGCCTGCTGGCCGGCTGGAGCCACAGAGACGGCAGGTCTCCCCCGGCCAAGCCAAGAGTTGGCAGCGCGCTCCCCAAAAGCCTCCGCTGGCAGTTCCCGGGAGGATGCAACTGGCTGCCCCTGGCTGGCTCCCTCCCGCTGGTCGGCCAATGCAAAGCCAGACCCACTTCTGCCCCCTGGGGTCCTGGCCTCCAGGGCGGGCGCGCTTCGCAGTGGAGCGGGCGGGCGGGCCCCCTTCGGCTTCCGTCTGCCCTTCGCCCACCGGACCGCCCGCCCGCCCGCTCGCGGAGCCTGCTGCAGCCAGCCCTGGCTCTAGGAGGCTGGCCAGCCGGCACTGCCAACTGGCCCCAGGTGCTAGCTAGAGGCAGCGGCAGGCCGAGGAGCACACCTGCGGGCGCCCC
Source organism: Oryctolagus cuniculus (assembly GCF_051225735.1). Lineage (NCBI taxonomy): Eukaryota > Metazoa > Chordata > Mammalia > Lagomorpha > Leporidae > Oryctolagus > Oryctolagus cuniculus. The sequence goes on along the minus strand of NC_142886.1, from coordinate 367,659 downwards.
CAGGCCGCACAAGCATTCTCTGAGGCAAGAGGAGCCCCAGGCATCATCTCCCTCTGGCTGGCGGGCTCGCCGGCTCGCGCGTGCGCAGTCCAGGACTCCTCACAGGAAAGGCTTGTCTAGGGAGGGGCCGTTCCCGGGGTGGGGGGCGGCTGCTGCTGGGACACACCTACTCCTGACGCGCACTGGGTGGTCCACGCGAGATGAGCTCGGTGCTGGGGTACTGGCTGTCCCACCGTGGCCTCCTGAGCCCGAGCAGACACGCGTGGGCCCTCTCCGAGGGCCGGCAGGGCCGCAGTCTGGGCCCTCCTGCGTTCCTGGGCGCCTCCGAGGTTCCCCCCACCTCCCTTGGATCCCCGGGTCATACCAACATTCTCTGAGGACAGTTAGAGCCCACGGCAGCGTCCTCCTCTGGCTGTCTGGCTCCCTGGCTCATGCATGTGCAGACCAGGACTCCCTGTGCTAAGAGCTGGTAGGGCAGGGCTGTTCCTAGGGGCTCCTGCTGGGACACACCTACTCCTGACGCGCACTGGGTGGTCCACGCGAGATGAGCTCGGTGCTGGGGTACTGGCTGTCCCACCGTGGCCTCCTGAGCCCGAGCAGACACGCGTGGGCCCTCTCCGAGGGCCGGCAGGGCCGCAGTCTGGGCCCTCCTGCGTTCCTGGGCGCCTCCGAGGTTCCCCCCACCTCCCTTGGGCCGGGCCGGGACGAGGCGCAGCCCCAGGAACCCTGTGCCACCTGGCTGGCCAGTGGAGGCCCCGCCCACGGGCAGGGCAGCAAGCTCCAGAGCCCCACGGCCGCTGCGCCCGACCCTGCAGCCTGCTGGCCGGCTGGAGCCACAGAGACGGCAGGTCTCCCCCGGCCAAGCCAAGAGTTGGCAGCGCGCTCCCCAAAAGCCTCCGCTGGCAGTTCCCGGGAGGATGCAACTGGCTGCCCCTGGCTGGCTCCCTCCCGCTGGTCGGCCAATGCAAAGCCAGACCCACTTCTGCCCCCTGGGGTCCTGGCCTCCAGGGCGGGCGCGCTTCGCAGTGGAGCGGGCGGGCGGGCCCCCTTCGGCTTCCGTCTGCCCTTCGCCCACCGGACCGCCCGCCCGCCCGCTCGCGGAGCCTGCTGCAGCCAGCCCTGGCTCTAGGAGGCTGGCCAGCCGGCACTGCCAACTGGCCCCAGGTGCTAGCTAGAGGCAGCGGCAGGCCGAGGAGCACACCTGCGGGCGCCCCCAGGCCGCACAAGCATTCTCTGAGGCAAGAGGAGCCCCAGGCATCATCTCCCTCTGGCTGGCGGGCTCGCCGGCTCGCGCGTGCGCAGTCCAGGACTCCTCACAGGAAAGGCTTGTCTAGGGAGGGGCCGTTCCCGGGGTGGGGGGCGGCTGCTGCTGGGACACACCTACTCCTGACGCGCACTGGGTGGTCCACGCGAGATGAGCTCGGTGCTGGGGTACTGGCTGTCCCACCGTGGCCTCCTGAGCCCGAGCAGACACGCGTGGGCCCTCTCCGAGGGCCGGCAGGGCCGCAGTCTGGGCCCTCCTGCGTTCCTGGGCGCCTCCGAGGTTCCCCCCACCTCCCTTGGATCCCCGGGTCATACCAACATTCTCTGAGGACAGTTAGAGCCCACGGCAGCGTCCTCCTCTGGCTGTCTGGCTCCCTGGCTCATGCATGTGCAGACCAGGACTCCCTGTGCTAAGAGCTGGTAGGGCAGGGCTGTTCCTAGGGGCTCCTGCTGGGACACACCTACTCCTGACGCGCACTGGGTGGTCCACGCGAGATGAGCTCGGTGCTGGGGTACTGGCTGTCCCACCGTGGCCTCCTGAGCCCGAGCAGACACGCGTGGGCCCTCTCCGAGGGCCGGCAGGGCCGCAGTCTGGGCCCTCCTGCGTTCCTGGGCGCCTCCGAGGTTCCCCCCACCTCCCTTGGATCCCCGGGTCATACCAACATTCTCTGAGGACAGTTAGAGCCCACGGCAGCGTCCTCCTCTGGCTCTCTGGCTCCCTGGCTCATGCATGTGCAGACCAGGACTCCCTGTGCTAAGAGCTGGTAGGGCAGGGCTGTTCCTAGGGGCTCCTGCTGGGACACACCTACTCCTGACGCGCACTGGGTGGTCCACGCGAGATGAGCTCGGTGCTGGGGTACTGGCTGTCCCACCGTGGCCTCCTGAGCCCGAGCAGACACGCGTGGGCCCTCTCCGAGGGCCGGCAGGGCCGCAGTCTGGGCCCTCCTGCGTTCCTGGGCGCCTCCGAGGTTCCCCCCACCTCCCTTGGATCCCCGGGTCATACCAACATTCTCTGAGGACAGTTAGAGCCCACGGCAGCGTCCTCCTCTGGCTGTCTGGCTCCCTGGCTCATGCATGTGCAGACCAGGACTCCCTGTGCTAAGAGCTGGTAGGGCAGGGCTGTTCCTAGGGGCTCCTGCTGGGACACACCTACTCCTGACGCGCACTGGGTGGTCCACGCGAGATGAGCTCGGTGCTGGGGTACTGGCTGTCCCACCGTGGCCTCCTGAGCCCGAGCAGACACGCGTGGGCCCTCTCCGAGGGCCGGCAGGGCCGGAGTCTGGGCCCTCCTGCGTTCCTGGGCGCCTCCGAGGTTCCCCCCACCTCCCTTGGATCCCCGGGTCATACCAACATTCTCTGAGGACAGTTAGAGCCCACGGCAGCGTCCTCCTCTGGCTGTCTGGCTCCCTGGCTCATGCATGTGCAGACCAGGACTCCCTGTGCTAAGAGCTGGTAGGGCAGGGCTGTTCCTAGGGGCTCCTGCTGGGACACACCTACTCCTGACGCGCACTGGGTGGTCCACGCGAGATGAGCTCGGTGCTGGGGTACTGGCTGTCCCACCGTGGCCTCCTGAGCCCGAGCAGACACGCGTGGGCCCTCTCCGAGGGCCGGCAGGGCCGCAGTCTGGGCCCTCCTGCGTTCCTGGGCGCCTCCGAGGTTCCCCCCACCTCCCTTGGATCCCCGGGTCATACCAACATTCTCTGAGGACAGTTAGAGCCCACGGCAGCGTCCTCCTCTGGCTGTCTGGCTCCCTGGCTCATGCATGTGCAGACCAGGACTCCCTGTGCTAAGAGCTGGTAGGGCAGGGCTGTTCCTAGGGGCTCCTGCTGGGACACACCTACTCCTGACGCGCACTGGGTGGTCCACGCGAGATGAGCTCGGTGCTGGGGTACTGGCTGTCCCACCGTGGCCTCCTGAGCCCGAGCAGACACGCGTGGGCCCTCTCCGAGGGCCGGCAGGGCCGCAGTCTGGGCCCTCCTGCGTTCCTGGGCGCCTCCGAGGTTCCCCCCACCTCCCTTGGGCCGGGCCGGGACGAGGCGCAGCCCCAGGAACCCTGTGCCACCTGGCTGGCCAGTGGAGGCCCCGCCCACGGGCAGGGCAGCAAGCTCCAGAGCCCCACGGCCGCTGCGCCCGACCCTGCAGCCTGCTGGCCGGCTGGAGCCACAGAGACGGCAGGTCTCCCCCGGCCAAGCCAAGAGTTGGCAGCGCGCTCCCCAAAAGCCTCCGCTGGCAGTTCCCGGGAGGATGCAACTGGCTGCCCCTGGCTGGCTCCCTCCCGCTGGTCGGCCAATGCAAAGCCAGACCCACTTCTGCCCCCTGGGGTCCTGGCCTCCAGGGCGGGCGCGCTTCGCAGTGGAGCGGGCGGGCGGGCCCCCTTCGGCTTCCGTCTGCCCTTCGCCCGCCGGACCGCCCGCCCGCCCGCTCGCGGAGCCTGCTGCAGCCAGCCCTGGCTCTAGGAGGCTGGCCAGCCGGCACTGCCAACTGGCCCCAGGTGCTAGCTAGAGGCAGCGGCAGGCCTCGGAGCACACCTGCGGGCGCCCCCACGCCGCACAAGCATTCTCTGAGGCAAGAGGAGCCCCAGGCATCATCTCCCTCTGGCTGGCGGGCTCGCCGGCTCGCGCGTGCGCAGTCCAGGACTCCTCACAGGAAAGGCTTGTCTAGGGAGGGGCCGTTCCCGGGGTGGGGGGCAGCTGCTGCTGGGACACACCTACTCCTGACGCGCACTGGGTGGTCCACGCGAGATGAGCTCGGTGCTGGGGTACTGGCTGTCCCACCGTGGCCTCCTGAGCCCGAGCAGACACGCGTGGGCCCTCTCCGAGGGCCGGCAGGGCCGGAGTCTGGGCCCTCCTGCGTTCCTGGGCGCCTCCGAGGTTCCCCCCACCTCCCTTGGATCCCCGGGTCATACCAACATTCTCTGAGGACAGTTAGAGCCCACGGCAGCGTCCTCCTCTGGCTCTCTGGCTCCCTGGCTCATGCATGTGCAGACCAGGACTCCCTGTGCTAAGAGCTGGTAGGGCAGGGCTGTTCCTAGGGGCTCCTGCTGGGACACACCTACTCCTGACGCGCACTGGGTGGTCCACGCGAGATGAGCTCGGTGCTGGGGTACTGGCTGTCCCACCGTGGCCTCCTGAGCCCGAGCAGACACGCGTGGGCCCTCTCCGAGGGCCGGCAGGGCCGGAGTCTGGGCCCTCCTGCGTTCCTGGGCGCCTCCGAGGTTCCCCCCACCTCCCTTGGATCCCCGGGTCATACCAACATTCTCTGAGGACAGTTAGAGCCCACGGCAGCGTCCTCCTCTGGCTGTCTGGCTCCCTGGCTCATGCATGTGCAGACCAGGACTCCCTGTGCTAAGAGCTGGTAGGGCAGGGCTGTTCCTAGGGGCTCCTGCTGGGACACACCTACTCCTGACGCGCACTGGGTGGTCCACGCGAGATGAGCTCGGTGCTGGGGTACTGGCTGTCCCACCGTGGCCTCCTGAGCCCGAGCAGACACGCGTGGGCCCTCTCCGAGGGCCGGCAGGGCCGCAGTCTGGGCCCTCCTGCGTTCCTGGGCGCCTCCGAGGTTCCCCCCACCTCCCTTGGGCCGGGCCGGGACGAGGCGCAGCCCCAGGAACCCTGTGCCACCTGGCTGGCCAGTGGAGGCCCCGCCCACGGGCAGGGCAGCAAGCTCCAGAGCCCCACGGCCGCTGCGCCCGACCCTGCAGCCTGCTGGCCGGCTGGAGCCACAGAGACGGCAGGTCTCCCCCGGCCAAGCCAAGAGTTGGCAGCGCGCTCCCCAAAAGCCTCCGCTGGCAGTTCCCGGGAGGATGCAACTGGCTGCCCCTGGCTGGCTCCCTCCCGCTGGTCGGCCAATGCAAAGCCAGACCCACTTCTGCCCCCTGGGGTCCTGGCCTCCAGGGCGGGCGCGCTTCGCAGTGGAGCGGGCGGGCGGGCCCCCTTCGGCTTCCGTCTGCCCTTCGCCCACCGGACCGCCCGCCCGCCCGCTCGCGGAGCCTGCTGCAGCCAGCCCTGGCTCTAGGAGGCTGGCCAGCCGGCACTGCCAACTGGCCCCAGGTGCTAGCTAGAGGCAGCGGCAGGCCTCGGAGCACACCTGCGGGCGCCCCCAGGCCGCACAAGCATTCTCTGAGGCAAGAGGAGCCCCAGGCATCATCTCCCTCTGGCTGGCGGGCTCGCCGGCTCGCGCGTGCGCAGTCCAGGACTCCTCACAGGAAAGGCTTGTCTAGGGAGGGGCCGTTCCCGGGGTGGGGGGCGGCTGCTGCTGGGACACACCTACTCCTGACGCGCACTGGGTGGTCCACGCGAGATGAGCTCGGTGCTGGGGTACTGGCTGTCCCACCGTGGCCTCCTGAGCCCGAGCAGACACGCGTGGGCCCTCTCCGAGGGCCGGCAGGGCCGGAGTCTGGGCCCTCCTGCGTTCCTGGGCGCCTCCGAGGTTCCCCCCACCTCCCTTGGATCCCCGGGTCATACCAACATTCTCTGAGGACAGTTAGAGCCCACGGCAGCGTCCTCCTCTGGCTGTCTGGCTCCCTGGCTCATGCATGTGCAGACCAGGACTCCCTGTGCTAAGAGCTGGTAGGGCAGGGCTGTTCCTAGGGGCTCCTGCTGGGACACACCTACTCCTGACGCGCACTGGGTGGTCCACGCGAGATGAGCTCGGTGCTGGGGTACTGGCTGTCCCACCGTGGCCTCCTGAGCCCGAGCGGACACGCGTGGGCCCTCTCCGAGGGCCGGCAGGGCCGGAGTCTGGGCCCTCCTGCGTTCCTGGGCGCCTCCGAGGTTCCCCCCACCTCCCTTGGATCCCCGGGTCATACCAACATTCTCTGAGGACAGTTAGAGCCCACGGCAGCGTCCTCCTCTGGCTCCCTGGCTCCCTGGCTCATGCATGTGCAGACCAGGACTCCCTGTGCTAAGAGCTGGTAGGGCAGGGCTGTTCCTAGGGGCTCCTGCTGGGACACTCCTACTCCTGACGCGCACTGGGTGGTCCACGCGAGATGAGCTCGGTGCTGGGGTACTGGCTGTCCCACCGTGGCCTCCTGAGCCCGAGCAGACACGCGTGGGCCCTCTCCGAGGGCCGGCAGGGCCGGAGTCTGGGCCCTCCTGCGTTCCTGGGCGCCTCCGAGGTTCCCCCCACCTCCCTTGGATCCCCGGGTCATACCAACATTCTCTGAGGACAGTTAGAGCCCACGGCAGCGTCCTCCTCTGGCTGTCTGGCTCCCTGGCTCATGCATGTGCAGACCAGGACTCCCTGTGCTAAGAGCTGGTAGGGCAGGGCTGTTCCTAGGGGCTCCTGCTGGGACACACCTACTCCTGACGCGCACTGGGTGGTCCACGCGAGATGAGCTCGGTGCTGGGGTACTGGCTGTCCCACCGTGGCCTCCTGAGCCCGAGCAGACACGCGTGGGCCCTCTCCGAGGGCCGGCAGGGCCGGAGTCTGGGCCCTCCTGCGTTCCTGGGCGCCTCCGAGGTTCCCCCCACCTCCCTTGGATCCCCGGGTCATACCAACATTCTCTGAGGACAGTTAGAGCCCACGGCAGCGTCCTCCTCTGGCTGTCTGGCTCCCTGGCTCATGCATGTGCAGACCAGGACTCCCTGTGCTAAGAGCTGGTAGGGCAGGGCTGTTCCTAGGGGCTCCTGCTGGGACACACCTACTCCTGACGCGCACTGGGTGGTCCACGCGAGATGAGCTCGGTGCTGGGGTACTGGCTGTCCCACCGTGGCCTCCTGAGCCCGAGCAGACACGCGTGGGCCCTCTCCGAGGGCCGGCAGGGCCGCAGTCTGGGCCCTCCTGCGTTCCTGGGCGCCTCCGAGGTTCCCCCCACCTCCCTTGGATCCCCGGGTCATACCAACATTCTCTGAGGACAGTTAGAGCCCACGGCAGCGTCCTCCTCTGGCTGTCTGGCTCCCTGGCTCATGCATGTGCAGACCAGGACTCCCTGTGCTAAGAGCTGGTAGGGCAGGGCTGTTCCTAGGGGCTCCTGCTGGGACACACCTACTCCTGACGCGCACTGGGTGGTCCACGCGAGATGAGCTCGGTGCTGGGGTACTGGCTGTCCCACCGTGGCCTCCTGAGCCCGAGCAGACACGCGTGGGCCCTCTCCGAGGGCCGGCAGGGCCGGAGTCTGGGCCCTCCTGCGTTCCTGGGCGCCTCCGAGGTTCCCCCCACCTCCCTTGGGCCGGGCCGGGACGAGGCGCAGCCCCAGGAACCCTGTGCCACCTGGCTGGCCAGTGGAGGCCCCGCCCACGGGCAGGGCAGCAAGCTCCAGAGCCCCACGGCCGCTGCGCCCGACCCTGCAGCCTGCTGGCCGGCTGGAGCCACAGAGACGGCAGGTCTCCCCCGGCCAAGCCAAGAGTTGGCAGCGCGCTCCCCAAAAGCCTCCGCTGGCAGTTCCCGGGAGGATGCAACTGGCTGCCCCTGGCTGGCTCCCTCCCGCTGGTCGGCCAATGCAAAGCCAGACCCACTTCTGCCCCCTGGGGTCCTGGCCTCCAGGGCGGGCGCGCTTCGCAGTGGAGCGGGCGGGCGGGCCCCCTTCGGCTTCCGTCTGCCCTTCGCCCGCCGGACCGCCCGCCCGCCCGCTCGCGGAGCCTGCTGCAGCCAGCCCTGGCTCTAGGAGGCTGGCCAGCCGGCACTGCCAACTGGCCCCAGGTGCTAGCTAGAGGCAGCGGCAGGCCTCGGAGCACACCTGCGGGCGCCCCCACGCCGCACAAGCATTCTCTGAGGCAAGAGGAGCCCCAGGCATCATCTCCCTCTGGCTGGCGGGCTCGCCGGCTCGCGCGTGCGCAGTCCAGGACTCCTCACAGGAAAGGCTTGTCTAGGGAGGGGCCGTTCCCGGGGTGGGGGGCAGCTGCTGCTGGGACACACCTACTCCTGACGCGCACTGGGTGGTCCACGCGAGATGAGCTCGGTGCTGGGGTACTGGCTGTCCCACCGTGGCCTCCTGAGCCCGAGCAGACACGCGTGGGCCCTCTCCGAGGGCCGGCAGGGCCGGAGTCTGGGCCCTCCTGCGTTCCTGGGCGCCTCCGAGGTTCCCCCCACCTCCCTTGGATCCCCGGGTCATACCAACATTCTCTGAGGACAGTTAGAGCCCACGGCAGCGTCCTCCTCTGGCTCTCTGGCTCCCTGGCTCATGCATGTGCAGACCAGGACTCCCTGTGCTAAGAGCTGGTAGGGCAGGGCTGTTCCTAGGGGCTCCTGCTGGGACACACCTACTCCTGACGCGCACTGGGTGGTCCACGCGAGATGAGCTCGGTGCTGGGGTACTGGCTGTCCCACCGTGGCCTCCTGAGCCCGAGCAGACACGCGTGGGCCCTCTCCGAGGGCCGGCAGGGCCGGAGTCTGGGCCCTCCTGCGTTCCTGGGCGCCTCCGAGGTTCCCCCCACCTCCCTTGGATCCCCGGGTCATACCAACATTCTCTGAGGACAGTTAGAGCCCACGGCAGCGTCCTCCTCTGGCTGTCTGGCTCCCTGGCTCATGCATGTGCAGACCAGGACTCCCTGTGCTAAGAGCTGGTAGGGCAGGGCTGTTCCTAGGGGCTCCTGCTGGGACACACCTACTCCTGACGCGCACTGGGTGGTCCACGCGAGATGAGCTCGGTGCTGGGGTACTGGCTGTCCCACCGTGGCCTCCTGAGCCCGAGCAGACACGCGTGGGCCCTCTCCGAGGGCCGGCAGGGCCGCAGTCTGGGCCCTCCTGCGTTCCTGGGCGCCTCCGAGGTTCCCCCCACCTCCCTTGGGCCGGGCCGGGACGAGGCGCAGCCCCAGGAACCCTGTGCCACCTGGCTGGCCAGTGGAGGCCCCGCCCACGGGCAGGGCAGCAAGCTCCAGAGCCCCACGGCCGCTGCGCCCGACCCTGCAGCCTGCTGGCCGGCTGGAGCCACAGAGACGGCAGGTCTCCCCCGGCCAAGCCAAGAGTTGGCAGCGCGCTCCCCAAAAGCCTCCGCTGGCAGTTCCCGGGAGGATGCAACTGGCTGCCCCTGGCTGGCTCCCTCCCGCTGGTCGGCCAATGCAAAGCCAGACCCACTTCTGCCCCCTGGGGTCCTGGCCTCCAGGGCGGGCGCGCTTCGCAGTGGAGCGGGCGGGCGGGCCCCCTTCGGCTTCCGTCTGCCCTTCGCCCACCGGACCGCCCGCCCGCCCGCTCGCGGAGCCTGCTGCAGCCAGCCCTGGCTCTAGGAGGCTGGCCAGCCGGCACTGCCAACTGGCCCCAGGTGCTAGCTAGAGGCAGCGGCAGGCCTCGGAGCACACCTGCGGGCGCCCCCAGGCCGCACAAGCATTCTCTGAGGCAAGAGGAGCCCCAGGCATCATCTCCCTCTGGCTGGCGGGCTCGCCGGCTCGCGCGTGCGCAGTCCAGGACTCCTCACAGGAAAGGCTTGTCTAGGGAGGGGCCGTTCCCGGGGTGGGGGGCGGCTGCTGCTGGGACACACCTACTCCTGACGCGCACTGGGTGGTCCACGCGAGATGAGCTCGGTGCTGGGGTACTGGCTGTCCCACCGTGGCCTCCTGAGCCCGAGCAGACACGCGTGGGCCCTCTCCGAGGGCCGGCAGGGCCGGAGTCTGGGCCCTCCTGCGTTCCTGGGCGCCTCCGAGGTTCCCCCCACCTCCCTTGGATCCCGGGTCATACCAACATTCTCTGAGGACAGTTAGAGCCCACGGCAGCGTCCTCCTCTGGCTGTCTGGCTCCCTGGCTCATGCATGTGCAGACCAGGACTCCCTGTGCTAAGAGCTGGTAGGGCAGGGCTGTTCCTAGGGGCTCCTGCTGGGACACACCTACTCCTGACGCGCACTGGGTGGTCCACGCGAGATGAGCTCGGTGCTGGGGTACTGGCTGTCCCACCGTGGCCTCCTGAGCCCGAGCGGACACGCGTGGGCCCTCTCCGAGGGCCGGCAGGGCCGGAGTCTGGGCCCTCCTGCGTTCCTGGGCGCCTCCGAGGTTCCCCCCACCTCCCTTGGATCCCCGGGTCATACCAACATTCTCTGAGGACAGTTAGAGCCCACGGCAGCGTCCTCCTCTGGCTCCCTGGCTCCCTGGCTCATGCATGTGCAGACCAGGACTCCCTGTGCTAAGAGCTGGTAGGGCAGGGCTGTTCCTAGGGGCTCCTGCTGGGACACTCCTACTCCTGACGCGCACTGGGTGGTCCACGCGAGATGAGCTCGGTGCTGGGGTACTGGCTGTCCCACCGTGGCCTCCTGAGCCCGAGCAGACACGCGTGGGCCCTCTCCGAGGGCCGGCAGGGCCGGAGTCTGGGCCCTCCTGCGTTCCTGGGCGCCTCCGAGGTTCCCCCCACCTCCCTTGGATCCCCGGGTCATACCAACATTCTCTGAGGACAGTTAGAGCCCACGGCAGCGTCCTCCTCTGGCTGTCTGGCTCCCTGGCTCATGCATGTGCAGACCAGGACTCCCTGTGCTAAGAGCTGGTAGGGCAGGGCTGTTCCTAGGGGCTCCTGCTGGGACACACCTACTCCTGACGCGCACTGGGTGGTCCACGCGAGATGAGCTCGGTGCTGGGGTACTGGCTGTCCCACCGTGGCCTCCTGAGCCCGAGCAGACACGCGTGGGCCCTCTCCGAGGGCCGGCAGGGCCGGAGTCTGGGCCCTCCTGCGTTCCTGGGCGCCTCCGAGGTTCCCCCCACCTCCCTTGGATCCCCGGGTCATACCAACATTCTCTGAGGACAGTTAGAGCCCACGGCAGCGTCCTCCTCTGGCTGTCTGGCTCCCTGGCTCATGCATGTGCAGACCAGGACTCCCTGTGCTAAGAGCTGGTAGGGCAGGGCTGTTCCTAGGGGCTCCTGCTGGGACACACCTACTCCTGACGCGCACTGGGTGGTCCACGCGAGATGAGCTCGGTGCTGGGGTACTGGCTGTCCCACCGTGGCCTCCTGAGCCCGAGCAGACACGCGTGGGCCCTCTCCGAGGGCCGGCAGGGCCGCAGTCTGGGCCCTCCTGCGTTCCTGGGCGCCTCCGAGGTTCCCCCCACCTCCCTTGGATCCCCGGGTCATACCAACATTCTCTGAGGACAGTTAGAGCCCACGGCAGCGTCCTCCTCTGGCTGTCTGGCTCCCTGGCTCATGCATGTGCAGACCAGGACTCCCTGTGCTAAGAGCTGGTAGGGCAGGGCTGTTCCTAGGGGCTCCTGCTGGGACACACCTACTCCTGACGCGCACTGGGTGGTCCACGCGAGATGAGCTCGGTGCTGGGGTACTGGCTGTCCCACCGTGGCCTCCTGAGCCCGAGCAGACACGCGTGGGCCCTCTCCGAGGGCCGGCAGGGCCGCAGTCTGGGCCCTCCTGCGTTCCTGGGCGCCTCCGAGGTTCCCCCCACCTCCCTTGGGCCGGGCCGGGACGAGGCGCAGCCCCAGGAACCCTGTGCCACCTGGCTGGCCAGTGGAGGCCCCGCCCACGGGCAGGGCAGCAAGCTCCAGAGCCCCACGGCCGCTGCGCCCGACCCTGCAGCCTGCTGGCCGGCTGGAGCCACAGAGACGGCAGGTCTCCCCCGGCCAAGCCAAGAGTTGGCAGCGCGCTCCCCAAAAGCCTCCGCTGGCAGTTCCCGGGAGGATGCAACTGGCTGCCCCTGGCTGGCTCCCTCCCGCTGGTCGGCCAATGCAAAGCCAGACCCACTTCTGCCCCCTGGGGTCCTGGCCTCCAGGGCGGGCGCGCTTCGCAGTGGAGCGGGCGGGCGGGCCCCCTTCGGCTTCCGTCTGCCCTTCGCCCACCGGACCGCCCGCCCGCCCGCTCGCGGAGCCTGCTGCAGCCAGCCCTGGCTCTAGGAGGCTGGCCAGCCGGCACTGCCAACTGGCCCCAGGTGCTAGCTAGAGGCAGCGGCAGGCCGAGGAGCACACCTGCGGGCGCCCCCAGGCCGCACAAGCATTCTCTGAGGCAAGAGGAGCCCCAGGCATCATCTCCCTCTGGCTGGCGGGCTCGCCGGCTCGCGCGTGCGCAGTCCAGGACTCCTCACAGGAAAGGCTTGTCTAGGGAGGGGCTGTTCCCGGGGTGGGGGGCGGCTGCTGCTGGGACACACCTACTCCTGACGCGCACTGGGTGGTCCACGCGAGATGAGCTCGGTGCTGGGGTACTGGCTGTCCCACCGTGGCCTCCTGAGCCCGAGCAGACACGCGTGGGCCCTCTCCGAGGGCCGGCAGGGCCGGAGTCTGGGCCCTCCTGCGTTCCTGGGCGCCTCCGAGGTTCCCCCCACCTCCCTTGGATCCCCGGGTCATACCAACATTCTCTGAGGACAGTTAGAGCCCACGGCAGCGTCCTCCTCTGGCTGTCTGGCTCCCTGGCTCATGCATGTGCAGACCAGGACTCCCTGTGCTAAGAGCTGGTAGGGCAGGGCTGTTCCTAGGGGCTCCTGCTGGGACACACCTACTCCTGACGCGCACTGGGTGGTCCACGCGAGATGAGCTCGGTGCTGGGGTACTGGCTGTCCCACCGTGGCCTCCTGAGCCCGAGCGGACACGCGTGGGCCCTCTCCGAGGGCCGGCAGGGCCGGAGTCTGGGCCCTCCTGCGTTCCTGGGCGCCTCCGAGGTTCCCCCCACCTCCCTTGGATCCCCGGGTCATACCAACATTCTCTGAGGACAGTTAGAGCCCACGGCAGCGTCCTCCTCTGGCTCCCTGGCTCCCTGGCTCATGCATGTGCAGACCAGGACTCCCTGTGCTAAGAGCTGGTAGGGCAGGGCTGTTCCTAGGGGCTCCTGCTGGGACACTCCTACTCCTGACGCGCACTGGGTGGTCCACGCGAGATGAGCTCGGTGCTGGGGTACTGGCTGTCCCACCGTGGCCTCCTGAGCCCGAGCAGACACGCGTGGGCCCTCTCCGAGGGCCGGCAGGGCCGGAGTCTGGGCCCTCCTGCGTTCCTGGGCGCCTCCGAGGTTCCCCCCACCTCCCTTGGATCCCCGGGTCATACCAACATTCTCTGAGGACAGTTAGAGCCCACGGCAGCGTCCTCCTCTGGCTGTCTGGCTCCCTGGCTCATGCATGTGCAGACCAGGACTCCCTGTGCTAAGAGCTGGTAGGGCAGGGCTGTTCCTAGGGGCTCCTGCTGGGACACACCTACTCCTGACGCGCACTGGGTGGTCCACGCGAGATGAGCTCGGTGCTGGGGTACTGGCTGTCCCACCGTGGCCTCCTGAGCCCGAGCAGACACGCGTGGGCCCTCTCCGAGGGCCGGCAGGGCCGGAGTCTGGGCCCTCCTGCGTTCCTGGGCGCCTCCGAGGTTCCCCCCACCTCCCTTGGATCCCCGGGTCATACCAACATTCTCTGAGGACAGTTAGAGCCCACGGCAGCGTCCTCCTCTGGCTGTCTGGCTCCCTGGCTCATGCATGTGCAGACCAGGACTCCCTGTGCTAAGAGCTGGTAGGGCAGGGCTGTTCCTAGGGGCTCCTGCTGGGACACACCTACTCCTGACGCGCACTGGGTGGTCCACGCGAGATGAGCTCGGTGCTGGGGTACTGGCTGTCCCACCGTGGCCTCCTGAGCCCGAGCAGACACGCGTGGGCCCTCTCCGAGGGCCGGCAGGGCCGCAGTCTGGGCCCTCCTGCGTTCCTGGGCGCCTCCGAGGTTCCCCCCACCTCCCTTGGATCCCCGGGTCATACCAACATTCTCTGAGGACAGTTAGAGCCCACGGCAGCGTCCTCCTCTGGCTGTCTGGCTCCCTGGCTCATGCATGTGCAGACCAGGACTCCCTGTGCTAAGAGCTGGTAGGGCAGGGCTGTTCCTAGGGGCTCCTGCTGGGACACACCTACTCCTGACGCGCACTGGGTGGTCCACGCGAGATGAGCTCGGTGCTGGGGTACTGGCTGTCCCACCGTGGCCTCCTGAGCCCGAGCAGACACGCGTGGGCCCTCTCCGAGGGCCGGCAGGGCCGGAGTCTGGGCCCTCCTGCGTTCCTGGGCGCCTCCGAGGTTCCCCCCACCTCCCTTGGGCCGGGCCGGGACGAGGCGCAGCCCCAGGAACCCTGTGCCACCTGGCTGGCCAGTGGAGGCCCCGCCCACGGGCAGGGCAGCAAGCTCCAGAGCCCCACGGCCGCTGCGCCCGACCCTGCAGCCTGCTGGCCGGCTGGAGCCACAGAGACGGCAGGTCTCCCCCGGCCAAGCCAAGAGTTGGCAGCGCGCTCCCCAAAAGCCTCCGCTGGCAGTTCCCGGGAGGATGCAACTGGCTGCCCCTGGCTGGCTCCCTCCCGCTGGTCGGCCAATGCAAAGCCAGACCCACTTCTGCCCCCTGGGGTCCTGGCCTCCAGGGCGGGCGCGCTTCGCAGTGGAGCGGGCGGGCGGGCCCCCTTCGGCTTCCGTCTGCCCTTCGCCCGCCGGACCGCCCGCCCGCCCGCTCGCGGAGCCTGCTGCAGCCAGCCCTGGCTCTAGGAGGCTGGCCAGCCGGCACTGCCAACTGGCCCCAGGTGCTAGCTAGAGGCAGCGGCAGGCCTCGGAGCACACCTGCGGGCGCCCCCACGCCGCACAAGCATTCTCTGAGGCAAGAGGAGCCCCAGGCATCATCTCCCTCTGGCTGGCGGGCTCGCCGGCTCGCGCGTGCGCAGTCCAGGACTCCTCACAGGAAAGGCTTGTCTAGGGAGGGGCCGTTCCCGGGGTGGGGGGCAGCTGCTGCTGGGACACACCTACTCCTGACGCGCACTGGGTGGTCCACGCGAGATGAGCTCGGTGCTGGGGTACTGGCTGTCCCACCGTGGCCTCCTGAGCCCGAGCAGACACGCGTGGGCCCTCTCCGAGGGCCGGCAGGGCCGGAGTCTGGGCCCTCCTGCGTTCCTGGGCGCCTCCGAGGTTCCCCCCACCTCCCTTGGATCCCCGGGTCATACCAACATTCTCTGAGGACAGTTAGAGCCCACGGCAGCGTCCTCCTCTGGCTCTCTGGCTCCCTGGCTCATGCATGTGCAGACCAGGACTCCCTGTGCTAAGAGCTGGTAGGGCAGGGCTGTTCCTAGGGGCTCCTGCTGGGACACACCTACTCCTGACGCGCACTGGGTGGTCCACGCGAGATGAGCTCGGTGCTGGGGTACTGGCTGTCCCACCGTGGCCTCCTGAGCCCGAGCAGACACGCGTGGGCCCTCTCCGAGGGCCGGCAGGGCCGGAGTCTGGGCCCTCCTGCGTTCCTGGGCGCCTCCGAGGTTCCCCCCACCTCCCTTGGATCCCCGGGTCATACCAACATTCTCTGAGGACAGTTAGAGCCCACGGCAGCGTCCTCCTCTGGCTGTCTGGCTCCCTGGCTCATGCATGTGCAGACCAGGACTCCCTGTGCTAAGAGCTGGTAGGGCAGGGCTGTTCCTAGGGGCTCCTGCTGGGACACACCTACTCCTGACGCGCACTGGGTGGTCCACGCGAGATGAGCTCGGTGCTGGGGTACTGGCTGTCCCACCGTGGCCTCCTGAGCCCGAGCAGACACGCGTGGGCCCTCTCCGAGGGCCGGCAGGGCCGCAGTCTGGGCCCTCCTGCGTTCCTGGGCGCCTCCGAGGTTCCCCCCACCTCCCTTGGGCCGGGCCGGGACGAGGCGCAGCCCCAGGAACCCTGTGCCACCTGGCTGGCCAGTGGAGGCCCCGCCCACGGGCAGGGCAGCAAGCTCCAGAGCCCCACGGCCGCTGCGCCCGACCCTGCAGCCTGCTGGCCGGCTGGAGCCACAGAGACGGCAGGTCTCCCCCGGCCAAGCCAAGAGTTGGCAGCGCGCTCCCCAAAAGCCTCCGCTGGCAGTTCCCGGGAGGATGCAACTGGCTGCCCCTGGCTGGCTCCCTCCCGCTGGTCGGCCAATGCAAAGCCAGACCCACTTCTGCCCCCTGGGGTCCTGGCCTCCAGGGCGGGCGCGCTTCGCAGTGGAGCGGGCGGGCGGGCCCCCTTCGGCTTCCGTCTGCCCTTCGCCCACCGGACCGCCCGCCCGCCCGCTCGCGGAGCCTGCTGCAGCCAGCCCTGGCTCTAGGAGGCTGGCCAGCCGGCACTGCCAACTGGCCCCAGGTGCTAGCTAGAGGCAGCGGCAGGCCGAGGAGCACACCTGCGGGCGCCCCCAGGCCGCACAAGCATTCTCTGAGGCAAGAGGAGCCCCAGGCATCATCTCCCTCTGGCTGGCGGGCTCGCCGGCTCGCGCGTGCGCAGTCCAGGACTCCTCACAGGAAAGGCTTGTCTAGGGAGGGGCCGTTCCCGGGGTGGGGGGCGGCTGCTGCTGGGACACACCTACTCCTGACGCGCACTGGGTGGTCCACGCGAGATGAGCTCGGTGCTGGGGTACTGGCTGTCCCACCGTGGCCTCCTGAGCCCGAGCAGACACGCGTGGGCCCTCTCCGAGGGCCGGCAGGGCCGGAGTCTGGGCCCTCCTGCGTTCCTGGGCGCCTCCGAGGTTCCCCCCACCTCCCTTGGATCCCGGGTCATACCAACATTCTCTGAGGACAGTTAGAGCCCACGGCAGCGTCCTCCTCTGGCTGTCTGGCTCCCTGGCTCATGCATGTGCAGACCAGGACTCCCTGTGCTAAGAGCTGGTAGGGCAGGGCTGTTCCTAGGGGCTCCTGCTGGGACACACCTACTCCTGACGCGCACTGGGTGGTCCACGCGAGATGAGCTCGGTGCTGGGGTACTGGCTGTCCCACCGTGGCCTCCTGAGCCCGAGCGGACACGCGTGGGCCCTCTCCGAGGGCCGGCAGGGCCGGAGTCTGGGCCCTCCTGCGTTCCTGGGCGCCTCCGAGGTTCCCCCCACCTCCCTTGGATCCCCGGGTCATACCAACATTCTCTGAGGACAGTTAGAGCCCACGGCAGCGTCCTCCTCTGGCTCCCTGGCTCCCTGGCTCATGCATGTGCAGACCAGGACTCCCTGTGCTAAGAGCTGGTAGGGCAGGGCTGTTCCTAGGGGCTCCTGCTGGGACACTCCTACTCCTGACGCGCACTGGGTGGTCCACGCGAGATGAGCTCGGTGCTGGGGTACTGGCTGTCCCACCGTGGCCTCCTGAGCCCGAGCAGACACGCGTGGGCCCTCTCCGAGGGCCGGCAGGGCCGGAGTCTGGGCCCTCCTGCGTTCCTGGGCGCCTCCGAGGTTCCCCCCACCTCCCTTGGATCCCCGGGTCATACCAACATTCTCTGAGGACAGTTAGAGCCCACGGCAGCGTCCTCCTCTGGCTGTCTGGCTCCCTGGCTCATGCATGTGCAGACCAGGACTCCCTGTGCTAAGAGCTGGTAGGGCAGGGCTGTTCCTAGGGGCTCCTGCTGGGACACACCTACTCCTGACGCGCACTGGGTGGTCCACGCGAGATGAGCTCGGTGCTGGGGTACTGGCTGTCCCACCGTGGCCTCCTGAGCCCGAGCAGACACGCGTGGGCCCTCTCCGAGGGCCGGCAGGGCCGGAGTCTGGGCCCTCCTGCGTTCCTGGGCGCCTCCGAGGTTCCCCCCACCTCCCTTGGATCCCCGGGTCATACCAACATTCTCTGAGGACAGTTAGAGCCCACGGCAGCGTCCTCCTCTGGCTGTCTGGCTCCCTGGCTCATGCATGTGCAGACCAGGACTCCCTGTGCTAAGAGCTGGTAGGGCAGGGCTGTTCCTAGGGGCTCCTGCTGGGACACACCTACTCCTGACGCGCACTGGGTGGTCCACGCGAGATGAGCTCGGTGCTGGGGTACTGGCTGTCCCACCGTGGCCTCCTGAGCCCGAGCAGACACGCGTGGGCCCTCTCCGAGGGCCGGCAGGGCCGCAGTCTGGGCCCTCCTGCGTTCCTGGGCGCCTCCGAGGTTCCCCCCACCTCCCTTGGATCCCCGGGTCATACCAACATTCTCTGAGGACAGTTAGAGCCCACGGCAGCGTCCTCCTCTGGCTGTCTGGCTCCCTGGCTCATGCATGTGCAGACCAGGACTCCCTGTGCTAAGAGCTGGTAGGGCAGGGCTGTTCCTAGGGGCTCCTGCTGGGACACACCTACTCCTGACGCGCACTGGGTGGTCCACGCGAGATGAGCTCGGTGCTGGGGTACTGGCTGTCCCACCGTGGCCTCCTGAGCCCGAGCAGACACGCGTGGGCCCTCTCCGAGGGCCGGCAGGGCCGCAGTCTGGGCCCTCCTGCGTTCCTGGGCGCCTCCGAGGTTCCCCCCACCTCCCTTGGGCCGGGCCGGGACGAGGCGCAGCCCCAGGAACCCTGTGCCACCTGGCTGGCCAGTGGAGGCCCCGCCCACGGGCAGGGCAGCAAGCTCCAGAGCCCCACGGCCGCTGCGCCCGACCCTGCAGCCTGCTGGCCGGCTGGAGCCACAGAGACGGCAGGTCTCCCCCGGCCAAGCCAAGAGTTGGCAGCGCGCTCCCCAAAAGCCTCCGCTGGCAGTTCCCGGGAGGATGCAACTGGCTGCCCCTGGCTGGCTCCCTCCCGCTGGTCGGCCAATGCAAAGCCAGACCCACTTCTGCCCCCTGGGGTCCTGGCCTCCAGGGCGGGCGCGCTTCGCAGTGGAGCGGGCGGGCGGGCCCCCTTCGGCTTCCGTCTGCCCTTCGCCCACCGGACCGCCCGCCCGCCCGCTCGCGGAGCCTGCTGCAGCCAGCCCTGGCTCTAGGAGGCTGGCCAGCCGGCACTGCCAACTGGCCCCAGGTGCTAGCTAGAGGCAGCGGCAGGCCGAGGAGCACACCTGCGGGCGCCCCCAGGCCGCACAAGCATTCTCTGAGGCAAGAGGAGCCCCAGGCATCATCTCCCTCTGGCTGGCGGGCTCGCCGGCTCGCGCGTGCGCAGTCCAGGACTCCTCACAGGAAAGGCTTGTCTAGGGAGGGGCCGTTCCCGGGGTGGGGGGCGGCTGCTGCTGGGACACACCTACTCCTGACGCGCACTGGGTGGTCCACGCGAGATGAGCTCGGTGCTGGGGTACTGGCTGTCCCACCGTGGCCTCCTGAGCCCGAGCAGACACGCGTGGGCCCTCTCCGAGGGCCGGCAGGGCCGCAGTCTGGGCCCTCCTGCGTTCCTGGGCGCCTCCGAGGTTCCCCCCACCTCCCTTGGATCCCCGGGTCATACCAACATTCTCTGAGGACAGTTAGAGCCCACGGCAGCGTCCTCCTCTGGCTGTCTGGCTCCCTGGCTCATGCATGTGCAGACCAGGACTCCCTGTGCTAAGAGCTGGTAGGGCAGGGCTGTTCCTAGGGGCTCCTGCTGGGACACACCTACTCCTGACGCGCACTGGGTGGTCCACGCGAGATGAGCTCGGTGCTGGGGTACTGGCTGTCCCACCGTGGCCTCCTGAGCCCGAGCAGACACGCGTGGGCCCTCTCCGAGGGCCGGCAGGGCCGCAGTCTGGGCCCTCCTGCGTTCCTGGGCGCCTCCGAGGTTCCCCCCACCTCCCTTGGATCCCCGGGTCATACCAACATTCTCTGAGGACAGTTAGAGCCCACGGCAGCGTCCTCCTCTGGCTCTCTGGCTCCCTGGCTCATGCATGTGCAGACCAGGACTCCCTGTGCTAAGAGCTGGTAGGGCAGGGCTGTTCCTAGGGGCTCCTGCTGGGACACACCTACTCCTGACGCGCACTGGGTGGTCCACGCGAGATGAGCTCGGTGCTGGGGTACTGGCTGTCCCACCGTGGCCTCCTGAGCCCGAGCAGACACGCGTGGGCCCTCTCCGAGGGCCGGCAGGGCCGCAGTCTGGGCCCTCCTGCGTTCCTGGGCGCCTCCGAGGTTCCCCCCACCTCCCTTGGATCCCCGGGTCATACCAACATTCTCTGAGGACAGTTAGAGCCCACGGCAGCGTCCTCCTCTGGCTGTCTGGCTCCCTGGCTCATGCATGTGCAGACCAGGACTCCCTGTGCTAAGAGCTGGTAGGGCAGGGCTGTTCCTAGGGGCTCCTGCTGGGACACACCTACTCCTGACGCGCACTGGGTGGTCCACGCGAGATGAGCTCGGTGCTGGGGTACTGGCTGTCCCACCGTGGCCTCCTGAGCCCGAGCAGACACGCGTGGGCCCTCTCCGAGGGCCGGCAGGGCCGGAGTCTGGGCCCTCCTGCGTTCCTGGGCGCCTCCGAGGTTCCCCCCACCTCCCTTGGATCCCCGGGTCATACCAACATTCTCTGAGGACAGTTAGAGCCCACGGCAGCGTCCTCCTCTGGCTGTCTGGCTCCCTGGCTCATGCATGTGCAGACCAGGACTCCCTGTGCTAAGAGCTGGTAGGGCAGGGCTGTTCCTAGGGGCTCCTGCTGGGACACACCTACTCCTGACGCGCACTGGGTGGTCCACGCGAGATGAGCTCGGTGCTGGGGTACTGGCTGTCCCACCGTGGCCTCCTGAGCCCGAGCAGACACGCGTGGGCCCTCTCCGAGGGCCGGCAGGGCCGCAGTCTGGGCCCTCCTGCGTTCCTGGGCGCCTCCGAGGTTCCCCCCACCTCCCTTGGATCCCCGGGTCATACCAACATTCTCTGAGGACAGTTAGAGCCCACGGCAGCGTCCTCCTCTGGCTGTCTGGCTCCCTGGCTCATGCATGTGCAGACCAGGACTCCCTGTGCTAAGAGCTGGTAGGGCAGGGCTGTTCCTAGGGGCTCCTGCTGGGACACACCTACTCCTGACGCGCACTGGGTGGTCCACGCGAGATGAGCTCGGTGCTGGGGTACTGGCTGTCCCACCGTGGCCTCCTGAGCCCGAGCAGACACGCGTGGGCCCTCTCCGAGGGCCGGCAGGGCCGCAGTCTGGGCCCTCCTGCGTTCCTGGGCGCCTCCGAGGTTCCCCCCACCTCCCTTGGGCCGGGCCGGGACGAGGCGCAGCCCCAGGAACCCTGTGCCACCTGGCTGGCCAGTGGAGGCCCCGCCCACGGGCAGGGCAGCAAGCTCCAGAGCCCCACGGCCGCTGCGCCCGACCCTGCAGCCTGCTGGCCGGCTGGAGCCACAGAGACGGCAGGTCTCCCCCGGCCAAGCCAAGAGTTGGCAGCGCGCTCCCCAAAAGCCTCCGCTGGCAGTTCCCGGGAGGATGCAACTGGCTGCCCCTGGCTGGCTCCCTCCCGCTGGTCGGCCAATGCAAAGCCAGACCCACTTCTGCCCCCTGGGGTCCTGGCCTCCAGGGCGGGCGCGCTTCGCAGTGGAGCGGGCGGGCGGGCCCCCTTCGGCTTCCGTCTGCCCTTCGCCCGCCGGACCGCCCGCCCGCCCGCTCGCGGAGCCTGCTGCAGCCAGCCCTGGCTCTAGGAGGCTGGCCAGCCGGCACTGCCAACTGGCCCCAGGTGCTAGCTAGAGGCAGCGGCAGGCCTCGGAGCACACCTGCGGGCGCCCCCACGCCGCACAAGCATTCTCTGAGGCAAGAGGAGCCCCAGGCATCATCTCCCTCTGGCTGGCGGGCTCGCCGGCTCGCGCGTGCGCAGTCCAGGACTCCTCACAGGAAAGGCTTGTCTAGGGAGGGGCCGTTCCCGGGGTGGGGGGCAGCTGCTGCTGGGACACACCTACTCCTGACGCGCACTGGGTGGTCCACGCGAGATGAGCTCGGTGCTGGGGTACTGGCTGTCCCACCGTGGCCTCCTGAGCCCGAGCAGACACGCGTGGGCCCTCTCCGAGGGCCGGCAGGGCCGGAGTCTGGGCCCTCCTGCGTTCCTGGGCGCCTCCGAGGTTCCCCCCACCTCCCTTGGATCCCCGGGTCATACCAACATTCTCTGAGGACAGTTAGAGCCCACGGCAGCGTCCTCCTCTGGCTCTCTGGCTCCCTGGCTCATGCATGTGCAGACCAGGACTCCCTGTGCTAAGAGCTGGTAGGGCAGGGCTGTTCCTAGGGGCTCCTGCTGGGACACACCTACTCCTGACGCGCACTGGGTGGTCCACGCGAGATGAGCTCGGTGCTGGGGTACTGGCTGTCCCACCGTGGCCTCCTGAGCCCGAGCAGACACGCGTGGGCCCTCTCCGAGGGCCGGCAGGGCCGGAGTCTGGGCCCTCCTGCGTTCCTGGGCGCCTCCGAGGTTCCCCCCACCTCCCTTGGATCCCCGGGTCATACCAACATTCTCTGAGGACAGTTAGAGCCCACGGCAGCGTCCTCCTCTGGCTGTCTGGCTCCCTGGCTCATGCATGTGCAGACCAGGACTCCCTGTGCTAAGAGCTGGTAGGGCAGGGCTGTTCCTAGGGGCTCCTGCTGGGACACACCTACTCCTGACGCGCACTGGGTGGTCCACGCGAGATGAGCTCGGTGCTGGGGTACTGGCTGTCCCACCGTGGCCTCCTGAGCCCGAGCAGACACGCGTGGGCCCTCTCCGAGGGCCGGCAGGGCCGCAGTCTGGGCCCTCCTGCGTTCCTGGGCGCCTCCGAGGTTCCCCCCACCTCCCTTGGGCCGGGCCGGGACGAGGCGCAGCCCCAGGAACCCTGTGCCACCTGGCTGGCCAGTGGAGGCCCCGCCCACGGGCAGGGCAGCAAGCTCCAGAGCCCCACGGCCGCTGCGCCCGACCCTGCAGCCTGCTGGCCGGCTGGAGCCACAGAGACGGCAGGTCTCCCCCGGCCAAGCCAAGAGTTGGCAGCGCGCTCCCCAAAAGCCTCCGCTGGCAGTTCCCGGGAGGATGCAACTGGCTGCCCCTGGCTGGCTCCCTCCCGCTGGTCGGCCAATGCAAAGCCAGACCCACTTCTGCCCCCTGGGGTCCTGGCCTCCAGGGCGGGCGCGCTTCGCAGTGGAGCGGGCGGGCGGGCCCCCTTCGGCTTCCGTCTGCCCTTCGCCCACCGGACCGCCCGCCCGCCCGCTCGCGGAGCCTGCTGCAGCCAGCCCTGGCTCTAGGAGGCTGGCCAGCCGGCACTGCCAACTGGCCCCAGGTGCTAGCTAGAGGCAGCGGCAGGCCTCGGAGCACACCTGCGGGCGCCCCCAGGCCGCACAAGCATTCTCTGAGGCAAGAGGAGCCCCAGGCATCATCTCCCTCTGGCTGGCGGGCTCGCCGGCTCGCGCGTGCGCAGTCCAGGACTCCTCACAGGAAAGGCTTGTCTAGGGAGGGGCCGTTCCCGGGGTGGGGGGCGGCTGCTGCTGGGACACACCTACTCCTGACGCGCACTGGGTGGTCCACGCGAGATGAGCTCGGTGCTGGGGTACTGGCTGTCCCACCGTGGCCTCCTGAGCCCGAGCAGACACGCGTGGGCCCTCTCCGAGGGCCGGCAGGGCCGGAGTCTGGGCCCTCCTGCGTTCCTGGGCGCCTCCGAGGTTCCCCCCACCTCCCTTGGATCCCCGGGTCATACCAACATTCTCTGAGGACAGTTAGAGCCCACGGCAGCGTCCTCCTCTGGCTGTCTGGCTCCCTGGCTCATGCATGTGCAGACCAGGACTCCCTGTGCTAAGAGCTGGTAGGGCAGGGCTGTTCCTAGGGGCTCCTGCTGGGACACACCTACTCCTGACGCGCACTGGGTGGTCCACGCGAGATGAGCTCGGTGCTGGGGTACTGGCTGTCCCACCGTGGCCTCCTGAGCCCGAGCGGACACGCGTGGGCCCTCTCCGAGGGCCGGCAGGGCCGGAGTCTGGGCCCTCCTGCGTTCCTGGGCGCCTCCGAGGTTCCCCCCACCTCCCTTGGATCCCCGGGTCATACCAACATTCTCTGAGGACAGTTAGAGCCCACGGCAGCGTCCTCCTCTGGCTCCCTGGCTCCCTGGCTCATGCATGTGCAGACCAGGACTCCCTGTGCTAAGAGCTGGTAGGGCAGGGCTGTTCCTAGGGGCTCCTGCTGGGACACTCCTACTCCTGACGCGCACTGGGTGGTCCACGCGAGATGAGCTCGGTGCTGGGGTACTGGCTGTCCCACCGTGGCCTCCTGAGCCCGAGCAGACACGCGTGGGCCCTCTCCGAGGGCCGGCAGGGCCGGAGTCTGGGCCCTCCTGCGTTCCTGGGCGCCTCCGAGGTTCCCCCCACCTCCCTTGGATCCCCGGGTCATACCAACATTCTCTGAGGACAGTTAGAGCCCACGGCAGCGTCCTCCTCTGGCTGTCTGGCTCCCTGGCTCATGCATGTGCAGACCAGGACTCCCTGTGCTAAGAGCTGGTAGGGCAGGGCTGTTCCTAGGGGCTCCTGCTGGGACACACCTACTCCTGACGCGCACTGGGTGGTCCACGCGAGATGAGCTCGGTGCTGGGGTACTGGCTGTCCCACCGTGGCCTCCTGAGCCCGAGCAGACACGCGTGGGCCCTCTCCGAGGGCCGGCAGGGCCGGAGTCTGGGCCCTCCTGCGTTCCTGGGCGCCTCCGAGGTTCCCCCCACCTCCCTTGGATCCCCGGGTCATACCAACATTCTCTGAGGACAGTTAGAGCCCACGGCAGCGTCCTCCTCTGGCTGTCTGGCTCCCTGGCTCATGCATGTGCAGACCAGGACTCCCTGTGCTAAGAGCTGGTAGGGCAGGGCTGTTCCTAGGGGCTCCTGCTGGGACACACCTACTCCTGACGCGCACTGGGTGGTCCACGCGAGATGAGCTCGGTGCTGGGGTACTGGCTGTCCCACCGTGGCCTCCTGAGCCCGAGCAGACACGCGTGGGCCCTCTCCGAGGGCCGGCAGGGCCGCAGTCTGGGCCCTCCTGCGTTCCTGGGCGCCTCCGAGGTTCCCCCCACCTCCCTTGGATCCCCGGGTCATACCAACATTCTCTGAGGACAGTTAGAGCCCACGGCAGCGTCCTCCTCTGGCTGTCTGGCTCCCTGGCTCATGCATGTGCAGACCAGGACTCCCTGTGCTAAGAGCTGGTAGGGCAGGGCTGTTCCTAGGGGCTCCTGCTGGGACACACCTACTCCTGACGCGCACTGGGTGGTCCACGCGAGATGAGCTCGGTGCTGGGGTACTGGCTGTCCCACCGTGGCCTCCTGAGCCCGAGCAGACACGCGTGGGCCCTCTCCGAGGGCCGGCAGGGCCGCAGTCTGGGCCCTCCTGCGTTCCTGGGCGCCTCCGAGGTTCCCCCCACCTCCCTTGGGCCGGGCCGGGACGAGGCGCAGCCCCAGGAACCCTGTGCCACCTGGCTGGCCAGTGGAGGCCCCGCCCACGGGCAGGGCAGCAAGCTCCAGAGCCCCACGGCCGCTGCGCCCGACCCTGCAGCCTGCTGGCCGGCTGGAGCCACAGAGACGGCAGGTCTCCCCCGGCCAAGCCAAGAGTTGGCAGCGCGCTCCCCAAAAGCCTCCGCTGGCAGTTCCCGGGAGGATGCAACTGGCTGCCCCTGGCTGGCTCCCTCCCGCTGGTCGGCCAATGCAAAGCCAGACCCACTTCTGCCCCCTGGGGTCCTGGCCTCCAGGGCGGGCGCGCTTCGCAGTGGAGCGGGCGGGCGGGCCCCCTTTGGCTTCCGTCTGCCCTTCGCCCACCGGACCGCCCGCCCGCCCGCTCGCGGAGCCTGCTGCAGCCAGCCCTGGCTCTAGGAGGCTGGCCAGCCGGCACTGCCAACTGGCCCCAGGTGCTAGCTAGAGGCAGCGGCAGGCCGAGGAGCACACCTGCGGGCGCCCCCAGGCCGCACAAGCATTCTCTGAGGCAAGAGGAGCCCCAGGCATCATCTCCCTCTGGCTGGCGGGCTCGCCGGCTCGCGCGTGCGCAGTCCAGGACTCCTCACAGGAAAGGCTTGTCTAGGGAGGGGCCGTTCCCGGGGTGGGGGGCGGCTGCTGCTGGGACACACCTACTCCTGACGCGCACTGGGTGGTCCACGCGAGATGAGCTCGGTGCTGGGGTACTGGCTGTCCCACCGTGGCCTCCTGAGCCCGAGCAGACACGCGTGGGCCCTCTCCGAGGGCCGGCAGGGCCGCAGTCTGGGCCCTCCTGCGTTCCTGGGCGCCTCCGAGGTTCCCCCCACCTCCCTTGGATCCCCGGGTCATACCAACATTCTCTGAGGACAGTTAGAGCCCACGGCAGCGTCCTCCTCTGGCTGTCTGGCTCCCTGGCTCATGCATGTGCAGACCAGGACTCCCTGTGCTAAGAGCTGGTAGGGCAGGGCTGTTCCTAGGGGCTCCTGCTGGGACACACCTACTCCTGACGCGCACTGGGTGGTCCACGCGAGATGAGCTCGGTGCTGGGGTACTGGCTGTCCCACCGTGGCCTCCTGAGCCCGAGCAGACACGCGTGGGCCCTCTCCGAGGGCCGGCAGGGCCGCAGTCTGGGCCCTCCTGCGTTCCTGGGCGCCTCCGAGGTTCCCCCCACCTCCCTTGGATCCCCGGGTCATACCAACATTCTCTGAGGACAGTTAGAGCCCACGGCAGCGTCCTCCTCTGGCTCTCTGGCTCCCTGGCTCATGCATGTGCAGACCAGGACTCCCTGTGCTAAGAGCTGGTAGGGCAGGGCTGTTCCTAGGGGCTCCTGCTGGGACACACCTACTCCTGACGCGCACTGGGTGGTCCACGCGAGATGAGCTCGGTGCTGGGGTACTGGCTGTCCCACCGTGGCCTCCTGAGCCCGAGCAGACACGCGTGGGCCCTCTCCGAGGGCCGGCAGGGCCGCAGTCTGGGCCCTCCTGCGTTCCTGGGCGCCTCCGAGGTTCCCCCCACCTCCCTTGGATCCCCGGGTCATACCAACATTCTCTGAGGACAGTTAGAGCCCACGGCAGCGTCCTCCTCTGGCTCTCTGGCTCCCTGGCTCATGCATGTGCAGACCAGGACTCCCTGTGCTAAGAGCTGGTAGGGCAGGGCTGTTCCTAGGGGCTCCTGCTGGGACACACCTACTCCTGACGCGCACTGGGTGGTCCACGCGAGATGAGCTCGGTGCTGGGGTACTGGCTGTCCCACCGTGGCCTCCTGAGCCCGAGCAGACACGCGTGGGCCCTCTCCGAGGGCCGGCAGGGCCGGAGTCTGGGCCCTCCTGCGTTCCTGGGCGCCTCCGAGGTTCCCCCCACCTCCCTTGGATCCCCGGGTCATACCAACATTCTCTGAGGACAGTTAGAGCCCACGGCAGCGTCCTCCTCTGGCTGTCTGGCTCCCTGGCTCATGCATGTGCAGACCAGGACTCCCTGTGCTAAGAGCTGGTAGGGCAGGGCTGTTCCTAGGGGCTCCTGCTGGGACACACCTACTCCTGACGCGCACTGGGTGGTCCACGCGAGATGAGCTCGGTGCTGGGGTACTGGCTGTCCCACCGTGGCCTCCTGAGCCCGAGCAGACACGCGTGGGCCCTCTCCGAGGGCCGGCAGGGCCGCAGTCTGGGCCCTCCTGCGTTCCTGGGCGCCTCCGAGGTTCCCCCCACCTCCCTTGGGCCGGGCCGGGACGAGGCGCAGCCCCAGGAACCCTGTGCCACCTGGCTGGCCAGTGGAAGCCCCGCCCACGGGCAGGGCAGCAAGCTCCAGAGCCCCACGGCCGCTGCGCCCGACCCTGCAGCCTGCTGGCCGGCTGGAGCCACAGAGACGGCAGGTCTCCCCCGGCCAAGCCAAGAGTTGGCAGCGCGCTCCCCAAAAGCCTCCGCTGGCAGTTCCCGGGAGGATGCAACTGGCTGCCCCTGGCTGGCTCCCTCCCGCTGGTCGGCCAATGCAAAGCCAGACCCACTTCTGCCCCCTGGGGTCCTGGCCTCCAGGGCGGGCGCGCTTCGCAGTGGAGCGGGCGGGCGGGCCCCCTTTGGCTTCCGTCTGCCCTTCGCCCACCGGACCGCCCGCCCGCCCGCTCGCGGAGCCTGCTGCAGCCAGCCCTGGCTCTAGGAGGCTGGCCAGCCGGCACTGCCAACTGGCCCCAGGTGCTAGCTAGAGGCAGCGGCAGGCCTCGGAGCACACCTGCGGGCGCCCCCAGGCCGCACAAGCATTCTCTGAGGCAAGAGGAGCCCCAGGCATCATCTCCCTCTGGCTGGCGGGCTCGCCGGCTCGCGCGTGCGCAGTCCAGGACTCCTCACAGGAAAGGCTTGTCTAGGGAGGGGCCGTTCCCGGGGTGGGGGGCGGCTGCTGCTGGGACACACCTACTCCTGACGCGCACTGGGTGGTCCACGCGAGATGAGCTCGGTGCTGGGGTACTGGCTGTCCCACCGTGGCCTCCTGAGCCCGAGCAGACACGCGTGGGCCCTCTCCGAGGGCCGGCAGGGCCGGAGTCTGGGCCCTCCTGCGTTCCTGGGCGCCTCCGAGGTTCCCCCCACCTCCCTTGGATCCCCGGGTCATACCAACATTCTCTGAGGACAGTTAGAGCCCACGGCAGCGTCCTCCTCTGGCTGTCTGGCTCCCTGGCTCATGCATGTGCAGACCAGGACTCCCTGTGCTAAGAGCTGGTAGGGCAGGGCTGTTCCTAGGGGCTCCTGCTGGGACACACCTACTCCTGACGCGCACTGGGTGGTCCACGCGAGATGAGCTCGGTGCTGGGGTACTGGCTGTCCCACCGTGGCCTCCTGAGCCCGAGCGGACACGCGTGGGCCCTCTCCGAGGGCCGGCAGGGCCGGAGTCTGGGCCCTCCTGCGTTCCTGGGCGCCTCCGAGGTTCCCCCCACCTCCCTTGGATCCCCGGGTCATACCAACATTCTCTGAGGACAGTTAGAGCCCACGGCAGCGTCCTCCTCTGGCTCCCTGGCTCCCTGGCTCATGCATGTGCAGACCAGGACTCCCTGTGCTAAGAGCTGGTAGGGCAGGGCTGTTCCTAGGGGCTCCTGCTGGGACACACCTACTCCTGACACGCACTGGGTGGTCCACGCGAGATGAGCTCGGTGCTGGGGTACTGGCTGTCCCACCGTGGCCTCCTGAGCCCGAGCAGACACGCGTGGGCCCTCTCCGAGGGCCGGCAGGGCCGGAGTCTGGGCCCTCCTGCGTTCCTGGGCGCCTCCGAGGTTCCCCCCACCTCCCTTGGGCCGGGCCGGGACGAGGCGCAGCCCCAGGAACCCTGTGCCACCTGGCTGGCCAGTGGAGGCCCCGCCCACGGGCAGGGCAGCAAGCTCCAGAGCCCCACGGCCGCTGCGCCCGACCCTGCAGCCTGCTGGCCGGCTGGAGCCACAGAGACGGCAGGTCTCCCCCGGCCAAGCCAAGAGTTGGCAGCGCGCTCCCCAAAAGCCTCCGCTGGCAGTTCCCGGGAGGATGCAACTGGCTGCCCCTGGCTGGCTCCCTCCCGCTGGTCGGCCAATGCAAAGCCAGACCCACTTCTGCCCCCTGGGGTCCTGGCCTCCAGGGCGGGCGCGCTTCGCAGTGGAGCGGGCGGGCGGGCCCCCTTCGGCTTCCGTCTGCCCTTCGCCCGCCGGACCGCCCGCCCGCCCGCTCGCGGAGCCTGCTGCAGCCAGCCCTGGCTCTAGGAGGCTGGCCAGCCGGCACTGCCAACTGGCCCCAGGTGCTAGCTAGAGGCAGCGGCAGGCCTCGGAGCACACCTGCGGGCGCCCCCAGGCCGCACAAGCATTCTCTGAGGCAAGAGGAGCCCCAGGCATCATCTCCCTCTGGCTGGCGGGCTCGCCGGCTCGCGCGTGCGCAGTCCAGGACTCCTCACAGGAAAGGCTTGTCTAGGGAGGGGCCGTTCCCGGGGTGGGGGGCGGCTGCTGCTGGGACACACCTACTCCTGACGCCCACTGGGTGGTCCACGCGAGATGAGCTCGGTGCTGGGGTACTGGCTGTCCCACCGTGGCCTCCTGAGCCCGAGCGGACACGCGTGGGCCCTCTCCGAGGGCCGGCAGGGCCGGAGTCTGGGCCCTCCTGCGTTCCTGGGCGCCTCCGAGGTTCCCCCCACCTCCCTTGGATCCCCGGGTCATACCAACATTCTCTGAGGACAGTTAGAGCCCACGGCAGCGTCCTCCTCTGGCTCTCTGGCTCCCTGGCTCATGCATGTGCAGACCAGGACTCCCTGTGCTAAGAGCTGGTAGGGCAGGGCTGTTCCTAGGGGCTCCTGCTGGGACACACCTACTCCTGACGCGCACTGGGTGGTCCACGCGAGATGAGCTCGGTGCTGGGGTACTGGCTGTCCCACCGTGGCCTCCTGAGCCCGAGCAGACACGCGTGGGCCCTCTCCGAGGGCCGGCAGGGCCGGAGTCTGGGCCCTCCTGCGTTCCTGGGCGCCTCCGAGGTTCCCCCCACCTCCCTTGGATCCCCGGGTCATACCAACATTCTCTGAGGACAGTTAGAGCCCACGGCAGCGTCCTCCTCTGGCTGTCTGGCTCCCTGGCTCATGCATGTGCAGACCAGGACTCCCTGTGCTAAGAGCTGGTAGGGCAGGGCTGTTCCTAGGGGCTCCTGCTGGGACACACCTACTCCTGACGCGCACTGGGTGGTCCACGCGAGATGAGCTCGGTGCTGGGGTACTGGCTGTCCCACCGTGGCCTCCTGAGCCCGAGCAGACACGCGTGGGCCCTCTCCGAGGGCCGGCAGGGCCGCAGTCTGGGCCCTCCTGCGTTCCTGGGCGCCTCCGAGGTTCCCCCCACCTCCCTTGGGCCGGGCCGGGACGAGGCGCAGCCCCAGGAACCCTGTGCCACCTGGCTGGCCAGTGGAGGCCCCGCCCACGGGCAGGGCAGCAAGCTCCAGAGCCCCACGGCCGCTGCGCCCGACCCTGCAGCCTGCTGGCCGGCTGGAGCCACAGAGACGGCAGGTCTCCCCCGGCCAAGCCAAGAGTTGGCAGCGCGCTCCCCAAAAGCCTCCGCTGGCAGTTCCCGGGAGGATGCAACTGGCTGCCCCTGGCTGGCTCCCTCCCGCTGGTCGGCCAATGCAAAGCCAGACCCACTTCTGCCCCCTGGGGTCCTGGCCTCCAGGGCGGGCGCGCTTCGCAGTGGAGCGGGCGGGCGGGCCCCCTTCGGCTTCCGTCTGCCCTTCGCCCACCGGACCGCCCGCCCGCCCGCTCGCGGAGCCTGCTGCAGCCAGCCCTGGCTCTAGGAGGCTGGCCAGCCGGCACTGCCAACTGGCCCCAGGTGCTAGCTAGAGGCAGCGGCAGGCCTCGGAGCACACCTGCGGGTGCCCCCAGGCCGCACAAGCATTCTCTGAGGCAAGAGGAGCCCCAGGCATCATCTCCCTCTGGCTGGCGGGCTCGCCGGCTCGCGCGTGCACAGTCCAGGACTCCTCACAGGAAAGGCTTGTCTAGGGAGGGGCCGTTCCCGGGGTGGGGGGCGGCTGCTGCTGGGACACACCTACTCCTGACGCGCACTGGGTGGTCCACGCGAGATGAGCTCGGTGCTGGGGTACTGGCTGTCCCACCGTGGCCTCCTGAGCCCGAGCAGACACGCGTGGGCCCTCTCCGAGGGCCGGCAGGGCCGGAGTCTGGGCCCTCCTGCGTTCCTGGGCGCCTCCGAGGTTCCCCCCACCTCCCTTGGATCCCCGGGTCATACCAACATTCTCTGAGGACAGTTAGAGCCCACGGCAGCGTCCTCCTCTGGCTGTCTGGCTCCCTGGCTCATGCATGTGCAGACCAGGACTCCCTGTGCTAAGAGCTGGTAGGGCAGGGCTGTTCCTAGGGGCTCCTGCTGGGACACACCTACTCCTGACGCGCACTGGGTGGTCCACGCGAGATGAGCTCGGTGCTGGGGTACTGGCTGTCCCACCGTGGCCTCCTGAGCCCGAGAGGACACGCGTGGGCCCTCTCCGAGGGCCGGCAGGGCCGGAGTCTGGGCCCTCCTGCGTTCCTGGGCGCCTCCGAGGTTCCCCCCACCTCCCTTGGATCCCCGGGTCATACCAACATTCTCTGAGGACAGTTAGAGCCCACGGCAGCGTCCTCCTCTGGCTCCCTGGCTCCCTGGCTCATGCATGTGCAGACCAGGACTCCCTGTGCTAAGAGCTGGTAGGGCAGGGCTGTTCCTAGGGGCTCCTGCTGGGACACACCTACTCCTGACGCGCACTGGGTGGTCCACGCGAGATGAGCTCGGTGCTGGGGTACTGGCTGTCCCACCGTGGCCTCCTGAGCCCGAGCAGACACGCGTGGGCCCTCTCCGAGGGCCGGCAGGGCCGCAGTCTGGGCCCTCCTGCGTTCCTGGGCGCCTCCGAGGTTCCCCCCACCTCCCTTGGGCCGGGCCGGGACGAGGCGCAGCCCCAGGAACCCTGTGCCACCTGGCTGGCCAGTGGAGGCCCCGCCCACGGGCAGGGCAGCAAGCTCCAGAGCCCCACGGCCGCTGCGCCCGACCCTGCAGCCTGCTGGCCGGCTGGAGCCACAGAGACGGCAGGTCTCCCCCGGCCAAGCCAAGAGTTGGCAGCGCGCTCCCCAAAAGCCTCCGCTGGCAGTTCCCGGGAGGATGCAACTGGCTGCCCCTGGCTGGCTCCCTCCCGCTGGTCGGCCAATGCAAAGCCAGACCCACTTCTGCCCCCTGGGGTCCTGGCCTCCAGGGCGGGCGCGCTTCGCAGTGGAGCGGGCGGGCGGGCCCCCTTCGGCTTCCGTCTGCCCTTCGCCCGCCGGACCGCCCGCCCGCCCGCTCGCGGAGCCTGCTGCAGCCAGCCCTGGCTCTAGGAGGCTGGCCAGCCGGCACTGCCAACTGGCCCCAGGTGCTAGCTAGAGGCAGCGGCAGGCCTCGGAGCACACCTGCGGGCGCCCCCAGGCCGCACAAGCATTCTCTGAGGCAAGAGGAGCCCCAGGCATCATCTCCCTCTGGCTGGCGGGCTCGCCGGCTCGCGCGTGCGCAGTCCAGGACTCCTCACAGGAAAGGCTTGTCTAGGGAGGGGCCGTTCCCGGGGTGGGGGGCGGCTGCTGCTGGGACACACCTACTCCTGACGCCCACTGGGTGGTCCACGCGAGATGAGCTCGGTGCTGGGGTACTGGCTGTCCCACCGTGGCCTCCTGAGCCCGAGCGGACACGCGTGGGCCCTCTCCGAGGGCCGGCAGGGCCGGAGTCTGGGCCCTCCTGCGTTCCTGGGCGCCTCCGAGGTTCCCCCCACCTCCCTTGGATCCCCGGGTCATACCAACATTCTCTGAGGACAGTTAGAGCCCACGGCAGCGTCCTCCTCTGGCTGTCTGGCTCCCTGGCTCATGCATGTGCAGACCAGGACTCCCTGTGCTAAGAGCTGGTAGGGCAGGGCTGTTCCTAGGGGCTCCTGCTGGGACACTCCTACTCCTGACGCGCACTGGGTGGTCCACGCGAGATGAGCTCGGTGCTGGGGTACTGGCTGTCCCACCGTGGCCTCCTGAGCCCGAGCAGACACGCGTGGGCCCTCTCCGAGGGCCGGCAGGGCCGGAGTCTGGGCCCTCCTGCGTTCCTGGGCGCCTCCGAGGTTCCCCCCACCTCCCTTGGATCCCCGGGTCATACCAACATTCTCTGAGGACAGTTAGAGCCCACGGCAGCGTCCTCCTCTGGCTGTCTGGCTCCCTGGCTCATGCATGTGCAGACCAGGACTCCCTGTGCTAAGAGCTGGTAGGGCAGGGCTGTTCCTAGGGGCTCCTGCTGGGACACACCTACTCCTGACGCGCACTGGGTGGTCCACGCGAGATGAGCTCGGTGCTGGGGTACTGGCTGTCCCACCGTGGCCTCCTGAGCCCAAGCAGACACGCGTGGGCCCTCTCCGAGGGCCGGCAGGGCCGGAGTCTGGGCCCTCCTGCGTTCCTGGGCGCCTCCGAGGTTCCCCCCACCTCCCTTGGATCCCCGGGTCATACCAACATTCTCTGAGGACAGTTAGAGCCCACGGCAGCGTCCTCCTCTGGCTGTCTGGCTCCCTGGCTCATGCATGTGCAGACCAGGACTCCCTGTGCTAAGAGCTGGTAGGGCAGGGCTGTTCCTAGGGGCTCCTGCTGGGACACACCTACTCCTGACGCGCACTGGGTGGTCCACGCGAGATGAGCTCGGTGCTGGGGTACTGGCTGTCCCACCGTGGCCTCCTGAGCCCGAGCAGACACGCGTGGGCCCTCTCCGAGGGCCGGCAGGGCCGCAGTCTGGGCCCTCCTGCGTTCCTGGGCGCCTCCGAGGTTCCCCCCACCTCCCTTGGATCCCCGGGTCATACCAACATTCTCTGAGGACAGTTAGAGCCCACGGCAGCGTCCTCCTCTGGCTGTCTGGCTCCCTGGCTCATGCATGTGCAGACCAGGACTCCCTGTGCTAAGAGCTGGTAGGGCAGGGCTGTTCCTAGGGGCTCCTGCTGGGACACACCTACTCCTGACGCGCACTGGGTGGTCCACGCGAGATGAGCTCGGTGCTGGGGTACTGGCTGTCCCACCGTGGCCTCCTGAGCCCGAGCAGACACGCGTGGGCCCTCTCCGAGGGCCGGCAGGGCCGCAGTCTGGGCCCTCCTGCGTTCCTGGGCGCCTCCGAGGTTCCCCCCACCTCCCTTGGGCCGGGCCGGGACGAGGCGCAGCCCCAGGAACCCTGTGCCACCTGGCTGGCCAGTGGAGGCCCCGCCCACGGGCAGGGCAGCAAGCTCCAGAGCCCCACGGCCGCTGCGCCCGACCCTGCAGCCTGCTGGCCGGCTGGAGCCACAGAGACGGCAGGTCTCCCCCGGCCAAGCCAAGAGTTGGCAGCGCGCTCCCCAAAAGCCTCCGCTGGCAGTTCCCGGGAGGATGCAACTGGCTGCCCCTGGCTGGCTCCCTCCCGCTGGTCGGCCAATGCAAAGCCAGACCCACTTCTGCCCCCTGGGGTCCTGGCCTCCAGGGCGGGCGCGCTTCGCAGTGGAGCGGGCGGGCGGGCCCCCTTCGGCTTCCGTCTGCCCTTCGCCCGCCGGACCGCCCGCCCGCCCGCTCGCGGAGCCTGCTGCAGCCAGCCCTGGCTCTAGGAGGCTGGCCAGCCGGCACTGCCAACTGGCCCCAGGTGCTAGCTAGAGGCAGCGGCAGGCCTCGGAGCACACCTGCGGGCGCCCCCAGGCCGCACAAGCATTCTCTGAGGCAAGAGGAGCCCCAGGCATCATCTCCCTCTGGCTGGCGGGCTCGCCGGCTCGCGCGTGCGCAGTCCAGGACTCCTCACAGGAAAGGCTTGTCTAGGGAGGGGCCGTTCCCGGGGTGGGGGGCGGCTGCTGCTGGGACACACCTACTCCTGACGCGCACTGGGTGGTCCACGCGAGATGAGCTCGGTGCTGGGGTACTGGCTGTCCCACCGTGGCCTCCTGAGCCCGAGCGGACACGCGTGGGCCCTCTCCGAGGGCCGGCAGGGCCGGAGTCTGGGCCCTCCTGCGTTCCTGGGCGCCTCCGAGGTTCCCCCCACCTCCCTTGGATCCCCGGGTCATACCAACATTCTCTGAGGACAGTTAGAGCCCACGGCAGCGTCCTCCTCTGGCTCCCTGGCTCCCTGGCTCATGCATGTGCAGACCAGGACTCCCTGTGCTAAGAGCTGGTAGGGCAGGGCTGTTCCTAGGGGCTCCTGCTGGGACACACCTACTCCTGACGCGCACTGGGTGGTCCACGCGAGATGAGCTCGGTGCTGGGGTACTGGCTGTCCCACCGTGGCCTCCTGAGCCCGAGCGGACACGCGTGGGCCCTCTCCGAGGGCCGGCAGGGCCGGAGTCTGGGCCCTCCTGCGTTCCTGGGCGCCTCCGAGGTTCCCCCCACCTCCCTTGGATCCCCGGGTCATACCAACATTCTCTGAGGACAGTTAGAGCCCACGGCAGCGTCCTCCTCTGGCTCCCTGGCTCCCTGGCTCATGCATGTGCAGACCAGGACTCCCTGTGCTAAGAGCTGGTAGGGCAGGGCTGTTCCTAGGGGCTCCTGCTGGGACACACCTACTCCTGACGCGCACTGGGTGGTCCACGCGAGATGAGCTCGGTGCTGGGGTACTGGCTGTCCCACCGTGGCCTCCTGAGCCCGAGCAGACACGCGTGGGCCCTCTCCGAGGGCCGGCAGGGCCGGAGTCTGGGCCCTCCTGCGTTCCTGGGCGCCTCCGAGGTTCCCCCCACCTCCCTTGGATCCCCGGGTCATACCAACATTCTCTGAGGACAGTTAGAGCCCACGGCAGCGTCCTCCTCTGGCTGTCTGGCTCCCTGGCTCATGCATGTGCAGACCAGGACTCCCTGTGCTAAGAGCTGGTAGGGCAGGGCTGTTCCTAGGGGCTCCTGCTGGGACACACCTACTCCTGACGCGCACTGGGTGGTCCACGCGAGATGAGCTCGGTGCTGGGGTACTGGCTGTCCCACCGTGGCCTCCTGAGCCCGAGCAGACACGCGTGGGCCCTCTCCGAGGGCCGGCAGGGCCGGAGTCTGGGCCCTCCTGCGTTCCTGGGCGCCTCCGAGGTTCCCCCCACCTCCCTTGGATCCCCGGGTCATACCAACATTCTCTGAGGACAGTTAGAGCCCACGGCAGCGTCCTCCTCTGGCTCCCTGGCTCCCTGGCTCATGCATGTGCAGACCAGGACTCCCTGTGCTAAGAGCTGGTAGGGCAGGGCTGTTCCTAGGGGCTCCTGCTGGGACACACCTACTCCTGACGCCCACTGGGTGGTCCACGCGAGATGAGCTCGGTGCTGGGGTACTGGCTGTCCCACCGTGGCCTCCTGAGCCCGAGCAGACACGCGTGGGCCCTCTCCGAGGGCCGGCAGGGCCGGAGTCTGGGCCCTCCTGCGTTCCTGGGCGCCTCCGAGGTTCCCCCCACCTCCCTTGGGCCGGGCCGGGACGAGGCGCAGCCCCAGGAACCCTGTGCCACCTGGCTGGCCAGTGGAGGCCCCGCCCACGGGCAGGGCAGCAAGCTCCAGAGCCCCACGGCCGCTGCGCCCGACCCTGCAGCCTGCTGGCCGGCTGGAGCCACAGAGACGGCAGGTCTCCCCCGGCCAAGCCAAGAGTTGGCAGCGCGCTCCCCAAAAGCCTCCGCTGGCAGTTCCCGGGAGGATGCAACTGGCTGCCCCTGGCTGGCTCCCTCCCGCTGGTCGGCCAATGCAAAGCCAGACCCACTTCTGCCCCCTGGGGTCCTGGCCTCCAGGGCGGGCGCGCTTCGCAGTGGAGCGGGCGGGCGGGCCCCCTTCGGCTTCCGTCTGCCCTTCGCCCGCCGGACCGCCCGCCCGCCCGCTCGCGGAGCCTGCTGCAGCCAGCCCTGGCTCTAGGAGGCTGGCCAGCCGGCACTGCCAACTGGCCCCAGGTGCTAGCTAGAGGCAGCGGCAGGCCTCGGAGCACACCTGCGGGCGCCCCCAGGCCGCACAAGCATTCTCTGAGGCAAGAGGAGCCCCAGGCATCATCTCCCTCTGGCTGGCGGGCTCGCCGGCTCGCGCGTGCGCAGTCCAGGACTCCTCACAGGAAAGGCTTGTCTAGGGAGGGGCCGTTCCCGGGGTGGGGGGCGGCTGCTGCTGGGACACACCTACTCCTGACGCGCACTGGGTGGTCCACGCGAGATGAGCTCGGTGCTGGGGTACTGGCTGTCCCACCGTGGCCTCCTGAGCCCGAGCAGACACGCGTGGGCCCTCTCCGAGGGCCGGCAGGGCCGGAGTCTGGGCCCTCCTGCGTTCCTGGGCGCCTCCGAGGTTCCCCCCACCTCCCTTTGATCCCCGGGTCATACCAACATTCTCTGAGGACAGTTAGAGCCCACGGCAGCGTCCTCCTCTGGCTGTCTGGCTCCCTGGCTCATGCATGTGCAGACCAGGACTCCCTGTGCTAAGAGCTGGTAGGGCAGGGCTGTTCCTAGGGGCTCCTGCTGGGACACACCTACTCCTGACGCGCACTGGGTGGTCCACGCGAGATGAGCTCGGTGCTGGGGTACTGGCTGTCCCACCGTGGCCTCCTGAGCCCGAGCAGACACGCGTGGGCCCTCTCCGAGGGCCGGCAGGGCCGGAGTCTGGGCCCTCCTGCGTTCCTGGGCGCCTCCGAGGTTCCCCCCACCTCCCTTGGATCCCCGGGTCATACCAACATTCTCTGAGGACAGTTAGAGCCCACGGCAGCGTCCTCCTCTGGCTCCCTGGCTCCCTGGCTCATGCATGTGCAGACCAGGACTCCCTGTGCTAAGAGCTGGTAGGGCAGGGCTGTTCCTAGGGGCTCCTGCTGGGACACACCTACTCCTGACGCGCACTGGGTGGTCCACGCGAGATGAGCTCGGTGCTGGGGTACTGGCTGTCCCACCGTGGCCTCCTGAGCCCGAGCAGACACGCGTGGGCCCTCTCCGAGGGCCGGCAGGGCCACAGTCTGGGCCCTCTTGCTTTCCTGGGCGCCTCCGAGGTTCCCCCCACCTCCCTTGGGCCGGGCCGGGCCGGGCCGGGATGAGGCGCAGCCCCAGGAACCCTGTGCCACCTGGCTGGCCTGTGGAGGCCCCGCCCACGGGCAGGGCAGCAAGCTCCAGAGCCCCACGGCCGCTGCGCCCGACCCTGCAGCCTGCTGGCCGGCTGGAGCCACAGAGACGGCAGGTCTCCCCCGGCCAAGCCAAGAGTTGGCAGCGCGCTCCCCAAAAGCCTCCGCTGGCAGTTCCCGGGAGGATGCAACTGGCTGCCCCTGGCTGGCTCCCTCCCGCTGGTCGGCCAATGCAAAGCCAGACCCACTTCTGCCCCCTGGGGTCCTGGCCTCCAGGGCGGGCGGGCCCCCTTCGGCTTCCGTCTGCCCTTCGCCCTTCGCCTGCCCGCGGAGCCTGCTGCAGCCAGCCCTGGCTCTAGGAGGCTGGCCAGCCGGCACTGCCAACTGGCCCCAGGTGCTAGCTAGAGGCAGCGGCAGGCCTCGGAGCACACCTGCGGGCGCCCCCAGGCCGCACAAGCATTCTCTGAGGCAAGAGGAGCCCCAGGCCTCATCTCCCTCTGGCTGGCGGGCTCGCCGGCTCGCGCGTGCGCAGTCCAGGACTCCTCACAGGAAAGGCTTGTCTAGGGAGGGGCCGTTCCCGGGGTGGGGGGCAGCTGCTGCTGGGACACACCTACTCCTGACGCCCACTGGGTGGTCCACGCGAGATGAGCTCGGTGCTGGGGTACTGGCTGTCCCACCGTGGCCTCCTGAGCCCGAGCAGACACGCGTGGGCCCTCTCCGAGGGCCGGCAGGGCCGGAGTCTGGGCCCTCCTGCGTTCCTGGGCGCCTCCGAGGTTCCCCCCACCTCCCTTGGATCCCCGGGTCATACCAACATTCTCTGAGGACAGTTAGAGCCCACGGCAGCGTCCTCCTCTGGCTGTCTGGCTCCCTGGCTCATGCATGTGCAGACCAGGACTCCCTGTGCTAAGAGCTGGTAGGGCAGGGCTGTTCCTAGGGGCTCCTGCTGGGACACACCTACTCCTGACGCGCACTGGGTGGTCCACGCGAGATGAGCTCGGTGCTGGGGTACTGGCTGTCCCACCGTGGCCTCCTGAGCCCGAGCAGACACGCGTGGGCCCTCTCCGAGGGCCGGCAGGGCCGGAGTCTGGGCCCTCCTGCGTTCCTGGGCGCCTCCGAGGTTCCCCCCACCTCCCTTGGATCCCCGGGTCATACCAACATTCTCTGAGGACAGTTAGAGCCCACGGCAGCGTCCTCCTCTGGCTCCCTGGCTCCCTGGCTCATGCATGTGCAGACCAGGACTCCCTGTGCTAAGAGCTGGTAGGGCAGGGCTGTTCCTAGGGGCTCCTGCTGGGACACACCTACTCCTGACGCGCACTGGGTGGTCCACGCGAGATGAGCTCGGTGCTGGGGTACTGGCTGTCCCACCGTGGCCTCCTGAGCCCGAGCAGACACGCGTGGGCCCTCTCCGAGGGCCGGCAGGGCCACAGTCTGGGCCCTCTTGCTTTCCTGGGCGCCTCCGAGGTTCCCCCCACCTCCCTTGGGCCGGGCCGGGCCGGGCCGGGATGAGGCGCAGCCCCAGGAACCCTGTGCCACCTGGCTGGCCCGTGGAGGCCCCGCCCACGGGCAGGGCAGCAAGCTCCAGAGCCCCACGGCCGCTGCGCCCGACCCTGCAGCCTGCTGGCCGGCTGGAGCCACAGAGACGGCAGGTCTCCCCCGGCCAAGCCAAGAGTTGGCAGCGCGCTCCCCAAAAGCCTCCGCTGGCAGTTCCCGGGAGGATGCAACTGGCTGCCCCTGGCTGGCTCCCTCCCGCTGGTCGGCCAATGCAAAGCCAGACCCACTTCTGCCCCCTGGGGTCCTGGCCTCCAGGGCGGGCGGGCCCCCTTCGGCTTCCGTCTGCCCTTCGCCCTTCGCCCGCCCGCGGAGCCTGCTGCAGCCAGCCCTGGCTCTAGGAGGCTGGCCAGCCGGCACTGCCAACTGGCCCCAGGTGCTAGCTAGAGGCAGCGGCAGGCCTCGGAGCACACCTGCGGGCGCCCCCAGGCCGCACAAGCATTCTCTGAGGCAAGAGGAGCCCCAGGCCTCATCTCCCTCTGGCTGGCGGGCTCGCCGGCTCGCGCGTGCGCAGTCCAGGACTCCTCACAGGAAAGGCTTGTCTAGGGAGGGGCCGTTCCCGGGGTGGGGGGCAGCTGCTGCTGGGACACACCTACTCCTGACGCCCACTGGGTGGTCCACGCGAGATGAGCTCGGTGCTGGGGTACTGGCTGTCCCACCGTGGCCTCCTGAGCCCGAGCAGACACGCGTGGGCCCTCTCCGAGGGCCGGCAGGGCCGGAGTCTGGGCCCTCCTGCGTTCCTGGGCGCCTCCGAGGTTCCCCCCACCTCCCTTGGATCCCCGGGTCATACCAACATTCTCTGAGGACAGTTAGAGCCCACGGCAGCGTCCTCCTCTGGCTCTCTGGCTCCCTGGCTCATGCATGTGCAGACCAGGACTCCCTGTGCTAAGAGCTGGTAGGGCAGGGCTGTTCCTAGGGGCTCCTGCTGGGACACACCTACTCCTGACGCGCACTGGGTGGTCCACGCGAGATGAGCTCGGTGCTGGGGTACTGGCTGTCCCACCGTGGCCTCCTGAGCCCGAGCAGACACGCGTGGGCCCTCTCCGAGGGCCGGCAGGGCCGGAGTCTGGGCCCTCCTGCGTTCCTGGGCGCCTCCGAGGTTCCCCCCACCTCCCTTGGATCCCCGGGTCATACCAACATTCTCTGAGGACAGTTAGAGCCCACGGCAGCGTCCTCCTCTGGCTCCCTGGCTCCCTGGCTCATGCATGTGCAGACCAGGACTCCCTGTGCTAAGAGCTGGTAGGGCAGGGCTGTTCCTAGGGGCTCCTGCTGGGACACACCTACTCCTGACGCGCACTGGGTGGTCCACGCGAGATGAGCTCGGTGCTGGGGTACTGGCTGTCCCACCGTGGCCTCCTGAGCCCGAGCAGACACGCGTGGGCCCTCTCCGAGGGCCGGCAGGGCCGGAGTCTGGGCCCTCCTGCGTTCCTGGGCGCCTCCGAGGTTCCCCCCACCTCCCTTGGGCCGGGCCGGGACGAGGCGCAGCCCCAGGAACCCTGTGCCACCTGGCTGGCCAGTGGAGGCCCCGCCCACGGGCAGGGCAGCAAGCTCCAGAGCCCCACGGCCGCTGCGCCCGACCCTGCAGCCTGCTGGCCGGCTGGAGCCACAGAGACGGCAGGTCTCCCCCGGCCAAGCCAAGAGTTGGCAGCGCGCTCCCCAAAAGCCTCCGCTGGCAGTTCCCGGGAGGATGCAACTGGCTGCCCCTGGCTGGCTCCCTCCCGCTGGTCGGCCAATGCAAAGCCAGACCCACTTCTGCCCCCTGGGGTCCTGGCCTCCAGGGCGGGCGGGCCCCCTTCGGCTTCCGTCTGCCCTTCGCCCTTCGCCCGCCCGCGGAGCCTGCTGCAGCCAGCCCTGGCTCTAGGAGGCTGGCCAGCCGGCACTGCCAACTGGCCCCAGGTGCTAGCTAGAGGCAGCGGCAGGCCTCGGAGCACACCTGCGGGCGCCCCCAGGCCGCACAAGCATTCTCTGAGGCAAGAGGAGCCCCAGGCCTCATCTCCCTCTGGCTGGCGGGCTCGCCGGCTCGCGCGTGCGCAGTCCAGGACTCCTCACAGGAAAGGCTTGTCTAGGGAGGGGCCGTTCCCGGGGTGGGGGGCAGCTGCTGCTGGGACACACCTACTCCTGACGCCCACTGGGTGGTCCACGCGAGATGAGCTCGGTGCTGGGGTACTGGCTGTCCCACCGTGGCCTCCTGAGCCCGAGCAGACACGCGTGGGCCCTCTCCGAGGGCCGGCAGGGCCGGAGTCTGGGCCCTCCTGCGTTCCTGGGCGCCTCCGAGGTTCCCCCCACCTCCCTTGGATCCCCGGGTCATACCAACATTCTCTGAGGACAGTTAGAGCCCACGGCAGCGTCCTCCTCTGGCTGTCTGGCTCCCTGGCTCATGCATGTGCAGACCAGGACTCCCTGTGCTAAGAGCTGGTAGGGCAGGGCTGTTCCTAGGGGCTCCTGCTGGGACACACCTACTCCTGACGCGCACTGGGTGGTCCACGCGAGATGAGCTCGGTGCTGGGGTACTGGCTGTCCCACCGTGGCCTCCTGAGCCCGAGCAGACACGCGTGGGCCCTCTCCGAGGGCCGGCAGGGCCGGAGTCTGGGCCCTCCTGCGTTCCTGGGCGCCTCCGAGGTTCCCCCCACCTCCCTTGGATCCCCGGGTCATACCAACATTCTCTGAGGACAGTTAGAGCCCACGGCAGCGTCCTCCTCTGGCTCCCTGGCTCCCTGGCTCATGCATGTGCAGACCAGGACTCCCTGTGCTAAGAGCTGGTAGGGCAGGGCTGTTCCTAGGGGCTCCTGCTGGGACACACCTACTCCTGACGCGCACTGGGTGGTCCACGCGAGATGAGCTCGGTGCTGGGGTACTGGCTGTCCCACCGTGGCCTCCTGAGCCCGAGCAGACACGCGTGGGCCCTCTCCGAGGGCCGGCAGGGCCACAGTCTGGGCCCTCTTGCTTTCCTGGGCGCCTCCGAGGTTCCCCCCACCTCCCTTGGGCCGGGCCGGGCCGGGCCGGGATGAGGCGCAGCCCCAGGAACCCTGTGCCACCTGGCTGGCCCGTGGAGGCCCCGCCCACGGGCAGGGCAGCAAGCTCCAGAGCCCCACGGCCGCTGCGCCCGACCCTGCAGCCTGCTGGCCGGCTGGAGCCACAGAGACGGCAGGTCTCCCCCGGCCAAGCCAAGAGTTGGCAGCGCGCTCCCCAAAAGCCTCCGCTGGCAGTTCCCGGGAGGATGCAACTGGCTGCCCCTGGCTGGCTCCCTCCCGCTGGTCGGCCAATGCAAAGCCAGACCCACTTCTGCCCCCTGGGGTCCTGGCCTCCAGGGCGGGCGGGCCCCCTTCGGCTTCCGTCTGCCCTTCGCCCTTCGCCCGCCCGCGGAGCCTGCTGCAGCCAGCCCTGGCTCTAGGAGGCTGGCCAGCCGGCACTGCCAACTGGCCCCAGGTGCTAGCTAGAGGCAGCGGCAGGCCTCGGAGCACACCTGCGGGCGCCCCCAGGCCGCACAAGCATTCTCTGAGGCAAGAGGAGCCCCAGGCCTCATCTCCCTCTGGCTGGCGGGCTCGCCGGCTCGCGCGTGCGCAGTCCAGGACTCCTCACAGGAAAGGCTTGTCTAGGGAGGGGCCGTTCCCGGGGTGGGGGGCAGCTGCTGCTGGGACACACCTACTCCTGACGCCCACTGGGTGGTCCACGCGAGATGAGCTCGGTGCTGGGGTACTGGCTGTCCCACCGTGGCCTCCTGAGCCCGAGCAGACACGCGTGGGCCCTCTCCGAGGGCCGGCAGGGCCGGAGTCTGGGCCCTCCTGCGTTCCTGGGCGCCTCCGAGGTTCCCCCCACCTCCCTTGGATCCCCGGGTCATACCAACATTCTCTGAGGACAGTTAGAGCCCACGGCAGCGTCCTCCTCTGGCTCTCTGGCTCCCTGGCTCATGCATGTGCAGACCAGGACTCCCTGTGCTAAGAGCTGGTAGGGCAGGGCTGTTCCTAGGGGCTCCTGCTGGGACACACCTACTCCTGACGCGCACTGGGTGGTCCACGCGAGATGAGCTCGGTGCTGGGGTACTGGCTGTCCCACCGTGGCCTCCTGAGCCCGAGCAGACACGCGTGGGCCCTCTCCGAGGGCCGGCAGGGCCGGAGTCTGGGCCCTCCTGCGTTCCTGGGCGCCTCCGAGGTTCCCCCCACCTCCCTTGGATCCCCGGGTCATACCAACATTCTCTGAGGACAGTTAGAGCCCACGGCAGCGTCCTCCTCTGGCTCCCTGGCTCCCTGGCTCATGCATGTGCAGACCAGGACTCCCTGTGCTAAGAGCTGGTAGGGCAGGGCTGTTCCTAGGGGCTCCTGCTGGGACACACCTACTCCTGACGCGCACTGGGTGGTCCACGCGAGATGAGCTCGGTGCTGGGGTACTGGCTGTCCCACCGTGGCCTCCTGAGCCCGAGCAGACACGCGTGGGCCCTCTCCGAGGGCCGGCAGGGCCGGAGTCTGGGCCCTCCTGCGTTCCTGGGCGCCTCCGAGGTTCCCCCCACCTCCCTTGGGCCGGGCCGGGACGAGGCGCAGCCCCAGGAACCCTGTGCCACCTGGCTGGCCAGTGGAGG
The DNA here is from genome assembly GCF_051225735.1 of Oryctolagus cuniculus. Lineage (NCBI taxonomy): Eukaryota > Metazoa > Chordata > Mammalia > Lagomorpha > Leporidae > Oryctolagus > Oryctolagus cuniculus. Next base: position 323,466 of record NC_142886.1, on the reverse strand, counting down.
CCCCGCCCACGGGCAGGGCAGCAAGCTCCAGAGCCCCACGGCCGCTGCGCCCGACCCTGCAGCCTGCTGGCCGGCTGGAGCCACAGAGACGGCAGGTCTCCCCCGGCCAAGCCAAGAGTTGGCAGCGCGCTCCCCAAAAGCCTCCGCTGGCAGTTCCCGGGAGGATGCAACTGGCTGCCCCTGGCTGGCTCCCTCCCGCTGGTCGGCCAATGCAAAGCCAGACCCACTTCTGCCCCCTGGGGTCCTGGCCTCCAGGGCGGGCGCGCTTCGCAGTGGAGCGGGCGGGCGGGCCCCCTTCGGCTTCCGTCTGCCCTTCGCCCGCCGGACCGCCCGCCCGCCCGCTCGCGGAGCCTGCTGCAGCCAGCCCTGGCTCTAGGAGGCTGGCCAGCCGGCACTGCCAACTGGCCCCAGGTGCTAGCTAGAGGCAGCGGCAGGCCTCGGAGCACACCTGCGGGCGCCCCCACGCCGCACAAGCATTCTCTGAGGCAAGAGGAGCCCCAGGCATCATCTCCCTCTGGCTGGCGGGCTCGCCGGCTCGCGCGTGCGCAGTCCAGGACTCCTCACAGGAAAGGCTTGTCTAGGGAGGGGCCGTTCCCGGGGTGGGGGGCAGCTGCTGCTGGGACACACCTACTCCTGACGCCCACTGGGTGGTCCACGCGAGATGAGCTCGGTGCTGGGGTACTGGCTGTCCCACCGTGGCCTCCTGAGCCCGAGCAGACACGCGTGGGCCCTCTCCGAGGGCCGGCAGGGCCGGAGTCTGGGCCCTCCTGCGTTCCTGGGCGCCTCCGAGGTTCCCCCCACCTCCCTTGGATCCCCGGGTCATACCAACATTCTCTGAGGACAGTTAGAGCCCACGGCAGCGTCCTCCTCTGGCTCCCTGGCTCCCTGGCTCATGCATGTGCAGACCAGGACTCCCTGTGCTAAGAGCTGGTAGGGCAGGGCTGTTCCTAGGGGCTCCTGCTGGGACACACCTACTCCTGACGCGCACTGGGTGGTCCACGCGAGATGAGCTCGGTGCTGGGGTACTGGCTGTCCCACCGTGGCCTCCTGAGCCCGAGCAGACACGCGTGGGCCCTCTCCGAGGGCCGGCAGGGCCGGAGTCTGGGCCCTCCTGCGTTCCTGGGCGCCTCCGAGGTTCCCCCCACCTCCCTTGGATCCCCGGGTCATACCAACATTCTCTGAGGACAGTTAGAGCCCACGGCAGCGTCCTCCTCTGGCTCCCTGGCTCCCTGGCTCATGCATGTGCAGACCAGGACTCCCTGTGCTAAGAGCTGGTAGGGCAGGGCTGTTCCTAGGGGCTCCTGCTGGGACACACCTACTCCTGACGCGCACTGGGTGGTCCACGCGAGATGAGCTCGGTGCTGGGGTACTGGCTGTCCCACCGTGGCCTCCTGAGCCCGAGCAGACACGCGTGGGCCCTCTCCGAGGGCCGGCAGGGCCACAGTCTGGGCCCTCTTGCTTTCCTGGGCGCCTCCGAGGTTCCCCCCACCTCCCTTGGGCCGGGCCGGGCCGGGCCGGGATGAGGCGCAGCCCCAGGAACCCTGTGCCACCTGGCTGGCCCGTGGAGGCCCCGCCCACGGGCAGGGCAGCAAGCTCCAGAGCCCCACGGCCGCTGCGCCCGACCCTGCAGCCTGCTGGCCGGCTGGAGCCACAGAGACGGCAGGTCTCCCCCGGCCAAGCCAAGAGTTGGCAGCGCGCTCCCCAAAAGCCTCCGCTGGCAGTTCCCGGGAGGATGCAACTGGCTGCCCCTGGCTGGCTCCCTCCCGCTGGTCGGGCAATGCAAAGCCAGACCCACTTCTGCCCCCTGGGGTCCTGGCCTCCAGGGCGGGCGGGCCCCCTTCGGCTTCCGTCTGCCCTTCGCCCTTCGCCCGCCCGCGGAGCCTGTTGCAGCCAGCCCTGGCTCTAGGAGGCTGGCCAGCCGGCACTGCCAACTGGCCCCAGGTGCTAGCTAGAGGCAGCGGCAGGCCTCGGAGCACACCTGCGGGCGCCCCCAGGCCGCACAAGCATTCTCTGAGGCAAGAGGAGCCCCAGGCCTCATCTCCCTCTGGCTGGCGGGCTCGCCGGCTCGCGCGTGCGCAGTCCAGGACTCCTCACAGGAAAGGCTTGTCTAGGGAGGGGCCGTTCCCGGGGTGGGGGGCAGCTGCTGCTGGGACACACCTACTCCTGACGCCCACTGGGTGGTCCACGCGAGATGAGCTCGGTGCTGGGGTACTGGCTGTCCCACCGTGGCCTCCTGAGCCCGAGCAGACACGCGTGGGCCCTCTCCGAGGGCCGGCAGGGCCGGAGTCTGGGCCCTCCTGCGTTCCTGGGCGCCTCCGAGGTTCCCCCCACCTCCCTTGGATCCCCGGGTCATACCAACATTCTCTGAGGACAGTTAGAGCCCACGGCAGCGTCCTCCTCTGGCTCTCTGGCTCCCTGGCTCATGCATGTGCAGACCAGGACTCCCTGTGCTAAGAGCTGGTAGGGCAGGGCTGTTCCTAGGGGCTCCTGCTGGGACACACCTACTCCTGACGCGCACTGGGTGGTCCACGCGAGATGAGCTCGGTGCTGGGGTACTGGCTGTCCCACCGTGGCCTCCTGAGCCCGAGCAGACACGCGTGGGCCCTCTCCGAGGGCCGGCAGGGCCGGAGTCTGGGCCCTCCTGCGTTCCTGGGCGCCTCCGAGGTTCCCCCCACCTCCCTTGGATCCCCGGGTCATACCAACATTCTCTGAGGACAGTTAGAGCCCACGGCAGCGTCCTCCTCTGGCTCCCTGGCTCCCTGGCTCATGCATGTGCAGACCAGGACTCCCTGTGCTAAGAGCTGGTAGGGCAGGGCTGTTCCTAGGGGCTCCTGCTGGGACACACCTACTCCTGACGCGCACTGGGTGGTCCACGCGAGATGAGCTCGGTGCTGGGGTACTGGCTGTCCCACCGTGGCCTCCTGAGCCCGAGCAGACACGCGTGGGCCCTCTCCGAGGGCCGGCAGGGCCACAGTCTGGGCCCTCTTGCTTTCCTGGGCGCCTCCGAGGTTCCCCCCACCTCCCTTGGGCCGGGCCGGGACGAGGCGCAGCCCCAGGAACCCTGTGCCACCTGGCTGGCCAGTGGAGGCCCCGCCCACGGGCAGGGCAGCAAGCTCCAGAGCCCCACGGCCGCTGCGCCCGACCCTGCAGCCTGCTGGCCGGCTGGAGCCACAGAGACGGCAGGTCTCCCCCGGCCAAGCCAAGAGTTGGCAGCGCGCTCCCCAAAAGCCTCCGCTGGCAGTTCCCGGGAGGATGCAACTGGCTGCCCCTGGCTGGCTCCCTCCCGCTGGTCGGCCAATGCAAAGCCAGACCCACTTCTGCCCCCTGGGGTCCTGGCCTCCAGGGCGGGCGCGCTTCGCAGTGGAGCGGGCGGGCGGGCCCCCTTCGGCTTCCGTCTGCCCTTCGCCCGCCGGACCGCCCGCCCGCCCGCTCGCGGAGCCTGCTGCAGCCAGCCCTGGCTCTAGGAGGCTGGCCAGCCGGCACTGCCAACTGGCCCCAGGTGCTAGCTAGAGGCAGCGGCAGGCCTCGGAGCACACCTGCGGGCGCCCCCACGCCGCACAAGCATTCTCTGAGGCAAGAGGAGCCCCAGGCATCATCTCCCTCTGGCTGGCGGGCTCGCCGGCTCGCGCGTGCGCAGTCCAGGACTCCTCACAGGAAAGGCTTGTCTAGGGAGGGGCCGTTCCCGGGGTGGGGGGCAGCTGCTGCTGGGACACACCTACTCCTGACGCCCACTGGGTGGTCCACGCGAGATGAGCTCGGTGCTGGGGTACTGGCTGTCCCACCGTGGCCTCCTGAGCCCGAGCAGACACGCGTGGGCCCTCTCCGAGGGCCGGCAGGGCCGGAGTCTGGGCCCTCCTGCGTTCCTGGGCGCCTCCGAGGTTCCCCCCACCTCCCTTGGATCCCCGGGTCATACCAACATTCTCTGAGGACAGTTAGAGCCCACGGCAGCGTCCTCCTCTGGCTCTCTGGCTCCCTGGCTCATGCATGTGCAGACCAGGACTCCCTGTGCTAAGAGCTGGTAGGGCAGGGCTGTTCCTAGGGGCTCCTGCTGGGACACACCTACTCCTGACGCGCACTGGGTGGTCCACGCGAGATGAGCTCGGTGCTGGGGTACTGGCTGTCCCACCGTGGCCTCCTGAGCCCGAGCAGACACGCGTGGGCCCTCTCCGAGGGCCGGCAGGGCCGGAGTCTGGGCCCTCCTGCGTTCCTGGGCGCCTCCGAGGTTCCCCCCACCTCCCTTGGATCCCCGGGTCATACCAACATTCTCTGAGGACAGTTAGAGCCCACGGCAGCGTCCTCCTCTGGCTCCCTGGCTCCCTGGCTCATGCATGTGCAGACCAGGACTCCCTGTGCTAAGAGCTGGTAGGGCAGGGCTGTTCCTAGGGGCTCCTGCTGGGACACACCTACTCCTGACGCGCACTGGGTGGTCCACGCGAGATGAGCTCGGTGCTGGGGTACTGGCTGTCCCACCGTGGCCTCCTGAGCCCGAGCAGACACGTGTGGGCCCTCTCCGAGGGCCGGCAGGGCCACAGTCTGGGCCCTCTTGCTTTCCTGGGCGCCTCCGAGGTTCCCCCCACCTCCCTTGGGCCGGGCCGGGCCGGGCCGGGACGAGGCGCAGCCCCAGGAACCCTGTGCCACCTGGCTGGCCCGTGGAGGCCCCGCCCACGGGCAGGGCAGCAAGCTCCAGAGCCCCACGGCCGCTGCGCCCGACCCTGCAGCCTGCTGGCCGGCTGGAGCCACAGAGACGGCAGGTCTCCCCCGGCCAAGCCAAGAGTTGGCAGCGCGCTCCCCAAAAGCCTCCGCTGGCAGTTCCCAGGAGGATGCAACTGGCTGCCCCTGGCTGGCTCCCTCCCGCTGGTCGGCCAATGCAAAGCCAGACCCACTTCTGCCCCCTGGGGTCCTGGCCTCCAGGGCGGGCGCGCTTCGCAGTGGAGCGGGCGGGCGGGTCCCCTTCGGCTTCCGTCTGCCCTTCGCCCGCCGGACCGCCCGCCCGCCCGCCCGCGGAGCCTGCTGCAGCCAGCCCTGGCTCTAGGAGGCTGGCCAGCCGGCACTGCCAACTGGCCCCAGGTGCTAGCTAGAGGCCGCGGCAGGCCTTGGAGCACACCTGCGGGCGCCCCCAGGCCGCACAAGCATTCTCTGAGGTAAGAGGAGCCCCAGGCATCATCTCCCTCTGGCTGGCGGGCTCGCCGGCTCCCGCGTGAAAAGTCCAGGACTCCTCACAGGAAAGGCTTGTCTAGGGAGGGGCCGTTCCCGGGGTGGGGGGCGGCTGCTGCTGGGACACACCTACTCCTGACGCCCACTGGGTGGTCCACGCGAGATGAGCTCGGTGCTGGGGTACGGGCTGTCCCACCGTGGCCTCCTGAGCCCGAGCAGACACGCGTGGGCCCTCTCCGAGGGCCGGCAGGGCCGGAGTCTGGGCCCTCCTGCGTTCCTGGGCGCCTCCGAGGTTCCCCCCACCTCCCTTGGATCCCCGGGTCATACAAACATTCTCTGAGGACAGTTAGAGCCCACGGCAGCGTCCTCCTCTGGCTGTCTGGCTCCCTGGCTCATGCATGTGCAGACCAGGACTCCCTGTGCTAAGAGCTGGTAGGGCAGGGCTGTTCCTAGGGGCTCCTGCTGGGACACACCTACTCCTGACGCGCACTGGGTGGTCCACGCGAGATGAGCTCGGTGCTGGGGTACTGGCTGTCCCACCGTGGCCTCCTGAGCCCGAGCAGACACGCGTGGGCCCTCTCCGAGGGCCGGCAGGGCCGCAGTCTGGGCCCTCCTGCGTTCCTGGGCGCCTCCGAGGTTCCCCCCACCTCCCTTGGGCCGGGCCGGGACGAGGCGCAGCCCCAGGAACCCTGTGCCACCTGGCTGGCCAGTGGAGGCCCCGCCCACGGGCAGGGCAGCAAGCTCCAGAGCCCCACGGCCGCTGCGCCCGACCCTGCAGCCTGCTGGCCGGCTGGAGCCACAGAGACGGCAGGTCTCCCCCGGCCAAGCCAAGAGTTGGCAGCGCGCTCCCCAAAAGCCTCCGCTGGCAGTTCCCGGGAGGATGCAACTGGCTGCCCCTGGCTGGCTCCCTCCCGCTGGTCGGCCAATGCAAAGCCAGACCCACTTCTGCCCCCTGGGGTCCTGGCCTCCAGGGCGGGCGCGCTTCGCAGTGGAGCGGGCGGGCGGGCCCCCTTCGGCTTCCGTCTGCCCTTCGCCCGCCGGACCGCCCGCCCGCCCGCTCGCGGAGCCTGCTGCAGCCAGCCCTGGCTCTAGGAGGCTGGCCAGCCGGCACTGCCAACTGGCCCCAGGTGCTAGCTAGAGGCAGCGGCAGGCCTCGGAGCACACCTGCGGGCGCCCCCAGGCCGCACAAGCATTCTCTGAGGCAAGAGGAGCCCCAGGCATCATCTCCCTCTGGCTGGCGGGCTCGCCGGCTCGCGCGTGCGCAGTCCAGGACTCCTCACAGGAAAGGCTTGTCTAGGGAGGGGCCGTTCCCGGGGTGGGGGGCGGCTGCTGCTGGGACACACCTACTCCTGACGCGCACTGGGTGGTCCACGCGAGATGAGCTCGGTGCTGGGGTACTGGCTGTCCCACCGTGGCCTCCTGAGCCCGAGCAGACACGCGTGGGCCCTCTCCGAGGGCCGGCAGGGCCGGAGTCTGGGCCCTCCTGCGTTCCTGGGCGCCTCCGAGGTTCCCCCCACCTCCCTTGGATCCCCGGGTCATACCAACATTCTCTGAGGACAGTTAGAGCCCACGGCAGCGTCCTCCTCTGGCTGTCTGGCTCCCTGGCTCATGCATGTGCAGACCAGGACTCCCTGTGCTAAGAGCTGGTAGGGCAGGGCTGTTCCTAGGGGCTCCTGCTGGGACACACCTACTCCTGACGCGCACTGGGTGGTCCACGCGAGATGAGCTCGGTGCTGGGGTACTGGCTGTCCCACCGTGGCCTCCTGAGCCCGAGCGGACACGCGTGGGCCCTCTCCGAGGGCCGGCAGGGCCGGAGTCTGGGCCCTCCTGCGTTCCTGGGCGCCTCCGAGGTTCCCCCCACCTCCCTTGGATCCCCGGGTCATACCAACATTCTCTGAGGACAGTTAGAGCCCACGGCAGCGTCCTCCTCTGGCTCCCTGGCTCCCTGGCTCATGCATGTGCAGACCAGGACTCCCTGTGCTAAGAGCTGGTAGGGCAGGGCTGTTCCTAGGGGCTCCTGCTGGGACACACCTACTCCTGACGCGCACTGGGTGGTCCACGCGAGATGAGCTCGGTGCTGGGGTACTGGCTGTCCCACCGTGGCCTCCTGAGCCCGAGCAGACACGCGTGGGCCCTCTCCGAGGGCCGGCAGGGCCGGAGTCTGGGCCCTCCTGCGTTCCTGGGCGCCTCCGAGGTTCCCCCCACCTCCCTTGGATCCCCGGGTCATACCAACATTCTCTGAGGACAGTTAGAGCCCACGGCAGCGTCCTCCTCTGGCTGTCTGGCTCCCTGGCTCATGCATGTGCAGACCAGGACTCCCTGTGCTAAGAGCTGGTAGGGCAGGGCTGTTCCTAGGGGCTCCTGCTGGGACACACCTACTCCTGACGCGCACTGGGTGGTCCACGCGAGATGAGCTCGGTGCTGGGGTACTGGCTGTCCCACCGTGGCCTCCTGAGCCCGAGCAGACACGCGTGGGCCCTCTCCGAGGGCCGGCAGGGCCGGAGTCTGGGCCCTCCTGCGTTCCTGGGCGCCTCCGAGGTTCCCCCCACCTCCCTTGGATCCCCGGGTCATACCAACATTCTCTGAGGACAGTTAGAGCCCACGGCAGCGTCCTCCTCTGGCTCCCTGGCTCCCTGGCTCATGCATGTGCAGACCAGGACTCCCTGTGCTAAGAGCTGGTAGGGCAGGGCTGTTCCTAGGGGCTCCTGCTGGGACACACCTACTCCTGACGCGCACTGGGTGGTCCACGCGAGATGAGCTCGGTGCTGGGGTACTGGCTGTCCCACCGTGGCCTCCTGAGCCCGAGCAGACACGCGTGGGCCCTCTCCGAGGGCCGGCAGGGCCGGAGTCTGGGCCCTCCTGCGTTCCTGGGCGCCTCCGAGGTTCCCCCCACCTCCCTTGGATCCCCGGGTCATACCAACATTCTCTGAGGACAGTTAGAGCCCACGGCAGCGTCCTCCTCTGGCTCCCTGGCTCCCTGGCTCATGCATGTGCAGACCAGGACTCCCTGTGCTAAGAGCTGGTAGGGCAGGGCTGTTCCTAGGGGCTCCTGCTGGGACACACCTACTCCTGACGCGCACTGGGTGGTCCACGCGAGATGAGCTCGGTGCTGGGGTACTGGCTGTCCCACCGTGGCCTCCTGAGCCCGAGCAGACACGCGTGGGCCCTCTCCGAGGGCCGGCAGGGCCACAGTCTGGGCCCTCTTGCTTTCCTGGGCGCCTCCGAGGTTCCCCCCACCTCCCTTGGGCCGGGCCGGGCCGGGCCGGGATGAGGCGCAGCCCCAGGAACCCTGTGCCACCTGGCTGGCCCGTGGAGGCCCCGCCCACGGGCAGGGCAGCAAGCTCCAGAGCCCCACGGCCGCTGCGCCCGACCCTGCAGCCTGCTGGCCGGCTGGAGCCACAGAGACGGCAGGTCTCCCCCGGCCAAGCCAAGAGTTGGCAGCGCGCTCCCCAAAAGCCTCCGCTGGCAGTTCCCGGGAGGATGCAACTGGCTGCCCCTGGCTGGCTCCCTCCCGCTGGTCGGCCAATGCAAAGCCAGACCCACTTCTGCCCCCTGGGGTCCTGGCCTCCAGGGCGGGCGGGCCCCCTTCGGCTTCCGTCTGCCCTTCGCCCTTCGCCCGCCCGCGGAGCCTGCTGCAGCCAGCCCTGGCTCTAGGAGGCTGGCCAGCCGGCACTGCCAACTGGCCCCAGGTGCTAGCTAGAGGCAGCGGCAGGCCTCGGAGCACACCTGCGGGCGCCCCCAGGCCGCACAAGCATTCTCTGAGGCAAGAGGAGCCCCAGGCCTCATCTCCCTCTGGCTGGCGGGCTCGCCGGCTCGCGCGTGCGCAGTCCAGGACTCCTCACAGGAAAGGCTTGTCTAGGGAGGGGCCGTTCCCGGGGTGGGGGGCGGCTGCTGCTGGGACACACCTACTCCTGACGCCCACTGGGTGGTCCACGCGAGATGAGCTCGGTGCTGGGGTACTGGCTGTCCCACCGTGGCCTCCTGAGCCCGAGCAGACACGCGTGGGCCCTCTCCGAGGGCCGGCAGGGCCGGAGTCTGGGCCCTCCTGCGTTCCTGGGCGCCTCCGAGGTTCCCCCCACCTCCCTTGGATCCCCGGGTCATACCAACATTCTCTGAGGACAGTTAGAGCCCACGGCAGCGTCCTCCTCTGGCTCTCTGGCTCCCTGGCTCATGCATGTGCAGACCAGGACTCCCTGTGCTAAGAGCTGGTAGGGCAGGGCTGTTCCTAGGGGCTCCTGCTGGGACACACCTACTCCTGACGCGCACTGGGTGGTCCACGCGAGATGAGCTCGGTGCTGGGGTACTGGCTGTCCCACCGTGGCCTCCTGAGCCCGAGCAGACACGCGTGGGCCCTCTCCGAGGGCCGGCAGGGCCGGAGTCTGGGCCCTCCTGCGTTCCTGGGCGCCTCCGAGGTTCCCCCCACCTCCCTTGGATCCCCGGGTCATACCAACATTCTCTGAGGACAGTTAGAGCCCACGGCAGCGTCCTCCTCTGGCTCCCTGGCTCCCTGGCTCATGCATGTGCAGACCAGGACTCCCTGTGCTAAGAGCTGGTAGGGCAGGGCTGTTCCTAGGGGCTCCTGCTGGGACACACCTACTCCTGACGCGCACTGGGTGGTCCACGCGAGATGAGCTCGGTGCTGGGGTACTGGCTGTCCCACCGTGGCCTCCTGAGCCCGAGCAGACACGCGTGGGCCCTCTCCGAGGGCCGGCAGGGCCACAGTCTGGGCCCTCTTGCTTTCCTGGGCGCCTCCGAGGTTCCCCCCACCTCCCTTGGGCCGGGCCGGGCCGGGCCGGGACGAGGCGCAGCCCCAGGAACCCTGTGCCACCTGGCTGGCCCGTGGAGGCCCCGCCCACGGGCAGGGCAGCAAGCTCCAGAGCCCCACGGCCGCTGCGCCCGACCCTGCAGCCTGCTGGCCGGCTGGAGCCACAGAGACGGCAGGTCTCCCCCGGCCAAGCCAAGAGTTGGCAGCGCGCTCCCCAAAAGCCTCCGCTGGCAGTTCCCGGGAGGATGCAACTGGCTGCCCCTGGCTGGCTCCCTCCCGCTGGTCGGCCAATGCAAAGCCAGACCCACTTCTGCCCCCTGGGGTCCTGGCCTCCAGGGCGGGCGCGCTTCGCAGTGGAGCGGGCGGGCGGGTCCCCTTCGGCATCCGTCTGCCCTTCGCCCGCCGGACCGCCCGACCGCCCGCCCGCGGAGCCTGCTGCAGCCAGCCCTGGCTCTAGGAGGCTGGCCAGCCGGCACTGCCAACTGGCCCCAGGTGCTAGCTAGAGGCCGCGGCAGGCCTCGGAGCACACCTGCGGGCGCCCCCAGGCCGCACAAGCATTCTCTGAGGCAAGAGGAGCCCCAGGCATCATCTCCCTCTGGCTGCCGGGCTCGCCGGCTCGCGCGTGCGCAGTCCAGGACTCCTCACAGGAAAGGCTTGTCTAGGGAGGGGCCGTTCCCGGGGTGGGGGGCGGCTGCTGCTGGGACACACCTACTCCTGACGCCCACTGGGTGGTCCACGCGAGATGAGCTCGGTGCTGGGGTACTGGCTGTCCCACCGTGGCCTCCTGAGCCCGAGCAGACACGCGTGGGCCCTCTCCGAGGGCCGGCAGGGCCGGAGTCTGGGCCCTCCTGCGTTCCTGGGCGCCTCCGAGGTTCCCCCCACCTCCCTTGGATCCCCGGGTCATACCAACATTCTCTGAGGACAGTTAGAGCCCACGGCAGCGTCCTCCTCTGGCTCTCTGGCTCCCTGGCTCATGCATGTGCAGACCAGGACTCCCTGTGCTAAGAGCTGGTAGGGCAGGGCTGTTCCTAGGGGCTCCTGCTGGGACACACCTACTCCTGACGCGCACTGGGTGGTCCACGCGAGATGAGCTCGGTGCTGGGGTACTGGCTGTCCCACCGTGGCCTCCTGAGCCCGAGCAGACACGCGTGGGCCCTCTCCGAGGGCCGGCAGGGCCGGAGTCTGGGCCCTCCTGCGTTCCTGGGCGCCTCCGAGGTTCCCCCCACCTCCCTTGGATCCCCGGGTCATACCAACATTCTCTGAGGACAGTTAGAGCCCACGGCAGCATCCTCCTCTGGCTCCCTGGCTCCCTGGCTCATGCATGTGCAGACCAGGACTCCCTGTGCTAAGAGCTGGTAGGGCAGGGCTGTTCCTAGGGGCTCCTGCTGGGACACACCTACTCCTGACGCGCACTGGGTGGTCCACGCGAGATGAGCTCGGTGCTGGGGTACTGGCTGTCCCACCGTGGCCTCCTGAGCCCGAGCAGACACGCGTGGGCCCTCTCCGAGGGCCGGCAGGGCCGCAGTCTGGGCCCTCCTGCGTTCCTGGGCGCCTCCGAGGTTCCCCCCACCTCCCTTGGGCCGGGCCGGGACGAGGCGCAGCCCCAGGAACCCTGTGCCACCTGGCTGGCCAGTGGAGGCCCCGCCCACGGGCAGGGCAGCAAGCTCCAGAGCCCCACGGCCGCTGCGCCCGACCCTGCAGCCTGCTGGCCGGCTGGAGCCACAGAGACGGCAGGTCTCCCCCGGCCAAGCCAAGAGTTGGCAGCGCGCTCCCCAAAAGCCTCCGCTGGCAGTTCCCGGGAGGATGCAACTGGCTGCCCCTGGCTGGCTCCCTCCCGCTGGTCGGCCAATGCAAAGCCAGACCCACTTCTGCCCCCTGGGGTCCTGGCCTCCAGGGCGGGCGCGCTTCGCAGTGGAGCGGGCGGGCGGGCCCCCTTCGGCTTCCGTCTGCCCTTCGCCCGCCGGACCGCCCGCCCGCCCGCTCGCGGAGCCTGCTGCAGCCAGCCCTGGCTCTAGGAGGCTGGCCAGCCGGCACTGCCAACTGGCCCCAGGTGCTAGCTAGAGGCAGCGGCAGGCCTCGGAGCACACCTGCGGGCGCCCCCAGGCCGCACAAGCATTCTCTGAGGCAAGAGGAGCCCCAGGCATCATCTCCCTCTGGCTGGCGGGCTCGCCGGCTCGCGCGTGCGCAGTCCAGGACTCCTCACAGGAAAGGCTTGTCTAGGGAGGGGCCGTTCCCGGGGTGGGGGGCAGCTGCTGCTGGGACACACCTACTCCTGACGCCCACTGGGTGGTCCACGCGAGATGAGCTCGGTGCTGGGGTACTGGCTGTCCCACCGTGGCCTCCTGAGCCCGAGCAGACACGCGTGGGCCCTCTCCGAGGGCCGGCAGGGCCGGAGTCTGGGCCCTCCTGCGTTCCTGGGCGCCTCCGAGGTTCCCCCCACCTCCCTTGGATCCCCGGGTCATACCAACATTCTCTGAGGACAGTTAGAGCCCACGGCAGCGTCCTCCTCTGGCTCTCTGGCTCCCTGGCTCATGCATGTGCAGACCAGGACTCCCTGTGCTAAGAGCTGGTAGGGCAGGGCTGTTCCTAGGGGCTCCTGCTGGGACACACCTACTCCTGACGCGCACTGGGTGGTCCACGCGAGATGAGCTCGGTGCTGGGGTACTGGCTGTCCCACCGTGGCCTCCTGAGCCCGAGCAGACACGCGTGGGCCCTCTCCGAGGGCCGGCAGGGCCGGAGTCTGGGCCCTCCTGCGTTCCTGGGCGCCTCCGAGGTTCCCCCCACCTCCCTTGGATCCCCGGGTCATACCAACATTCTCTGAGGACAGTTAGAGCCCACGGCAGCGTCCTCCTCTGGCTCCCTGGCTCCCTGGCTCATGCATGTGCAGACCAGGACTCCCTGTGCTAAGAGCTGGTAGGGCAGGGCTGTTCCTAGGGGCTCCTGCTGGGACACACCTACTCCTGACGCGCACTGGGTGGTCCACGCGAGATGAGCTCGGTGCTGGGGTACTGGCTGTCCCACCGTGGCCTCCTGAGCCCGAGCAGACACGCGTGGGCCCTCTCCGAGGGCCGGCAGGGCCGGAGTCTGGGCCCTCCTGCGTTCCTGGGCGCCTCCGAGGTTCCCCCCACCTCCCTTGGATCCCCGGGTCATACCAACATTCTCTGAGGACAGTTAGAGCCCACGGCAGCGTCCTCCTCTGGCTGTCTGGCTCCCTGGCTCATGCATGTGCAGACCAGGACTCCCTGTGCTAAGAGCTGGTAGGGCAGGGCTGTTCCTAGGGGCTCCTGCTGGGACACACCTACTCCTGACGCGCACTGGGTGGTCCACGCGAGATGAGCTCGGTGCTGGGGTACTGGCTGTCCCACCGTGGCCTCCTGAGCCCGAGCAGACACGCGTGGGCCCTCTCCGAGGGCCGGCAGGGCCGGAGTCTGGGCCCTCCTGCGTTCCTGGGCGCCTCCGAGGTTCCCCCCACCTCCCTTGGATCCCCGGGTCATACCAACATTCTCTGAGGACAGTTAGAGCCCACGGCAGCGTCCTCCTCTGGCTCCCTGGCTCCCTGGCTCATGCATGTGCAGACCAGGACTCCCTGTGCTAAGAGCTGGTAGGGCAGGGCTGTTCCTAGGGGCTCCTGCTGGGACACACCTACTCCTGACGCGCACTGGGTGGTCCACGCGAGATGAGCTCGGTGCTGGGGTACTGGCTGTCCCACCGTGGCCTCCTGAGCCCGAGCAGACACGCGTGGGCCCTCTCCGAGGGCCGGCAGGGCCGGAGTCTGGGCCCTCCTGCGTTCCTGGGCGCCTCCGAGGTTCCCCCCACCTCCCTTGGATCCCCGGGTCATACCAACATTCTCTGAGGACAGTTAGAGCCCACGGCAGCGTCCTCCTCTGGCTCCCTGGCTCCCTGGCTCATGCATGTGCAGACCAGGACTCCCTGTGCTAAGAGCTGGTAGGGCAGGGCTGTTCCTAGGGGCTCCTGCTGGGACACACCTACTCCTGACGCGCACTGGGTGGTCCACGCGAGATGAGCTCGGTGCTGGGGTACTGGCTGTCCCACCGTGGCCTCCTGAGCCCGAGCAGACACGCGTGGGCCCTCTCCGAGGGCCGGCAGGGCCACAGTCTGGGCCCTCTTGCTTTCCTGGGCGCCTCCGAGGTTCCCCCCACCTCCCTTGGGCCGGGCCGGGCCGGGCCGGGATGAGGCGCAGCCCCAGGAACCCTGTGCCACCTGGCTGGCCCGTGGAGGCCCCGCCCACGGGCAGGGCAGCAAGCTCCAGAGCCCCACGGCCGCTGCGCCCGACCCTGCAGCCTGCTGGCCGGCTGGAGCCACAGAGACGGCAGGTCTCCCCCGGCCAAGCCAAGAGTTGGCAGCGCGCTCCCCAAAAGCCTCCGCTGGCAGTTCCCGGGAGGATGCAACTGGCTGCCCCTGGCTGGCTCCCTCCCGCTGGTCGGGCAATGCAAAGCCAGACCCACTTCTGCCCCCTGGGGTCCTGGCCTCCAGGGCGGGCGGGCCCCCTTCGGCTTCCGTCTGCCCTTCGCCCTTCGCCCGCCCGCGGAGCCTGCTGCAGCCAGCCCTGGCTCTAGGAGGCTGGCCAGCCGGCACTGCCAACTGGCCCCAGGTGCTAGCTAGAGGCAGCGGCAGGCCTCGGAGCACACCTGCGGGCGCCCCCAGGCCGCACAAGCATTCTCTGAGGCAAGAGGAGCCCCAGGCCTCATCTCCCTCTGGCTGGCGGGCTCGCCGGCTCGCGCGTGCGCAGTCCAGGACTCCTCACAGGAAAGGCTTGTCTAGGGAGGGGCCGTTCCCGGGGTGGGGGGCGGCTGCTGCTGGGACACACCTACTCCTGACGCCCACTGGGTGGTCCACGCGAGATGAGCTCGGTGCTGGGGTACTGGCTGTCCCACCGTGGCCTCCTGAGCCCGAGCAGACACGCGTGGGCCCTCTCCGAGTCCGGCAGGGCCGGAGTCTGGGCCCTCCTGCGTTCCTGGGCGCCTCCGAGGTTCCCCCCACCTCCCTTGGATCCCCGGGTCATACCAACATTCTCTGAGGACAGTTAGAGCCCACGGCAGCGTCCTCCTCTGGCTCTCTGGCTCCCTGGCTCATGCATGTGCAGACCAGGACTCCCTGTGCTAAGAGCTGGTAGGGCAGGGCTGTTCCTAGGGGCTCCTGCTGGGACACACCTACTCCTGACGCGCACTGGGTGGTCCACGCGAGATGAGCTCGGTGCTGGGGTACTGGCTGTCCCACCGTGGCCTCCTGAGCCCGAGCAGACACGCGTGGGCCCTCTCCGAGGGCCGGCAGGGCCGGAGTCTGGGCCCTCCTGCGTTCCTGGGCGCCTCCGAGGTTCCCCCCACCTCCCTTGGATCCCCGGGTCATACCAACATTCTCTGAGGACAGTTAGAGCCCACGGCAGCGTCCTCCTCTGGCTCCCTGGCTCCCTGGCTCATGCATGTGCAGACCAGGACTCCCTGTGCTAAGAGCTGGTAGGGCAGGGCTGTTCCTAGGGGCTCCTGCTGGGACACACCTACTCCTGACGCGCACTGGGTGGTCCACGCGAGATGAGCTCGGTGCTGGGGTACTGGCTGTCCCACCGTGGCCTCCTGAGCCCGAGCAGACACGCGTGGGCCCTCTCCGAGGGCCGGCAGGGCCACAGTCTGGGCCCTCTTGCTTTCCTGGGCGCCTCCGAGGTTCCCCCCACCTCCCTTGGGCCGGGCCGGGCCGGGCCGGGACGAGGCGCAGCCCCAGGAACCCTGTGCCACCTGGCTGGCCCGTGGAGGCCCCGCCCACGGGCAGGGCAGCAAGCTCCAGAGCCCCACGGCCGCTGCGCCCGACCCTGCAGCCTGCTGGCCGGCTGGAGCCACAGAGACGGCAGGTCTCCCCCGGCCAAGCCAAGAGTTGGCAGCGCGCTCCCCAAAAGCCTCCGCTGGCAGTTCCCGGGAGGATGCAACTGGCTGCCCCTGGCTGGCTCCCTCCCGCTGGTCGGCCAATGCAAAGCCAGACCCACTTCTGCCCCCTGGGGTCCTGGCCTCCAGGGCGGGCGCGCTTCGCAGTGGAGCGGGCGGGCGGGTCCCCTTCGGCATCCGTCTGCCCTTCGCCCGCCGGACCGCCCGACCGCCCGCCCGCGGAGCCTGCTGCAGCCAGCCCTGGCTCTAGGAGGCTGGCCAGCCGGCACTGCCAACTGGCCCCAGGTGCTAGCTAGAGGCCGCGGCAGGCCTCGGAGCACACCTGCGGGCGCCCCCAGGCCGCACAAGCATTCTCTGAGGCAAGAGGAGCCCCAGGCATCATCTCCCTCTGGCTGGCGGGCTCGCCGGCTCGCGCGTGCGCAGTCCAGGACTCCTCACAGGAAAGGCTTGTCTAGGGAGGGGCCGTTCCCGGGGTGGGGGGCGGCTGCTGCTGGGACACACCTACTCCTGACGCCCACTGGGTGGTCCACGCGAGATGAGCTCGGTGCTGGGGTACTGGCTGTCCCACCGTGGCCTCCTGAGCCCGAGCAGACACGCGTGGGCCCTCTCCGAGGGCCGGCAGGGCCGGAGTCTGGGCCCTCCTGCGTTCCTGGGCGCCTCCGAGGTTCCCCCCACCTCCCTTGGATCCCCGGGTCATACCAACATTCTCTGAGGACAGTTAGAGCCCACGGCAGCGTCCTCCTCTGGCTCTCTGGCTCCCTGGCTCATGCATGTGCAGACCAGGACTCCCTGTGCTAAGAGCTGGTAGGGCAGGGCTGTTCCTAGGGGCTCCTGCTGGGACACACCTACTCCTGACGCGCACTGGGTGGTCCACGCGAGATGAGCTCGGTGCTGGGGTACTGGCTGTCCCACCGTGGCCTCCTGAGCCCGAGCAGACACGCGTGGGCCCTCTCCGAGGGCCGGCAGGGCCGGAGTCTGGGCCCTCCTGCGTTCCTGGGCGCCTCCGAGGTTCCCCCCACCTCCCTTGGATCCCCGGGTCATACCAACATTCTCTGAGGACAGTTAGAGCCCACGGCAGCATCCTCCTCTGGCTCCCTGGCTCCCTGGCTCATGCATGTGCAGACCAGGACTCCCTGTGCTAAGAGCTGGTAGGGCAGGGCTGTTCCTAGGGGCTCCTGCTGGGACACACCTACTCCTGACGCGCACTGGGTGGTCCACGCGAGATGAGCTCGGTGCTGGGGTACTGGCTGTCCCACCGTGGCCTCCTGAGCCCGAGCAGACACGCGTGGGCCCTCTCCGAGGGCCGGCAGGGCCGCAGTCTGGGCCCTCCTGCGTTCCTGGGCGCCTCCGAGGTTCCCCCCACCTCCCTTGGGCCGGGCCGGGACGAGGCGCAGCCCCAGGAACCCTGTGCCACCTGGCTGGCCAGTGGAGGCCCCGCCCACGGGCAGGGCAGCAAGCTCCAGAGCCCCACGGCCGCTGCGCCCGACCCTGCAGCCTGCTGGCCGGCTGGAGCCACAGAGACGGCAGGTCTCCCCCGGCCAAGCCAAGAGTTGGCAGCGCGCTCCCCAAAAGCCTCCGCTGGCAGTTCCCGGGAGGATGCAACTGGCTGCCCCTGGCTGGCTCCCTCCCGCTGGTCGGCCAATGCAAAGCCAGACCCACTTCTGCCCCCTGGGGTCCTGGCCTCCAGGGCGGGCGCGCTTCGCAGTGGAGCGGGCGGGCGGGCCCCCTTCGGCTTCCGTCTGCCCTTCGCCCGCCGGACCGCCCGCCCGCCCGCTCGCGGAGCCTGCTGCAGCCAGCCCTGGCTCTAGGAGGCTGGCCAGCCGGCACTGCCAACTGGCCCCAGGTGCTAGCTAGAGGCAGCGGCAGGCCTCGGAGCACACCTGCGGGCGCCCCCAGGCCGCACAAGCATTCTCTGAGGCAAGAGGAGCCCCAGGCATCATCTCCCTCTGGCTGGCGGGCTCGCCGGCTCGCGCGTGCGCAGTCCAGGACTCCTCACAGGAAAGGCTTGTCTAGGGAGGGGCCGTTCCCGGGGTGGGGGGCAGCTGCTGCTGGGACACACCTACTCCTGACGCCCACTGGGTGGTCCACGCGAGATGAGCTCGGTGCTGGGGTACTGGCTGTCCCACCGTGGCCTCCTGAGCCCGAGCAGACACGCGTGGGCCCTCTCCGAGGGCCGGCAGGGCCGGAGTCTGGGCCCTCCTGCGTTCCTGGGCGCCTCCGAGGTTCCCCCCACCTCCCTTGGATCCCCGGGTCATACCAACATTCTCTGAGGACAGTTAGAGCCCACGGCAGCGTCCTCCTCTGGCTCTCTGGCTCCCTGGCTCATGCATGTGCAGACCAGGACTCCCTGTGCTAAGAGCTGGTAGGGCAGGGCTGTTCCTAGGGGCTCCTGCTGGGACACACCTACTCCTGACGCGCACTGGGTGGTCCACGCGAGATGAGCTCGGTGCTGGGGTACTGGCTGTCCCACCGTGGCCTCCTGAGCCCGAGCAGACACGCGTGGGCCCTCTCCGAGGGCCGGCAGGGCCGGAGTCTGGGCCCTCCTGCGTTCCTGGGCGCCTCCGAGGTTCCCCCCACCTCCCTTGGATCCCCGGGTCATACCAACATTCTCTGAGGACAGTTAGAGCCCACGGCAGCGTCCTCCTCTGGCTCCCTGGCTCCCTGGCTCATGCATGTGCAGACCAGGACTCCCTGTGCTAAGAGCTGGTAGGGCAGGGCTGTTCCTAGGGGCTCCTGCTGGGACACACCTACTCCTGACGCGCACTGGGTGGTCCACGCGAGATGAGCTCGGTGCTGGGGTACTGGCTGTCCCACCGTGGCCTCCTGAGCCCGAGCAGACACGCGTGGGCCCTCTCCGAGGGCCGGCAGGGCCGGAGTCTGGGCCCTCCTGCGTTCCTGGGCGCCTCCGAGGTTCCCCCCACCTCCCTTGGATCCCCGGGTCATACCAACATTCTCTGAGGACAGTTAGAGCCCACGGCAGCGTCCTCCTCTGGCTGTCTGGCTCCCTGGCTCATGCATGTGCAGACCAGGACTCCCTGTGCTAAGAGCTGGTAGGGCAGGGCTGTTCCTAGGGGCTCCTGCTGGGACACACCTACTCCTGACGCGCACTGGGTGGTCCACGCGAGATGAGCTCGGTGCTGGGGTACTGGCTGTCCCACCGTGGCCTCCTGAGCCCGAGCAGACACGCGTGGGCCCTCTCCGAGGGCCGGCAGGGCCGGAGTCTGGGCCCTCCTGCGTTCCTGGGCGCCTCCGAGGTTCCCCCCACCTCCCTTGGATCCCCGGGTCATACCAACATTCTCTGAGGACAGTTAGAGCCCACGGCAGCGTCCTCCTCTGGCTCCCTGGCTCCCTGGCTCATGCATGTGCAGACCAGGACTCCCTGTGCTAAGAGCTGGTAGGGCAGGGCTGTTCCTAGGGGCTCCTGCTGGGACACACCTACTCCTGACGCGCACTGGGTGGTCCACGCGAGATGAGCTCGGTGCTGGGGTACTGGCTGTCCCACCGTGGCCTCCTGAGCCCGAGCAGACACGCGTGGGCCCTCTCCGAGGGCCGGCAGGGCCGGAGTCTGGGCCCTCCTGCGTTCCTGGGCGCCTCCGAGGTTCCCCCCACCTCCCTTGGATCCCCGGGTCATACCAACATTCTCTGAGGACAGTTAGAGCCCACGGCAGCGTCCTCCTCTGGCTCCCTGGCTCCCTGGCTCATGCATGTGCAGACCAGGACTCCCTGTGCTAAGAGCTGGTAGGGCAGGGCTGTTCCTAGGGGCTCCTGCTGGGACACACCTACTCCTGACGCGCACTGGGTGGTCCACGCGAGATGAGCTCGGTGCTGGGGTACTGGCTGTCCCACCGTGGCCTCCTGAGCCCGAGCAGACACGCGTGGGCCCTCTCCGAGGGCCGGCAGGGCCACAGTCTGGGCCCTCTTGCTTTCCTGGGCGCCTCCGAGGTTCCCCCCACCTCCCTTGGGCCGGGCCGGGCCGGGCCGGGATGAGGCGCAGCCCCAGGAACCCTGTGCCACCTGGCTGGCCCGTGGAGGCCCCGCCCACGGGCAGGGCAGCAAGCTCCAGAGCCCCACGGCCGCTGCGCCCGACCCTGCAGCCTGCTGGCCGGCTGGAGCCACAGAGACGGCAGGTCTCCCCCGGCCAAGCCAAGAGTTGGCAGCGCGCTCCCCAAAAGCCTCCGCTGGCAGTTCCCGGGAGGATGCAACTGGCTGCCCCTGGCTGGCTCCCTCCCGCTGGTCGGGCAATGCAAAGCCAGACCCACTTCTGCCCCCTGGGGTCCTGGCCTCCAGGGCGGGCGGGCCCCCTTCGGCTTCCGTCTGCCCTTCGCCCTTCGCCCGCCCGCGGAGCCTGCTGCAGCCAGCCCTGGCTCTAGGAGGCTGGCCAGCCGGCACTGCCAACTGGCCCCAGGTGCTAGCTAGAGGCAGCGGCAGGCCTCGGAGCACACCTGCGGGCGCCCCCAGGCCGCACAAGCATTCTCTGAGGCAAGAGGAGCCCCAGGCCTCATCTCCCTCTGGCTGGCGGGCTCGCCGGCTCGCGCGTGCGCAGTCCAGGACTCCTCACAGGAAAGGCTTGTCTAGGGAGGGGCCGTTCCCGGGGTGGGGGGCGGCTGCTGCTGGGACACACCTACTCCTGACGCCCACTGGGTGGTCCACGCGAGATGAGCTCGGTGCTGGGGTACTGGCTGTCCCACCGTGGCCTCCTGAGCCCGAGCAGACACGCGTGGGCCCTCTCCGAGGGCCGGCAGGGCCGGAGTCTGGGCCCTCCTGCGTTCCTGGGCGCCTCCGAGGTTCCCCCCACCTCCCTTGGATCCCCGGGTCATACCAACATTCTCTGAGGACAGTTAGAGCCCACGGCAGCGTCCTCCTCTGGCTCTCTGGCTCCCTGGCTCATGCATGTGCAGACCAGGACTCCCTGTGCTAAGAGCTGGTAGGGCAGGGCTGTTCCTAGGGGCTCCTGCTGGGACACACCTACTCCTGACGCGCACTGGGTGGTCCACGCGAGATGAGCTCGGTGCTGGGGTACTGGCTGTCCCACCGTGGCCTCCTGAGCCCGAGCAGACACGCGTGGGCCCTCTCCGAGGGCCGGCAGGGCCGGAGTCTGGGCCCTCCTGCGTTCCTGGGCGCCTCCGAGGTTCCCCCCACCTCCCTTGGATCCCCGGGTCATACCAACATTCTCTGAGGACAGTTAGAGCCCACGGCAGCGTCCTCCTCTGGCTCCCTGGCTCCCTGGCTCATGCATGTGCAGACCAGGACTCCCTGTGCTAAGAGCTGGTAGGGCAGGGCTGTTCCTAGGGGCTCCTGCTGGGACACACCTACTCCTGACGCGCACTGGGTGGTCCACGCGAGATGAGCTCGGTGCTGGGGTACTGGCTGTCCCACCGTGGCCTCCTGAGCCCGAGCAGACACGCGTGGGCCCTCTCCGAGGGCCGGCAGGGCCACAGTCTGGGCCCTCTTGCTTTCCTGGGCGCCTCCGAGGTTCCCCCCACCTCCCTTGGGCCGGGCCGGGCCGGGCCGGGACGAGGCGCAGCCCCAGGAACCCTGTGCCACCTGGCTGGCCCGTGGAGGCCCCGCCCACGGGCAGGGCAGCAAGCTCCAGAGCCCCACGGCCGCTGCGCCCGACCCTGCAGCCTGCTGGCCGGCTGGAGCCACAGAGACGGCAGGTCTCCCCCGGCCAAGCCAAGAGTTGGCAGCGCGCTCCCCAAAAGCCTCCGCTGGCAGTTCCCGGGAGGATGCAACTGGCTGCCCCTGGCTGGCTCCCTCCCGCTGGTCGGCCAATGCAAAGCCAGACCCACTTCTGCCCCCTGGGGTCCTGGCCTCCAGGGCGGGCGCGCTTCGCAGTGGAGCGGGCGGGCGGGTCCCCTTCGGCATCCGTCTGCCCTTCGCCCGCCGGACCGCCCGACCGCCCGCCCGCGGAGCCTGCTGCAGCCAGCCCTGGCTCTAGGAGGCTGGCCAGCCGGCACTGCCAACTGGCCCCAGGTGCTAGCTAGAGGCCGCGGCAGGCCTCGGAGCACACCTGCGGGCGCCCCCAGGCCGCACAAGCATTCTCTGAGGCAAGAGGAGCCCCAGGCATCATCTCCCTCTGGCTGGCGGGCTCGCCGGCTCGCGCGTGCGCAGTCCAGGACTCCTCACAGGAAAGGCTTGTCTAGGGAGGGGCCGTTCCCGGGGTGGGGGGCGGCTGCTGCTGGGACACACCTACTCCTGACGCCCACTGGGTGGTCCACGCGAGATGAGCTCGGTGCTGGGGTACTGGCTGTCCCACCGTGGCCTCCTGAGCCCGAGCAGACACGCGTGGGCCCTCTCCGAGGGCCGGCAGGGCCGGAGTCTGGGCCCTCCTGCGTTCCTGGGCGCCTCCGAGGTTCCCCCCACCTCCCTTGGATCCCCGGGTCATACCAACATTCTCTGAGGACAGTTAGAGCCCACGGCAGCGTCCTCCTCTGGCTCTCTGGCTCCCTGGCTCATGCATGTGCAGACCAGGACTCCCTGTGCTAAGAGCTGGTAGGGCAGGGCTGTTCCTAGGGGCTCCTGCTGGGACACACCTACTCCTGACGCGCACTGGGTGGTCCACGCGAGATGAGCTCGGTGCTGGGGTACTGGCTGTCCCACCGTGGCCTCCTGAGCCCGAGCAGACACGCGTGGGCCCTCTCCGAGGGCCGGCAGGGCCGGAGTCTGGGCCCTCCTGCGTTCCTGGGCGCCTCCGAGGTTCCCCCCACCTCCCTTGGATCCCCGGGTCATACCAACATTCTCTGAGGACAGTTAGAGCCCACGGCAGCATCCTCCTCTGGCTCCCTGGCTCCCTGGCTCATGCATGTGCAGACCAGGACTCCCTGTGCTAAGAGCTGGTAGGGCAGGGCTGTTCCTAGGGGCTCCTGCTGGGACACACCTACTCCTGACGCGCACTGGGTGGTCCACGCGAGATGAGCTCGGTGCTGGGGTACTGGCTGTCCCACCGTGGCCTCCTGAGCCCGAGCAGACACGCGTGGGCCCTCTCCGAGGGCCGGCAGGGCCGCAGTCTGGGCCCTCCTGCGTTCCTGGGCGCCTCCGAGGTTCCCCCCACCTCCCTTGGGCCGGGCCGGGACGAGGCGCAGCCCCAGGAACCCTGTGCCACCTGGCTGGCCAGTGGAGGCCCCGCCCACGGGCAGGGCAGCAAGCTCCAGAGCCCCACGGCCGCTGCGCCCGACCCTGCAGCCTGCTGGCCGGCTGGAGCCACAGAGACGGCAGGTCTCCCCCGGCCAAGCCAAGAGTTGGCAGCGCGCTCCCCAAAAGCCTCCGCTGGCAGTTCCCGGGAGGATGCAACTGGCTGCCCCTGGCTGGCTCCCTCCCGCTGGTCGGCCAATGCAAAGCCAGACCCACTTCTGCCCCCTGGGGTCCTGGCCTCCAGGGCGGGCGCGCTTCGCAGTGGAGCGGGCGGGCGGGCCCCCTTCGGCTTCCGTCTGCCCTTCGCCCGCCGGACCGCCCGCCCGCCCGCTCGCGGAGCCTGCTGCAGCCAGCCCTGGCTCTAGGAGGCTGGCCAGCCGGCACTGCCAACTGGCCCCAGGTGCTAGCTAGAGGCAGCGGCAGGCCTCGGAGCACACCTGTGGGCGCCCCCAGGCCGCACAAGCATTCTCTGAGGCAAGAGGAGCCCCAGGCATCATCTCCCTCTGGCTGGCGGGCTCGCCGGCTCGCGCGTGCGCAGTCCAGGACTCCTCACAGGAAAGGCTTGTCTAGGGAGGGGCCGTTCCCGGGGTGGGGGGCAGCTGCTGCTGGGACACACCTACTCCTGACGCCCACTGGGTGGTCCACGCGAGATGAGCTCGGTGCTGGGGTACTGGCTGTCCCACCGTGGCCTCCTGAGCCCGAGCAGACACGCGTGGGCCCTCTCCGAGGGCCGGCAGGGCCGGAGTCTGGGCCCTCCTGCGTTCCTGGGCGCCTCCGAGGTTCCCCCCACCTCCCTTGGATCCCCGGGTCATACCAACATTCTCTGAGGACAGTTAGAGCCCACGGCAGCGTCCTCCTCTGGCTCTCTGGCTCCCTGGCTCATGCATGTGCAGACCAGGACTCCCTGTGCTAAGAGCTGGTAGGGCAGGGCTGTTCCTAGGGGCTCCTGCTGGGACACACCTACTCCTGACGCGCACTGGGTGGTCCACGCGAGATGAGCTCGGTGCTGGGGTACTGGCTGTCCCACCGTGGCCTCCTGAGCCCGAGCAGACACGCGTGGGCCCTCTCCGAGGGCCGGCAGGGCCGGAGTCTGGGCCCTCCTGCGTTCCTGGGCGCCTCCGAGGTTCCCCCCACCTCCCTTGGATCCCCGGGTCATACCAACATTCTCTGAGGACAGTTAGAGCCCACGGCAGCGTCCTCCTCTGGCTGTCTGGCTCCCTGGCTCATGCATGTGCAGACCAGGACTCCCTGTGCTAAGAGCTGGTAGGGCAGGGCTGTTCCTAGGGGCTCCTGCTGGGACACACCTACTCCTGACGCGCACTGGGTGGTCCACGCGAGATGAGCTCGGTGCTGGGGTACTGGCTGTCCCACCGTGGCCTCCTGAGCCCGAGCGGACACGCGTGGGCCCTCTCCGAGGGCCGGCAGGGCCGGAGTCTGGGCCCTCCTGCGTTCCTGGGCGCCTCCGAGGTTCCCCCCACCTCCCTTGGATCCCCGGGTCATACCAACATTCTCTGAGGACAGTTAGAGCCCACGGCAGCGTCCTCCTCTGGCTCCCTGGCTCCCTGGCTCATGCATGTGCAGACCAGGACTCCCTGTGCTAAGAGCTGGTAGGGCAGGGCTGTTCCTAGGGGCTCCTGCTGGGACACACCTACTCCTGACGCGCACTGGGTGGTCCACGCGAGATGAGCTCGGTGCTGGGGTACTGGCTGTCCCACCGTGGCCTCCTGAGCCCGAGCAGACACGCGTGGGCCCTCTCCGAGGGCCGGCAGGGCCGGAGTCTGGGCCCTCCTGCGTTCCTGGGCGCCTCCGAGGTTCCCCCCACCTCCCTTGGATCCCCGGGTCATACCAACATTCTCTGAGGACAGTTAGAGCCCACGGCAGCGTCCTCCTCTGGCTGTCTGGCTCCCTGGCTCATGCATGTGCAGACCAGGACTCCCTGTGCTAAGAGCTGGTAGGGCAGGGCTGTTCCTAGGGGCTCCTGCTGGGACACACCTACTCCTGACGCGCACTGGGTGGTCCACGCGAGATGAGCTCGGTGCTGGGGTACTGGCTGTCCCACCGTGGCCTCCTGAGCCCGAGCAGACACGCGTGGGCCCTCTCCGAGGGCCGGCAGGGCCGGAGTCTGGGCCCTCCTGCGTTCCTGGGCGCCTCCGAGGTTCCCCCCACCTCCCTTGGATCCCCGGGTCATACCAACATTCTCTGAGGACAGTTAGAGCCCACGGCAGCGTCCTCCTCTGGCTCCCTGGCTCCCTGGCTCATGCATGTGCAGACCAGGACTCCCTGTGCTAAGAGCTGGTAGGGCAGGGCTGTTCCTAGGGGCTCCTGCTGGGACACACCTACTCCTGACGCGCACTGGGTGGTCCACGCGAGATGAGCTCGGTGCTGGGGTACTGGCTGTCCCACCGTGGCCTCCTGAGCCCGAGCAGACACGCGTGGGCCCTCTCCGAGGGCCGGCAGGGCCGGAGTCTGGGCCCTCCTGCGTTCCTGGGCGCCTCCGAGGTTCCCCCCACCTCCCTTGGATCCCCGGGTCATACCAACATTCTCTGAGGACAGTTAGAGCCCACGGCAGCGTCCTCCTCTGGCTCCCTGGCTCCCTGGCTCATGCATGTGCAGACCAGGACTCCCTGTGCTAAGAGCTGGTAGGGCAGGGCTGTTCCTAGGGGCTCCTGCTGGGACACACCTACTCCTGACGCGCACTGGGTGGTCCACGCGAGATGAGCTCGGTGCTGGGGTACTGGCTGTCCCACCGTGGCCTCCTGAGCCCGAGCAGACACGCGTGGGCCCTCTCCGAGGGCCGGCAGGGCCACAGTCTGGGCCCTCTTGCTTTCCTGGGCGCCTCCGAGGTTCCCCCCACCTCCCTTGGGCCGGGCCGGGCCGGGCCGGGATGAGGCGCAGCCCCAGGAACCCTGTGCCACCTGGCTGGCCCGTGGAGGCCCCGCCCACGGGCAGGGCAGCAAGCTCCAGAGCCCCACGGCCGCTGCGCCCGACCCTGCAGCCTGCTGGCCGGCTGGAGCCACAGAGACGGCAGGTCTCCCCCGGCCAAGCCAAGAGTTGGCAGCGCGCTCCCCAAAAGCCTCCGCTGGCAGTTCCCGGGAGGATGCAACTGGCTGCCCCTGGCTGGCTCCCTCCCGCTGGTCGGGCAATGCAAAGCCAGACCCACTTCTGCCCCCTGGGGTCCTGGCCTCCAGGGCGGGCGGGCCCCCTTCGGCTTCCGTCTGCCCTTCGCCCTTCGCCCGCCCGCGGAGCCTGCTGCAGCCAGCCCTGGCTCTAGGAGGCTGGCCAGCCGGCACTGCCAACTGGCCCCAGGTGCTAGCTAGAGGCAGCGGCAGGCCTCGGAGCACACCTGCGGGCGCCCCCAGGCCGCACAAGCATTCTCTGAGGCAAGAGGAGCCCCAGGCCTCATCTCCCTCTGGCTGGCGGGCTCGCCGGCTCGCGCGTGCGCAGTCCAGGACTCCTCACAGGAAAGGCTTGTCTAGGGAGGGGCCGTTCCCGGGGTGGGGGGCAGCTGCTGCTGGGACACACCTACTCCTGACGCCCACTGGGTGGTCCACGCGAGATGAGCTCGGTGCTGGGGTACTGGCTGTCCCACCGTGGCCTCCTGAGCCCGAGCAGACACGCGTGGGCCCTCTCCGAGGGCCGGCAGGGCCGGAGTCTGGGCCCTCCTGCGTTCCTGGGCGCCTCCGAGGTTCCCCCCACCTCCCTTGGATCCCCGGGTCATACCAACATTCTCTGAGGACAGTTAGAGCCCACGGCAGCGTCCTCCTCTGGCTCTCTGGCTCCCTGGCTCATGCATGTGCAGACCAGGACTCCCTGTGCTAAGAGCTGGTAGGGCAGGGCTGTTCCTAGGGGCTCCTGCTGGGACACACCTACTCCTGACGCGCACTGGGTGGTCCACGCGAGATGAGCTCGGTGCTGGGGTACTGGCTGTCCCACCGTGGCCTCCTGAGCCCGAGCAGACACGCGTGGGCCCTCTCCGAGGGCCGGCAGGGCCGGAGTCTGGGCCCTCCTGCGTTCCTGGGCGCCTCCGAGGTTCCCCCCACCTCCCTTGGATCCCCGGGTCATACCAACATTCTCTGAGGACAGTTAGAGCCCACGGCAGCGTCCTCCTCTGGCTCCCTGGCTCCCTGGCTCATGCATGTGCAGACCAGGACTCCCTGTGCTAAGAGCTGGTAGGGCAGGGCTGTTCCTAGGGGCTCCTGCTGGGACACACCTACTCCTGACGCGCACTGGGTGGTCCACGCGAGATGAGCTCGGTGCTGGGGTACTGGCTGTCCCACCGTGGCCTCCTGAGCCCGAGCAGACACGCGTGGGCCCTCTCCGAGGGCCGGCAGGGCCACAGTCTGGGCCCTCTTGCTTTCCTGGGCGCCTCCGAGGTTCCCCCCACCTCCCTTGGGCCGGGCCGGGCCGGGCCGGGACGAGGCGCAGCCCCAGGAACCCTGTGCCACCTGGCTGGCCCGTGGAGGCCCCGCCCACGGGCAGGGCAGCAAGCTCCAGAGCCCCACGGCCGCTGCGCCCGACCCTGCAGCCTGCTGGCCGGCTGGAGCCACAGAGACGGCAGGTCTCCCCCGGCCAAGCCAAGAGTTGGCAGCGCGCTCCCCAAAAGCCTCCGCTGGCAGTTCCCGGGAGGATGCAACTGGCTGCCCCTGGCTGGCTCCCTCCCGCTGGTCGGCCAATGCAAAGCCAGACCCACTTCTGCCCCCTGGGGTCCTGGCCTCCAGGGCGGGCGCGCTTCGCAGTGGAGCGGGCGGGCGGGTCCCCTTCGGCATCCGTCTGCCCTTCGCCCGCCGGACCGCCCGACCGCCCGCCCGCGGAGCCTGCTGCAGCCAGCCCTGGCTCTAGGAGGCTGGCCAGCCGGCACTGCCAACTGGCCCCAGGTGCTAGCTAGAGGCCGCGGCAGGCCTCGGAGCACACCTGCGGGCGCCCCCAGGCCGCACAAGCATTCTCTGAGGCAAGAGGAGCCCCAGGCATCATCTCCCTCTGGCTGGCGGGCTCGCCGGCTCGCGCGTGCGCAGTCCAGGACTCCTCACAGGAAAGGCTTGTCTAGGGAGGGGCCGTTCCCGGGGTGGGGGGCGGCTGCTGCTGGGACACACCTACTCCTGACGCCCACTGGGTGGTCCACGCGAGATGAGCTCGGTGCTGGGGTACTGGCTGTCCCACCGTGGCCTCCTGAGCCCGAGCAGACACGCGTGGGCCCTCTCCGAGGGCCGGCAGGGCCGGAGTCTGGGCCCTCCTGCGTTCCTGGGCGCCTCCGAGGTTCCCCCCACCTCCCTTGGATCCCCGGGTCATACCAACATTCTCTGAGGACAGTTAGAGCCCACGGCAGCGTCCTCCTCTGGCTCTCTGGCTCCCTGGCTCATGCATGTGCAGACCAGGACTCCCTGTGCTAAGAGCTGGTAGGGCAGGGCTGTTCCTAGGGGCTCCTGCTGGGACACACCTACTCCTGACGCGCACTGGGTGGTCCACGCGAGATGAGCTCGGTGCTGGGGTACTGGCTGTCCCACCGTGGCCTCCTGAGCCCGAGCAGACACGCGTGGGCCCTCTCCGAGGGCCGGCAGGGCCGGAGTCTGGGCCCTCCTGCGTTCCTGGGCGCCTCCGAGGTTCCCCCCACCTCCCTTGGATCCCCGGGTCATACCAACATTCTCTGAGGACAGTTAGAGCCCACGGCAGCATCCTCCTCTGGCTCCCTGGCTCCCTGGCTCATGCATGTGCAGACCAGGACTCCCTGTGCTAAGAGCTGGTAGGGCAGGGCTGTTCCTAGGGGCTCCTGCTGGGACACACCTACTCCTGACGCGCACTGGGTGGTCCACGCGAGATGAGCTCGGTGCTGGGGTACTGGCTGTCCCACCGTGGCCTCCTGAGCCCGAGCAGACACGCGTGGGCCCTCTCCGAGGGCCGGCAGGGCCGGAGTCTGGGCCCTCCTGCGTTCCTGGGCGCCTCCGAGGTTCCCCCCACCTCCCTTGGGCCGGGCCGGGACGAGGCGCAGCCCCAGGAACCCTGTGCCACCTGGCTGGCCAGTGGAGGCCCCGCCCACGGGCAGGGCAGCAAGCTCCAGAGCCCCACGGCCGCTGCGCCCGACCCTGCAGCCTGCTGGCCGGCTGGAGCCACAGAGACGGCAGGTCTCCCCCGGCCAAGCCAAGAGTTGTCAGCGCGCTCCCCAAAAGCCTCCGCTGGCAGTTCCCGGGAGGATGCAACTGGCTGCCCCTGGCTGGCTCCCTCCCGCTGGTCGGCCAATGCAAAGCCAGACCCACTTCTGCCCCCTGGGGTCCTGGCCTCCAGGGCGGGCGCGCTTCGCAGTGGAGCGGGCGGGCGGGCCCCCTTCGGCTTCCGTCTGCCCTTCGCCCGCCGGACCGCCCGCCCGCCCGCTCGCGGAGCCTGCTGCAGCCAGCCCTGGCTCTAGGAGGCTGGCCAGCCGGCACTGCCAACTGGCCCCAGGTGCTAGCTAGAGGCAGCGGCAGGCCTCGGAGCACACCTGCGGGCGCCCCCAGGCCGCACAAGCATTCTCTGAGGCAAGAGGAGCCCCAGGCATCATCTCCCTCTGGCTGGCGGGCTCGCCGGCTCGCGCGTGCGCAGTCCAGGACTCCTCACAGGAAAGGCTTGTCTAGGGAGGGGCCGTTCCCGGGGTGGGGGGCAGCTGCTGCTGGGACACACCTACTCCTGACGCCCACTGGGTGGTCCACGCGAGATGAGCTCGGTGCTGGGGTACTGGCTGTCCCACCGTGGCCTCCTGAGCCCGAGCAGACACGCGTGGGCCCTCTCCGAGGGCCGGCAGGGCCGGAGTCTGGGCCCTCCTGCGTTCCTGGGCGCCTCCGAGGTTCCCCCCACCTCCCTTGGATCCCCGGGTCATACCAACATTCTCTGAGGACAGTTAGAGCCCAGGGCAGCGTCCTCCTCTGGCTGTCTGGCTCCCTGGCTCATGCATGTGCAGACCAGGACTCCCTGTGCTAAGAGCTGGTAGGGCAGGGCTGTTCCTAGGGGCTCCTGCTGGGACACACCTACTCCTGACGCGCACTGGGTGGTCCACGCGAGATGAGCTCGGTGCTGGGGTACTGGCTGTCCCACCGTGGCCTCCTGAGCCCGAGCAGACACGCGTGGGCCCTCTCCGAGGGCCGGCAGGGCCGGAGTCTGGGCCCTCCTGCGTTCCTGGGCGCCTCCGAAGTTCCCCCCACCTCCCTTGGATCCCCGGGTCATACCAACATTCTCTGAGGACAGTTAGAGCCCACGGCAGCGTCCTCCTCTGGCTGTCTGGCTCCCTGGCTCATGCATGTGCAGACCAGGACTCCCTGTGCTAAGAGCTGGTAGGGCAGGGCTGTTCCTAGGGGCTCCTGCTGGGACACACCTACTCCTGACGCCCACTGGGTGGTCCACGCGAGATGAGCTCGGTGCTGGGGTACTGGCTGTCCCACCGTGGCCTCCTGAGCCCGAGCAGACACGCGTGGGCCCTCTCCGAGGGCCGGCAGGGCCGGAGTCTGGGCCCTCCTGCGTTCCTGGGCGCCTCCGAGGTTCCCCCCACCTCCCTTGGATCCCCGGGTCATACCAACATTCTCTGAGGACAGTTAGAGCCCACGGCAGCGTCCTCCTCTGGCTCTCTGGCTCCCTGGCTCATGCATGTGCAGACCAGGACTCCCTGTGCTAAGAGCTGGTAGGGCAGGGCTGTTCCTAGGGGCTCCTGCTGGGACACACCTACTCCTGACGCGCACTGGGTGGTCCACGCGAGATGAGCTCGGTGCTGGGGTACTGGCTGTCCCACCGTGGCCTCCTGAGCCCGAGCAGACACGCGTGGGCCCTCTCCGAGGGCCGGCAGGGCCGGAGTCTGGGCCCTCCTGCGTTCCTGGGCGCCTCCGAGGTTCCCCCCACCTCCCTTGGATCCCCGGGTCATACCAACATTCTCTGAGGACAGTTAGAGCCCACGGCAGCGTCCTCCTCTGGCTCCCTGGCTCCCTGGCTCATGCATGTGCAGACCAGGACTCCCTGTGCTAAGAGCTGGTAGGGCAGGGCTGTTCCTAGGGGCTCCTGCTGGGACACACCTACTCCTGACGCGCACTGGGTGGTCCACGCGAGATGAGCTCGGTGCTGGGGTACTGGCTGTCCCACCGTGGCCTCCTGAGCCCGAGCAGACACGCGTGGGCCCTCTCCGAGGGCCGGCAGGGCCGGAGTCTGGGCCCTCCTGCGTTCCTGGGCGCCTCCGAGGTTCCCCCCACCTCCCTTGGGCCGGGCCGGGCCGGGACGAGGCGCAGCCCCAGGAACCCTGTGCCACCTGGCTGGCCAGTGGAGGCCCCGCCCACGGGCAGGGCAGCAAGCTCCAGAGCCCCACGGCCGCTGCGCCCGACCCTGCAGCCTGCTGGCCGGCTGGAGCCACAGAGACGGCAGGTCTCCCCCGGCCAAGCCAAGAGTTGGCAGCGCGCTCCCCAAAAGCCTCCGCTGGCAGTTCCCGGGAGGATGCAACTGGCTGCCCCTGGCTGGCTCCCTCCCGCTGGTCGGCCAATGCAAAGCCAGACCCACTTCTGCCCCCTGGGGTCCTGGCCTCCAGGGCGGGCGCGCTTCGCAGTGGAGCGGGCGGGCGGGCCCCCTTCGGCTTCCGTCTGCCCTTAGCCCGCCGGACCGCCCGCCCGCCCGCTCGCGGAGCCTGCTGCAGCCAGCACTGGCTCTAGGAGGCTGGCCAGCCGGCACTGCCAACTGGCCCCAGGTGCTAGCTAGAGGCAGCGGCAGGCCTCGGAGCACACCTGCGGGCGCCCCCAGGCCGCACAAGCATTCTCTGAGGCAAGAGGAGCCCCAGGCATCATCTCCCTCTGGCTGGCGGGCTCGCCGGCTCGCGCGTGCGCAGTCCAGGACTCCTCACAGGAAAGGCTTGTCTAGGGAGGGGCCGTTCCCGGGGTGGGGGGCAGCTGCTGCTGGGACACACCTACTCCTGACGCCCACTGGGTGGTCCACGCGAGATGAGCTCGGTGCTGGGGTACTGGCTGTCCCACCGTGGCCTCCTGAGCCCGAGCAGACACGCGTGGGCCCTCTCCGAGGGCCGGCAGGGCCGGAGTCTGGGCCCTCCTGCGTTCCTGGGCGCCTCCGAGGTTCCCCCCACCTCCCTTGGATCCCCGGGTCATACCAACATTCTCTGAGGACAGTTAGAGCCCACGGCAGCGTCCTCCTCTGGCTGTCTGGCTCCCTGGCTCATGCATGTGCAGACCAGGACTCCCTGTGCTAAGAGCTGGTAGGGCAGGGCTGTTCCTAGGGGCTCCTGCTGGGACACACCTACTCCTGACGCGCACTGGGTGGTCCACGCGAGATGAGCTCGGTGCTGGGGTACTGGCTGTCCCACCGTGGCCTCCTGAGCCCGAGCAGACACGCGTGGGCCCTCTCCGAGGGCCGGCAGGGCCGGAGTCTGGGCCCTCCTGCGTTCCTGGGCGCCTCCGAGGTTCCCCCCACCTCCCTTGGATCCCCGGGTCATACCAACATTCTCTGAGGACAGTTAGAGCCCACGGCAGCGTCCTCCTCTGGCTCCCTGGCTCCCTGGCTCATGCATGTGCAGACCAGGACTCCCTGTGCTAAGAGCTGGTAGGGCAGGGCTGTTCCTAGGGGCTCCTGCTGGGACACACCTACTCCTGATGCGCACTGGGTGGTCCACGCGAGATGAGCTCGGTGCTGGGGTACTGGCTGTCCCACCGTGGCCTCCTGAGCCCGAGCAGACACGCGTGGGCCCTCTCCGAGGGCCGGCAGGGCCGGAGTCTGGGCCCTCCTGCGTTCCTGGGCGCCTCCGAGGTTCCCCCCACCTCCCTTGGATCCCCGGGTCATACCAACATTCTCTGAGGACAGTTAGAGGCCACGGCAGCGTCCTCCTCTGGCTCCCTGGCTCCCTGGCTCATGCATGTGCAGACCAGGACTCCCTGTGCTAAGAGCTGGTAGGGCAGGGCTGTTCCTAGGGGCTCCTGCTGGGACACACCTACTCCTGACGCGCACTGGGTGGTCCACGCGAGATGAGCTCGGTGCTGGGGTACTGGCTGTCCCACCGTGGCCTCCTGAGCCCGAGCAGACACGTGTGGGCCCTCTCCGAGGGCCGGCAGGGCCACAGTCTGGGCCCTCTTGCTTTCCTGGGCGCCTCCGAGGTTCCCCCCACCTCCCTTGGGCCGGGCCGGGCCGGGCCGGGACGAGGCGCAGCCCCAGGAACCCTGTGCCACCTGGCTGGCCCGTGGAGGCCCCGCCCACGGGCAGGGCAGCAAGCTCCAGAGCCCCACGGCCGCTGCGCCCGACCCTGCAGCCTGCTGGCCGGCTGGAGCCACAGAGACGGCAGGTCTCCCCCGGCCAAGCCAAGAGTTGGCAGCGCGCTCCCCAAAAGCCTCCGCTGGCAGTTCCCGGGAGGATGCAACTGGCTGCCCCTGGCTGGCTCCCTCCCGCTGGTCGGCCAATGCAAAGCCAGACCCACTTCTGCCCCCTGGGGTCCTGGCCTCCAGGGCGGGCGCGCTTCGCAGTGGAGCGGGCGGGCGGGTCCCCTTCGGCTTCCGTCTGCCCTTCGCCCGCCGGACCGCCCGCCCGCCCGCCCGCGGAGCCTGCTGCAGCCAGCCCTGGCTCTAGGAGGCTGGCCAGCCGGCACTGCCAACTGGCCCCAGGTGCTAGCTAGAGGCCGCGGCAGGCCTCGGAGCACACCTGCGGGCGCCCCCAGGCCGCACAAGCATTCTCTGAGGTAAGAGGAGCCCCAGGCATCATCTCCCTCTGGCTGGCGGGCTCGCCGGCTCCCGCGTGAAAAGTCCAGGACTCCTCACAGGAAAGGCTTGTCTAGGGAGGGGCCGTTCCCGGGGTGGGGGGCGGCTGCTGCTGGGACACACCTACTCCTGACGCCCACTGGGTGGTCCACGCGAGATGAGCTCGGTGCTGGGGTACGGGCTGTCCCACCGTGGCCTCCTGAGCCCGAGCAGACACGCGTGGGCCCTCTCCGAGGGCCGGCAGGGCCGGAGTCTGGGCCCTCCTGCGTTCCTGGGCGCCTCCGAGGTTCCCCCCACCTCCCTTGGATCCCCGGGTCATACAAACATTCTCTGAGGACAGTTAGAGGCCACGGCAGCGTCCTCCTCTGGCTGTCTGGCTCCCTGGCTCATGCATGTGCAGACCAGGACTCCCTGTGCTAAGAGCTGGTAGGGCAGGGCTGTTCCTAGGGGCTCCTGCTGGGACACACCTACTCCTGACGCGCACTGGGTGGTCCACGCGAGATGAGCTCGGTGCTGGGGTACTGGCTGTCCCACCGTGGCCTCCTGAGCCCGAGCAGACACGCGTGGGCCCTCTCCGAGGGCCGGCAGGGCCGGAGTCTGGGCCCTCCTGCGTTCCTGGGCGCCTCCGAGGTTCCCCCCACCTCCCTTGGGCCGGGCCGGGACGAGGCGCAGCCCCAGGAACCCTGTGCCACCTGGCTGGCCAGTGGAGGCCCCGCCCACGGGCAGGGCAGCAAGCTCCAGAGCCCCACGGCCGCTGCGCCCGACCCTGCAGCCTGCTGGCCGGCTGGAGCCACAGAGACGGCAGGTCTCCCCCGGCCAAGCCAAGAGTTGGCAGCGCGCTCCCCAAAAGCCTCCGCTGGCAGTTCCCGGGAGGATGCAACTGGCTGCCCCTGGCTGGCTCCCTCCCGCTGGTCGGCCAATGCAAAGCCAGACCCACTTCTGCCCCCTGGGGTCCTGGCCTCCAGGGCGGGCGCGCTTCGCAGTGGAGCGGGCGGGCGGGCCCCCTTCGGCTTCCGTCTGCCCTTCGCCCACCGGACCGCCCGCCCGCCCGCTCGCGGAGCCTGCTGCAGCCAGCCCTGGCTCTAGGAGGCTGGCCAGCCGGCACTGCCAACTGGCCCCAGGTGCTAGCTAGAGGCAGCGGCAGGCCTCGGAGCACACCTGCGGGCGCCCCCAGGCCGCACAAGCATTCTCTGAGGCAAGAGGAGCCCCAGGCATCATCTCCCTCTGGCTGGCGGGCTCGCCGGCTCGCGCGTGCGCAGTCCAGGACTCCTCACAGGAAAGGCTTGTCTAGGGAGGGGCCGTTCCCGGGGTGGGGGGCGGCTGCTGCTGGGACACACCTACTCCTGACGCGCACTGGGTGGTCCACGCGAGATGAGCTCGGTGCTGGGGTACTGGCTGTCCCACCGTGGCCTCCTGAGCCCGAGCAGACACGCGTGGGCCCTCTCCGAGGGCCGGCAGGGCCGGAGTCTGGGCCCTCCTGCGTTCCTGGGCGCCTCCGAGGTTCCCCCCACCTCCCTTGGATCCCCGGGTCATACCAACATTCTCTGAGGACAGTTAGAGCCCACGGCAGCGTCCTCCTCTGGCTGTCTGGCTCCCTGGCTCATGCATGTGCAGACCAGGACTCCCTGTGCTAAGAGCTGGTAGGGCAGGGCTGTTCCTAGGGGCTCCTGCTGGGACACACCTACTCCTGACGCGCACTGGGTGGTCCACGCGAGATGAGCTCGGTGCTGGGGTACTGGCTGTCCCACCGTGGCCTCCTGAGCCCGAGCGGACACGCGTGGGCCCTCTCCGAGGGCCGGCAGGGCCGGAGTCTGGGCCCTCCTGCGTTCCTGGGCGCCTCCGAGGTTCCCCCCACCTCCCTTGGATCCCCGGGTCATACCAACATTCTCTGAGGACAGTTAGAGCCCACGGCAGCGTCCTCCTCTGGCTCCCTGGCTCCCTGGCTCATGCATGTGCAGACCAGGACTCCCTGTGCTAAGAGCTGTTAGGGCAGGGCTGTTCCTAGGGGCTCCTGCTGGGACACACCTACTCCTGACGCGCACTGGGTGGTCCACGCGAGATGAGCTCGGTGCTGGGGTACTGGCTGTCCCACCGTGGCCTCCTGAGCCCGAGCAGACACGCGTGGGCCCTCTCCGAGGGCCGGCAGGGCCGGAGTCTGGGCCCTCCTGCGTTCCTGGGCGCCTCCGAGGTTCCCCCCACCTCCCTTGCATCCCCGGGTCATACCAACATTCTCTGAGGACAGTTCGAGCCCACGGCAGCGTCCTCCTCTGGCTGTCTGGCTCCCTGGCTCATGCATGTGCAGACCAGGACTCCCTGTGCTAAGAGCTGGTAGGGCAGGGCTGTTCCTAGGGGCTCCTGCTGGGACACACCTACTCCTGACGCGCACTGGGTGGTCCACGCGAGATGAGCTCGGTGCTGGGGTACTGGCTGTCCCACCGTGGCCTCCTGAGCCCGAGCAGACACGCGTGGGCCCTCTCCGAGGGCCGGCAGGGCCGGAGTCTGGGCCCTCCTGCGTTCCTGGGCGCCTCCGAGGTTCCCCCCACCTCCCTTGGGCCGGGCCGGGACGAGGCGCAGCCCCAGGAACCCTGTGCCACCTGGCTGGCCAGTGGAGGCCCCGCCCACGGGCAGGGCAGCAAGCTCCAGAGCCCCACGGCCGCTGCGCCCGACCCTGCAGCCTGCTGGCCGGCTGGAGCCACAGAGACGGCAGGTCTCCCCCGGCCAAGCCAAGAGTTGGCAGCGCGCTCCCCAAAAGCCTCCGCTGGCAGTTCCCGGGAGGATGCAACTGGCTGCCCCTGGCTGGCTCCCTCCCGCTGGTCGGCCAATGCAAAGCCAGACCCACTTCTGCCCCCTGGGGTCCTGGCCTCCAGGGCGCGCCTAGAAGCGGTGCGGGCAGGCCCCCTTCCGCTCCCGTCTGCCCTTCGCCCGCCCGCTCGCGGAGCCTGCTGCAGCCAGCCCTGGCTCTAGGAGGCTGGCCAGCCGGCACTGCCAACTGGCCCCAGGTGCTAGCTAGAGGCAGCGGCAGGCCTCGGAGCACACCTGCGGGCGCCCCCAGGCCGCACAAGCATTCTCTGAGGCAAGAGGAGCCCCAGGCATCATCTCCCTCTGGCTGGCGGGCTCGCCGGCTCGCGCGTGCGCAGTCCAGGACTCCTCACAGGAAAGGCTTGTCTAGGGAGGGGCCGTTCCCGGGGTGGGGGGCGGCTGCTGCTGGGACACACCTACTCCTGACGCCCACTGGGTGGTCCACGCGAGATGAGCTCGGTGCTGGGGTACTGGCTGTCCCACCGTGGCCTCCTGAGCCCGAGCAGACACGCGTGGGCCCTCTCCGAGGGCCGGCAGGGCCGGAGTCTGGGCCCTCCTGCGTTCCTGGGCGCCTCCGAGGTTCCCCCCACCTCCCTTGGATCCCCGGGTCATACCAACATTCTCTGAGGACAGTTAGAGCCCACGGCAGCGTCCTCCTCTGGCTGTCTGGCTCCCTGGCTCATGCATGTGCAGACCAGGACTC
Organism: Oryctolagus cuniculus; assembly: GCF_051225735.1. Classification (NCBI taxonomy): domain Eukaryota; kingdom Metazoa; phylum Chordata; class Mammalia; order Lagomorpha; family Leporidae; genus Oryctolagus; species Oryctolagus cuniculus. Next base: position 286,332 of record NC_142886.1, on the reverse strand, counting down.
CCTGTGCTAAGAGCTGGTAGGGCAGGGCTGTTCCTAGGGGCTCCTGCTGGGACACACCTACTCCTGACGCGCACTGGGTGGTCCACGCGAGATGAGCTCGGTGCTGGGGTACTGGCTGTCCCACCGTGGCCTCCTGAGCCCGAGCAGACACGCGTGGGCCCTCTCCGAGGGCCGGCAGGGCCGGAGTCTGGGCCCTCCTGCGTTCCTGGGCGCCTCCGAGGTTCCCCCCACCTCCCTTGGATCCCCGGGTCATACCAACATTCTCTGAGGACAGTTAGAGCCCACGGCAGCGTCCTCCTCTGGCTCCCTGGCTCCCTGGCTCATGCATGTGCAGACCAGGACTCCCTGTGCTAAGAGCTGGTAGGGCAGGGCTGTTCCTAGGGGCTCCTGCTGGGACACACCTACTCCTGACGCCCACTGGGTGGTCCACGCGAGATGAGCTCGGTGCTGGGGTACTGGCTGTCCCACCGTGGCCTCCTGAGCCCGAGCAGACACGCGTGGGCCCTCTCCGAGGGCCGGCAGGGCCACAGTCTGGGCCCTCTTGCTTTCCTGGGCGCCTCCGAGGTTCCCCCCACCTCCCTTGGGCCGGGCCGGGCCGGGCCGGGATGAGGCGCAGCCCCAGGAACCCTGTGCCACCTGGCTGGCCCGTGGAGGCCCCGCCCACGGGCAGGGCAGCAAGCTCCAGAGCCCCACGGCCGCTGCGCCCGACCCTGCAGCCTGCTGGCCGGCTGGAGCCACAGAGACGGCAGGTCTCCCCCGGCCAAGCCAAGAGTTGGCAGCGCGCTCCCCAAAAGCCTCCGCTGGCAGTTCCCGGGAGGATGCAACTGGCTGCCCCTGGCTGGCTCCCTCCCGCTGGTCGGGCAATGCAAAGCCAGACCCACTTCTGCCCCCTGGGGTCCTGGCCTCCAGGGCGGGCGGGCCCCCTTCGGCTTCCGTCTGCCCTTCGCCCTTCGCCCGCCCGCGGAGCCTGCTGCAGCCAGCCCTGGCTCTAGGAGGCTGGCCAGCCGGCACTGCCAACTGGCCCCAGGTGCTAGCTAGAGGCAGCGGCAGGCCTCGGAGCACACCTGCGGGCGCCCCCAGGCCGCACAAGCATTCTCTGAGGCAAGAGGAGCCCCAGGCCTCATCTCCCTCTGGCTGGCGGGCTCGCCGGCTCGCGCGTGCGCAGTCCAGGACTCCTCACAGGAAAGGCTTGTCTAGGGAGGGGCCGTTCCCGGGGTGGGGGGCGGCTGCTGCTGGGACACACCTACTCCTGACGCCCACTGGGTGGTCCACGCGAGATGAGCTCGGTGCTGGGGTACTGGCTGTCCCACCGTGGCCTCCTGAGCCCGAGCAGACACGCGTGGGCCCTCTCCGAGGGCCGGCAGGGCCGGAGTCTGGGCCCTCCTGCGTTCCTGGGCGCCTCCGAGGTTCCCCCCACCTCCCTTGGATCCCCGGGTCATACCAACATTCTCTGAGGACAGTTAGAGCCCACGGCAGCGTCCTCCTCTGGCTCCCTGGCTCCCTGGCTCATGCATGTGCAGACCAGGACTCCCTGTGCTAAGAGCTGGTAGGGCAGGGCTGTTCCTAGGGGCTCCTGCTGGGACACACCTACTCCTGACGCGCACTGGGTGGTCCACGCGAGATGAGCTCGGTGCTGGGGTACTGGCTGTCCCACCGTGGCCTCCTGAGCCCGAGCAGACACGCGTGGGCCCTCTCCGAGGGCCGGCAGGGCCACAGTCTGGGCCCTCTTGCTTTCCTGGGCGCCTCCGAGGTTCCCCCCACCTCCCTTGGGCCGGGCCGGGCCGGGCCGGGACGAGGCGCAGCCCCAGGAACCCTGTGCCACCTGGCTGGCCCGTGGAGGCCCCGCCCACGGGCAGGGCAGCAAGCTCCAGAGCCCCACGGCCGCTGCGCCCGACCCTGCAGCCTGCTGGCCGGCTGGAGCCACAGAGACGGCAGGTCTCCCCCGGCCAAGCCAAGAGTTGGCAGCGCGCTCCCCAAAAGCCTCCGCTGGCAGTTCCCGGGAGGATGCAACTGGCTGCCCCTGGCTGGCTCCCCCCCGCTGGTCGGCCAATGCAAAGCCAGACCCACTTCTGCCCCCTGGGGTCCTGGCCTCCAGGGCGCGCCTAGAAGCGGTGCGGGCAGGCCCCCTTCCGCTCCCGTCTGCCCTTCGCCCGCCCGCTCGCGGAGCCTGCTGCAGCCAGCCCTGGCTCTAGGAGGCTGGCCAGCCGGCACTGCCAACTGGCCCCAGGTGCTAGCTAGAGGCAGCGGCAGGCCTCGGAGCACACCTGCGGGCGCCCCCAGGCCGCACAAGCATTCTCTGAGGCAAGAGGAGCCCCAGGCATCATCTCCCTCTGGCTGGCGGGCTCGCCGGCTCGCGCGTGCGCAGTCCAGGACTCCTCACAGGAAAGGCTTGTCTAGGGAGGGGCCGTTCCCGGGGTGGGGGGCGGCTGCTGCTGGGACACACCTACTCCTGACGCCCACTGGGTGGTCCACGCGAGATGAGCTCGGTGCTGGGGTACTGGCTGTCCCACCGTGGCCTCCTGAGCCCGAGCAGACACGCGTGGGCCCTCTCCGAGGGCCGGCAGGGCCGGAGTCTGGGCCCTCCTGCGTTCCTGGGCGCCTCCGAGGTTCCCCCCACCTCCCTTGGATCCCCGGGTCATACCAACATTCTCTGAGGACAGTTAGAGCCCACGGCAGCGTCCTCCTCTGGCTGTCTGGCTCCCTGGCTCATGCATGTGCAGACCAGGACTCCCTGTGCTAAGAGCTGGTAGGGCAGGGCTGTTCCTAGGGGCTCCTGCTGGGACACACCTACTCCTGACGCGCACTGGGTGGTCCACGCGAGATGAGCTCGGTGCTGGGGTACTGGCTGTCCCACCGTGGCCTCCTGAGCCCGAGCAGACACGCGTGGGCCCTCTCCGAGGGCCGGCAGGGCCGGAGTCTGGGCCCTCCTGCGTTCCTGGGCGCCTCCGAGGTTCCCCCCACCTCCCTTGGATCCCCGGGTCATACCAACATTCTCTGAGGACAGTTAGAGCCCACGGCAGCGTCCTCCTCTGGCTCCCTGGCTCCCTGGCTCATGCATGTGCAGACCAGGACTCCCTGTGCTAAGAGCTGGTAGGGCAGGGCTGTTCCTAGGGGCTCCTGCTGGGACACACCTACTCCTGACGCGCACTGGGTGGTCCACGCGAGATGAGCTCGGTGCTGGGGTACTGGCTGTCCCACCGTGGCCTCCTGAGCCCGAGCAGACACGCGTGGGCCCTCTCCGAGGGCCGGCAGGGCCGGAGTCTGGGCCCTCTTGCTTTCCTGGGCGCCTCCGAGGTTCCCCCCACCTCCCTTGGGCCGGGCCGGGCCGGGCCGGGATGAGGCGCAGCCCCAGGAACCCTGTGCCACCTGGCTGGCCCGTGGAGGCCCCGCCCACGGGCAGGGCAGCAAGCTCCAGAGCCCCACGGCCGCTGCGCCCGACCCTGCAGCCTGCTGGCCGGCTGGAGCCACAGAGACGGCAGGTCTCCCCCGGCCAAGCCAAGAGTTGGCAGCGCGCTCCCCAAAAGCCTCCGCTGGCAGTTCCCGGGAGGATGCAACTGGCTGCCCCTGGCTGGCTCCCTCCCGCTGGTCGGGCAATGCAAAGCCAGACCCACTTCTGCCCCCTGGGGTCCTGGCCTCCAGGGCGGGCGGGCCCCCTTCGGCTTCCGTCTGCCCTTCGCCCTTCGCCCGCCCGCGGAGCCTGCTGCAGCCAGCCCTGGCTCTAGGAGGCTGGCCAGCCGGCACTGCCAACTGGCCCCAGGTGCTAGCTAGAGGCAGCGGCAGGCCTCGGAGCACACCTGCGGGCGCCCCCAGGCCGCACAAGCATTCTCTGAGGCAAGAGGAGCCCCAGGCCTCATCTCCCTCTGGCTGGCGGGCTCGCCGGCTCGCGCGTGCGCAGTCCAGGACTCCTCACAGGAAAGGCTTGTCTAGGGAGGGGCCGTTCCCGGGGTGGGGGGCAGCTGCTGCTGGGACACACCTACTCCTGACGCCCACTGGGTGGTCCACGCGAGATGAGCTCGGTGCTGGGGTACTGGCTGTCCCACCGTGGCCTCCTGAGCCCGAGCAGACACGCGTGGGCCCTCTCCGAGGGCCGGCAGGGCCGGAGTCTGGGCCCTCCTGCGTTCCTGGGCGCCTCCGAGGTTCCCCCCACCTCCCTTGGATCCCCGGGTCATACCAACATTCTCTGAGGACAGTTAGAGCCCACGGCAGCGTCCTCCTCTGGCTCTCTGGCTCCCTGGCTCATGCATGTGCAGACCAGGACTCCCTGTGCTAAGAGCTGGTAGGGCAGGGCTGTTCCTAGGGGCTCCTGCTGGGACACACCTACTCCTGACGCGCACTGGGTGGTCCACGCGAGATGAGCTCGGTGCTGGGGTACTGGCTGTCCCACCGTGGCCTCCTGAGCCCGAGCAGACACGCGTGGGCCCTCTCCGAGGGCCGGCAGGGCCGGAGTCTGGGCCCTCCTGCGTTCCTGGGCGCCTCCGAGGTTCCCCCCACCTCCCTTGGATCCCCGGGTCATACCAACATTCTCTGAGGACAGTTAGAGCCCACGGCAGCGTCCTCCTCTGGCTCCCTGGCTCCCTGGCTCATGCATGTGCAGACCAGGACTCCCTGTGCTAAGAGCTGGTAGGGCAGGGCTGTTCCTAGGGGCTCCTGCTGGGACACACCTACTCCTGACGCGCACTGGGTGGTCCACGCGAGATGAGCTCGGTGCTGGGGTACTGGCTGTCCCACCGTGGCCTCCTGAGCCCGAGCAGACACGCGTGGGCCCTCTCCGAGGGCCGGCAGGGCCACAGTCTGGGCCCTCTTGCTTTCCTGGGCGCCTCCGAGGTTCCCCCCACCTCCCTTGGGCCGGGCCGGGCCGGGCCGGGACGAGGCGCAGCCCCAGGAACCCTGTGCCACCTGGCTGGCCCGTGGAGGCCCCGCCCACGGGCAGGGCAGCAAGCTCCAGAGCCCCACGGCCGCTGCGCCCGACCCTGCAGCCTGCTGGCCGGCTGGAGCCACAGAGACGGCAGGTCTCCCCCGGCCAAGCCAAGAGTTGGCAGCGCGCTCCCCAAAAGCCTCCGCTGGCAGTTCCCGGGAGGATGCAACTGGCTGCCCCTGGCTGGCTCCCTCCCGCTGGTCGGCCAATGCAAAGCCAGACCCACTTCTGCCCCCTGGGGTCCTGGCCTCCAGGGCGGGCGCGCTTCGCAGTGGAGCGGGCGGGCGGGTCCCCTTCGGCATCCGTCTGCCCTTCGCCCGCCGGACCGCCCGACCGCCCGCCCGCGGAGCCTGCTGCAGCCAGCCCTGGCTCTAGGAGGCTGGCCAGCCGGCACTGCCAACTGGCCCCAGGTGCTAGCTAGAGGCCGCGGCAGGCCTCGGAGCACACCTGCGGGCGCCCCCAGGCCGCACAAGCATTCTCTGAGGCAAGAGGAGCCCCAGGCATCATCTCCCTCTGGCTGGCGGGCTCGCCGGCTCGCGCGTGCGCAGTCCAGGACTCCTCACAGGAAAGGCTTGTCTAGGGAGGGGCCGTTCCCGGGGTGGGGGGCGGCTGCTGCTGGGACACACCTACTCCTGACGCCCACTGGGTGGTCCACGCGAGATGAGCTCGGTGCTGGGGTACTGGCTGTCCCACCGTGGCCTCCTGAGCCCGAGCAGACACGCGTGGGCCCTCTCCGAGGGCCGGCAGGGCCGGAGTCTGGGCCCTCCTGCGTTCCTGGGCGCCTCCGAGGTTCCCCCCACCTCCCTTGGATCCCCGGGTCATACCAACATTCTCTGAGGACAGTTAGAGCCCACGGCAGCGTCCTCCTCTGGCTCTCTGGCTCCCTGGCTCATGCATGTGCAGACCAGGACTCCCTGTGCTAAGAGCTGGTAGGGCAGGGCTGTTCCTAGGGGCTCCTGCTGGGACACACCTACTCCTGACGCGCACTGGGTGGTCCACGCGAGATGAGCTCGGTGCTGGGGTACTGGCTGTCCCACCGTGGCCTCCTGAGCCCGAGCAGACACGCGTGGGCCCTCTCCGAGGGCCGGCAGGGCCGGAGTCTGGGCCCTCCTGCGTTCCTGGGCGCCTCCGAGGTTCCCCCCACCTCCCTTGGATCCCCGGGTCATACCAACATTCTCTGAGGACAGTTAGAGCCCACGGCAGCATCCTCCTCTGGCTCCCTGGCTCCCTGGCTCATGCATGTGCAGACCAGGACTCCCTGTGCTAAGAGCTGGTAGGGCAGGGCTGTTCCTAGGGGCTCCTGCTGGGACACACCTACTCCTGACGCGCACTGGGTGGTCCACGCGAGATGAGCTCGGTGCTGGGGTACTGGCTGTCCCACCGTGGCCTCCTGAGCCCGAGCAGACACGCGTGGGCCCTCTCCGAGGGCCGGCAGGGCCGGAGTCTGGGCCCTCCTGCGTTCCTGGGCGCCTCCGAGGTTCCCCCCACCTCCCTTGGGCCGGGCCGGGACGAGGCGCAGCCCCAGGAACCCTGTGCCACCTGGCTGGCCAGTGGAGGCCCCGCCCACGGGCAGGGCAGCAAGCTCCAGAGCCCCACGGCCGCTGCGCCCGACCCTGCAGCCTGCTGGCCGGCTGGAGCCACAGAGACGGCAGGTCTCCCCCGGCCAAGCCAAGAGTTGGCAGCGCGCTCCCCAAAAGCCTCCGCTGGCAGTTCCCGGGAGGATGCAACTGGCTGCCCCTGGCTGGCTCCCTCCCGCTGGTCGGCCAATGCAAAGCCAGACCCACTTCTGCCCCCTGGGGTCCTGGCCTCCAGGGCGGGCGCGCTTCGCAGTGGAGCGGGCGGGCGGGCCCCCTTCGGCTTCCGTCTGCCCTTCGCCCGCCGGACCGCCCGCCCGCCCGCTCGCGGAGCCTGCTGCAGCCAGCCCTGGCTCTAGGAGGCTGGCCAGCCGGCACTGCCAACTGGCCCCAGGTGCTAGCTAGAGGCAGCGGCAGGCCTCGGAGCACACCTGCGGGCGCCCCCAGGCCGCACAAGCATTCTCTGAGGCAAGAGGAGCCCCAGGCATCATCTCCCTCTGGCTGGCGGGCTCGCCGGCTCGCGCGTGCGCAGTCCAGGACTCCTCACAGGAAAGGCTTGTCTAGGGAGGGGCCGTTCCCGGGGTGGGGGGCAGCTGCTGCTGGGACACACCTACTCCTGACGCCCACTGGGTGGTCCACGCGAGATGAGCTCGGTGCTGGGGTACTGGCTGTCCCACCGTGGCCTCCTGAGCCCGAGCAGACACGCGTGGGCCCTCTCCGAGGGCCGGCAGGGCCGGAGTCTGGGCCCTCCTGCGTTCCTGGGCGCCTCCGAGGTTCCCCCCACCTCCCTTGGATCCCCGGGTCATACCAACATTCTCTGAGGACAGTTAGAGCCCACGGCAGCGTCCTCCTCTGGCTGTCTGGCTCCCTGGCTCATGCATGTGCAGACCAGGACTCCCTGTGCTAAGAGCTGGTAGGGCAGGGCTGTTCCTAGGGGCTCCTGCTGGGACACACCTACTCCTGACGCGCACTGGGTGGTCCACGCGAGATGAGCTCGGTGCTGGGGTACTGGCTGTCCCACCGTGGCCTCCTGAGCCCGAGCAGACACGCGTGGGCCCTCTCCGAGGGCCGGCAGGGCCGGAGTCTGGGCCCTCCTGCGTTCCTGGGCGCCTCCGAGGTTCCCCCCACCTCCCTTGGATCCCCGGGTCATACCAACATTCTCTGAGGACAGTTAGAGCCCACGGCAGCGTCCTCCTCTGGCTGTCTGGCTCCCTGGCTCATGCATGTGCAGACCAGGACTCCCTGTGCTAAGAGCTGGTAGGGCAGGGCTGTTCCTAGGGGCTCCTGCTGGGACACACCTACTCCTGACGCCCACTGGGTGGTCCACGCGAGATGAGCTCGGTGCTGGGGTACTGGCTGTCCCACCGTGGCCTCCTGAGCCCGAGCAGACACGCGTGGGCCCTCTCCGAGGGCCGGCAGGGCCGGAGTCTGGGCCCTCCTGCGTTCCTGGGCGCCTCCGAGGTTCCCCCCACCTCCCTTGGATCCCCGGGTCATACCAACATTCTCTGAGGACAGTTAGAGCCCACGGCAGCGTCCTCCTCTGGCTCCCTGGCTCCCTGGCTCATGCATGTGCAGACCAGGACTCCCTGTGCTAAGAGCTGGTAGGGCAGGGCTGTTCCTAGGGGCTCCTGCTGGGACACACCTACTCCTGACGCGCACTGGGTGGTCCACGCGAGATGAGCTCGGTGCTGGGGTACTGGCTGTCCCACCGTGGCCTCCTGAGCCCGAGCAGACACGCGTGGGCCCTCTCCGAGGGCCGGCAGGGCCGGAGTCTGGGCCCTCCTGCGTTCCTGGGCGCCTCCGAGGTTCCCCCCACCTCCCTTGGGCCGGGCCGGGACGAGGCGCAGCCCCAGGAACCCTGTGCCACCTGGCTGGCCCGTGGAGGCCCCGCCCACGGGCAGGGCAGCAAGCTCCAGAGCCCCACGGCCGCTGCGCCTGACCCTGCAGCCTGCTGGCCGGCTGGAGCCACAGAGACGGCAGGTCTCCCCCGGCCAAGCCAAGAGTTGGCAGCGCGCTCCCCAAAAGCCTCCGCTGGCAGTTCCCGGGAGGATGCAACTGGCTGCCCCTGGCTGGCTCCCTCCCGCTGGTCGGCCAATGCAAAGCCAGACCCACTTCTGCCCCCTGGGGTCCTGGCCTCCAGGGCGGGCGCGCTTCGCAGCGGAGCCCGCGGGCGGGCCCCCTTCGGCTTCCGTCTGCCCTTCGCCCGCCGGACCGCCCGCCCGCCCGCCCGCGGAGCCTGCTGCAGCCAGCCCTGGCTCTAGGAGGCTGGCCAGCCGGCACTGCCAACTGGCCCCAGGTGCTAGCTAGAGGCCGCGGCAGGCCTCGGAGCACACCTGCGGGCGCCCCCAGGCCGCACAAGCATTCTCTGAGGCAAGAGGAGCCCCAGGCATCATCTCCCTCTGGCTGGCGGGCTCGCCGGCTCGCGCGTGCGCAGTCCAGGACTCCTCACAGGAAAGGCTTGTCTAGGGAGGGGCCGTTCCCGGGGTGGGGGGCAGCTGCTGCTGGGACACACCTACTCCTGACGCCCACTGGGTGGTCCACGCGAGATGAGCTCGGTGCTGGGGTACTGGCTGTCCCACCGTGGCCTCCTGAGCCCGAGCAGACACGCGTGGGCCCTCTCCGAGGGCCGGCAGGGCCGGAGTCTGGGCCCTCCTGCGTTCCTGGGCGCCTCCGAGGTTCCCCCCACCTCCCTTGGATCCCCGGGTCATACCAACATTCTCTGAGGACAGTTAGAGCCCACGGCAGCGTCCTCCTCTGGCTGTCTGGCTCCCTGGCTCATGCATGTGCAGACCAGGACTCCCTGTGCTAAGAGCTGGTAGGGCAGGGCTGTTCCTAGGGGCTCCTGCTGGGACACACCTACTCCTGACGCGCACTGGGTGGTCCACGTGAGATGAGCTCGGTGCTGGGGTACTGGCTGTCCCACCGTGGCCTCCTGAGCCCGAGCAGACACGCGTGGGCCCTCTCCGAGGGCCGGCAGGGCCGGAGTCTGGGCCCTCCTGCGTTCCTGGGCGCCTCCGAGGTTCCCCCCACCTCCCTTGGATCCCCGGGTCATACCAACATTCTCTGAGGACAGTTAGAGCCCACGGCAGCGTCCTCCTCTGGCTGTCTGGCTCCCTGGCTCATGCATGTGCAGACCAGGACTCCCTGTGCTAAGAGCTGGTAGGGCAGGGCTGTTCCTAGGGGCTCCTGCTGGGACACACCTACTCCTGACGCGCACTGGGTGGTCCACGTGAGATGAGCTCGGTGCTGGGGTACTGGCTGTCCCACCGTGGCCTCCTGAGCCCGAGCAGACACGCGTGGGCCCTCTCCGAGGGCCGGCAGGGCCGGAGTCTGGGCCCTCCTGCGTTCCTGGGCGCCTCCGAGGTTCCCCCCACCTCCCTTGGATCCCCGGGTCATACCAACATTCTCTGAGGACAGTTAGAGCCCACGGCAGCGTCCTCCTCTGGCTGTCTGGCTCCCTGGCTCATGCATGTGCAGACCAGGACTCCCTGTGCTAAGAGCTGGTAGGGCAGGGCTGTTCCTAGGGGCTCCTGCTGGGACACACCTACTCCTGACGCCCACTGGGTGGTCCACGCGAGATGAGCTCGGTGCTGGGGTACTGGCTGTCCCACCGTGGCCTCCTGAGCCCGAGCAGACACGCGTGGGCCCTCTCCGAGGGCCGGCAGGGCCGGAGTCTGGGCCCTCCTGCGTTCCTGGGCGCCTCCGAGGTTCCCCCCACCTCCCTTGGATCCCCGGGTCATACCAACATTCTCTGAGGACAGTTAGAGCCCACGGCAGCGTCCTCCTCTGGCTCCCTGGCTCCCTGGCTCATGCATGTGCAGACCAGGACTCCCTGTGCTAAGAGCTGGTAGGGCAGGGCTGTTCCTAGGGGCTCCTGCTGGGACACACCTACTCCTGACGCGCACTGGGTGGTCCACGCGAGATGAGCTCGGTGCTGGGGTACTGGCTGTCCCACCGTGGCCTCCTGAGCCCGAGCAGACACGCGTGGGCCCTCTCCGAGGGCCGGCAGGGCCACAGTCTGGGCCCTCTTGCTTTCCTGGGCGCCTCCGAGGTTCCCCCCACCTCCCTTGGGCCGGGCCGGGCCGGGCCGGGACGAGGCGCAGCCCCAGGAACCCTGTGCCACCTGGCTGGCCCGTGGAGGCCCCGCCCACGGGCAGGGCAGCAAGCTCCAGAGCCCCACGGCCGCTGCGCCCGACCCTGCAGCCTGCTGGCCGGCTGGAGCCACAGAGACGGCAGGTCTCCCCCGGCCAAGCCAAGAGTTGGCAGCGCGCTCCCCAAAAGCCTCCGCTGGCAGTTCCCGGGAGGATGCAACTGGCTGCCCCTGGCTGGCTCCCTCCCGCTGGTCGGCCAATGCAAAGCCAGACCCACTTCTGCCCCCTGGGGTCCTGGCCTCCAGGGCGGGCGCGCTTCGCAGTGGAGCGGGCGGGCGGGTCCCCTTCGGCATGCGTCTGCCCTTCGCCCGCCGGACCGCCCGACCGCCCGCCCGCGGAGCCTGCTGCAGCCAGCCCTGGCTCTAGGAGGCTGGCCAGCCGGCACTGCCAACTGGCCCCAGGTGCTAGCTAGAGGCCGCGGCAGGCCTCGGAGCACACCTGCGGGCGCCCCCAGGCCGCACAAGCATTCTCTGAGGCAAGAGGAGCCCCAGGCATCATCTCCCTCTGGCTGGCGGGCTCGCCGGCTCGCGCGTGCGCAGTCCAGGACTCCTCACAGGAAAGGCTTGTCTAGGGAGGGGCCGTTCCCGGGGTGGGGGGCGGCTGCTGCTGGGACACACCTACTCCTGACGCCCACTGGGTGGTCCACGCGAGATGAGCTCGGTGCTGGGGTACTGGCTGTCCCACCGTGGCCTCCTGAGCCCGAGCAGACACGCGTGGGCCCTCTCCGAGGGCCGGCAGGGCCGGAGTCTGGGCCCTCCTGCGTTCCTGGGCGCCTCCGAGGTTCCCCCCACCTCCCTTGGATCCCCGGGTCATACCAACATTCTCTGAGGACAGTTAGAGCCCACGGCAGCGTCCTCCTCTGGCTCTCTGGCTCCCTGGCTCATGCATGTGCAGACCAGGACTCCCTGTGCTAAGAGCTGGTAGGGCAGGGCTGTTCCTAGGGGCTCCTGCTGGGACACACCTACTCCTGACGCGCACTGGGTGGTCCACGCGAGATGAGCTCGGTGCTGGGGTACTGGCTGTCCCACCGTGGCCTCCTGAGCCCGAGCAGACACGCGTGGGCCCTCTCCGAGGGCCGGCAGGGCCGGAGTCTGGGCCCTCCTGCGTTCCTGGGCGCCTCCGAGGTTCCCCCCACCTCCCTTGGATCCCCGGGTCATACCAACATTCTCTGAGGACAGTTAGAGCCCACGGCAGCATCCTCCTCTGGCTCCCTGGCTCCCTGGCTCATGCATGTGCAGACCAGGACTCCCTGTGCTAAGAGCTGGTAGGGCAGGGCTGTTCCTAGGGGCTCCTGCTGGGACACACCTACTCCTGACGCGCACTGGGTGGTCCACGCGAGATGAGCTCGGTGCTGGGGTACTGGCTGTCCCACCGTGGCCTCCTGAGCCCGAGCAGACACGCGTGGGCCCTCTCCGAGGGCCGGCAGGGCCGGAGTCTGGGCCCTCCTGCGTTCCTGGGCGCCTCCGAGGTTCCCCCCACCTCCCTTGGGCCGGGCCGGGACGAGGCGCAGCCCCAGGAACCCTGTGCCACCTGGCTGGCCAGTGGAGGCCCCGCCCACGGGCAGGGCAGCAAGCTCCAGAGCCCCACGGCCGCTGCGCCCGACCCTGCAGCCTGCTGGCCGGCTGGAGCCACAGAGACGGCAGGTCTCCCCCGGCCAAGCCAAGAGTTGGCAGCGCGCTCCCCAAAAGCCTCCGCTGGCAGTTCCCGGGAGGATGCAACTGGCTGCCCCTGGCTGGCTCCCTCCCGCTGGTCGGCCAATGCAAAGCCAGACCCACTTCTGCCCCCTGGGGTCCTGGCCTCCAGGGCGGGCGCGCTTCGCAGTGGAGCGGGCGGGCGGGCCCCCTTCGGCTTCCGTCTGCCCTTCGCCCGCCGGACCGCCCGCCCGCCCGCTCGCGGAGCCTGCTGCAGCCAGCCCTGGCTCTAGGAGGCTGGCCAGCCGGCACTGCCAACTGGCCCCAGGTGCTAGCTAGAGGCAGCGGCAGGCCTCGGAGCACACCTGCGGGCGCCCCCAGGCCGCACAAGCATTCTCTGAGGCAAGAGGAGCCCCAGGCATCATCTCCCTCTGGCTGGCGGGCTCGCCGGCTCGCGCGTGCGCAGTCCAGGACTCCTCACAGGAAAGGCTTGTCTAGGGAGGGGCCGTTCCCGGGGTGGGGGGCAGCTGCTGCTGGGACACACCTACTCCTGACGCCCACTGGGTGGTCCACGCGAGATGAGCTCGGTGCTGGGGTACTGGCTGTCCCACCGTGGCCTCCTGAGCCCGAGCAGACACGCGTGGGCCCTCTCCGAGGGCCGGCAGGGCCGGAGTCTGGGCCCTCCTGCGTTCCTGGGCGCCTCCGAGGTTCCCCCCACCTCCCTTGGATCCCCGGGTCATACCAACATTCTCTGAGGACAGTTAGAGCCCACGGCAGCGTCCTCCTCTGGCTGTCTGGCTCCCTGGCTCATGCATGTGCAGACCAGGACTCCCTGTGCTAAGAGCTGGTAGGGCAGGGCTGTTCCTAGGGGCTCCTGCTGGGACACACCTACTCCTGACGCGCACTGGGTGGTCCACGCGAGATGAGCTCGGTGCTGGGGTACTGGCTGTCCCACCGTGGCCTCCTGAGCCCGAGCAGACACGCGTGGGCCCTCTCCGAGGGCCGGCAGGGCCGGAGTCTGGGCCCTCCTGCGTTCCTGGGCGCCTCCGAGGTTCCCCCCACCTCCCTTGGATCCCCGGGTCATACCAACATTCTCTGAGGACAGTTAGAGCCCACGGCAGCGTCCTCCTCTGGCTCCCTGGCTCCCTGGCTCATGCATGTGCAGACCAGGACTCCCTGTGCTAAGAGCTGGTAGGGCAGGGCTGTTCCTAGGGGCTCCTGCTGGGACACACCTACTCCTGACGCCCACTGGGTGGTCCACGCGAGATGAGCTCGGTGCTGGGGTACTGGCTGTCCCACCGTGGCCTCCTGAGCCCGAGCAGACACGCGTGGGCCCTCTCCGAGGGCCGGCAGGGCCGGAGTCTGGGCCCTCCTGCGTTCCTGGGCGCCTCCGAGGTTCCCCCCACCTCCCTTGGATCCCCGGGTCATACCAACATTCTCTGAGGACAGTTAGAGCCCACGGCAGCGTCCTCCTCTGGCTCCCTGGCTCCCTGGCTCATGCATGTGCAGACCAGGACTCCCTGTGCTAAGAGCTGGTAGGGCAGGGCTGTTCCTAGGGGCTCCTGCTGGGACACACCTACTCCTGACGCGCACTGGGTGGTCCACGCGAGATGAGCTCGGTGCTGGGGTACTGGCTGTCCCACCGTGGCCTCCTGAGCCCGAGCAGACACGCGTGGGCCCTCTCCGAGGGCCGGCAGGGCCGGAGTCTGGGCCCTCCTGCGTTCCTGGGCGCCTCCGAGGTTCCCCCCACCTCCCTTGGGCCGGGCCGGGACGAGGCGCAGCCCCAGGAACCCTGTGCCACCTGGCTGGCCCGTGGAGGCCCCGCCCACGGGCAGGGCAGCAAGCTCCAGAGCCCCACGGCCGCTGCGCCTGACCCTGCAGCCTGCTGGCCGGCTGGAGCCACAGAGACGGCAGGTCTCCCCCGGCCAAGCCAAGAGTTGGCAGCGCGCTCCCCAAAAGCCTCCGCTGGCAGTTCCCGGGAGGATGCAACTGGCTGCCCCTGGCTGGCTCCCTCCCGCTGGTCGGCCAATGCAAAGCCAGACCCACTTCTGCCCCCTGGGGTCCTGGCCTCCAGGGCGGGCGCGCTTCGCAGCGGAGCCCGCGGGCGGGCCCCCTTCGGCTTCCGTCTGCCCTTCGCCCGCCGGACCGCCCGCCCGCCCGCCCGCGGAGCCTGCTGCAGCCAGCCCTGGCTCTAGGAGGCTGGCCAGCCGGCACTGCCAACTGGCCCCAGGTGCTAGCTAGAGGCCGCGGCAGGCCTCGGAGCACACCTGCGGGCGCCCCCAGGCCGCACAAGCATTCTCTGAGGCAAGAGGAGCCCCAGGCATCATCTCCCTCTGGCTGGCGGGCTCGCCGGCTCGCGCGTGCGCAGTCCAGGACTCCTCACAGGAAAGGCTTGTCTAGGGAGGGGCCGTTCCCGGGGTGGGGGGCAGCTGCTGCTGGGACACACCTACTCCTGACGCCCACTGGGTGGTCCACGCGAGATGAGCTCGGTGCTGGGGTACTGGCTGTCCCACCGTGGCCTCCTGAGCCCGAGCAGACACGCGTGGGCCCTCTCCGAGGGCCGGCAGGGCCGGAGTCTGGGCCCTCCTGCGTTCCTGGGCGCCTCCGAGGTTCCCCCCACCTCCCTTGGATCCCCGGGTCATACCAACATTCTCTGAGGACAGTTAGAGCCCACGGCAGCGTCCTCCTCTGGCTGTCTGGCTCCCTGGCTCATGCATGTGCAGACCAGGACTCCCTGTGCTAAGAGCTGGTAGGGCAGGGCTGTTCCTAGGGGCTCCTGCTGGGACACACCTACTCCTGACGCGCACTGGGTGGTCCACGTGAGATGAGCTCGGTGCTGGGGTACTGGCTGTCCCACCGTGGCCTCCTGAGCCCGAGCAGACACGCGTGGGCCCTCTCCGAGGGCCGGCAGGGCCGGAGTCTGGGCCCTCCTGCGTTCCTGGGCGCCTCCGAGGTTCCCCCCACCTCCCTTGGATCCCCGGGTCATACCAACATTCTCTGAGGACAGTTAGAGCCCACGGCAGCGTCCTCCTCTGGCTGTCTGGCTCCCTGGCTCATGCATGTGCAGACCAGGACTCCCTGTGCTAAGAGCTGGTAGGGCAGGGCTGTTCCTAGGGGCTCCTGCTGGGACACACCTACTCCTGACGCCCACTGGGTGGTCCACGCGAGATGAGCTCGGTGCTGGGGTACTGGCTGTCCCACCGTGGCCTCCTGAGCCCGAGCAGACACGCGTGGGCCCTCTCCGAGGGCCGGCAGGGCCGGAGTCTGGGCCCTCCTGCGTTCCTGGGCGCCTCCGAGGTTCCCCCCACCTCCCTTGGATCCCCGGGTCATACCAACATTCTCTGAGGACAGTTAGAGCCCACGGCAGCGTCCTCCTCTGGCTCCCTGGCTCCCTGGCTCATGCATGTGCAGACCAGGACTCCCTGTGCTAAGAGCTGGTAGGGCAGGGCTGTTCCTAGGGGCTCCTGCTGGGACACACCTACTCCTGACGCGCACTGGGTGGTCCACGCGAGATGAGCTCGGTGCTGGGGTACTGGCTGTCCCACCGTGGCCTCCTGAGCCCGAGCAGACACGCGTGGGCCCTCTCCGAGGGCCGGCAGGGCCGGAGTCTGGGCCCTCCTGCGTTCCTGGGAGCCTCCGAGGTTCCCCCCACCTCCCTTGGGCCGGGCCGGGACGAGGCGCAGCCCCAGGAACCCTGTGCCACCTGGCTGGCCCGTGGAGGCCCCGCCCACGGGCAGGGCAGCAAGCTCCAGAGCCCCACGGCCGCTGCGCCTGACCCTGCAGCCTGCTGGCCGGCTGGAGCCACAGAGACGGCAGGTCTCCCCCGGCCAAGCCAAGAGTTGGCAGCGCGCTCCCCAAAAGCCTCCGCTGGCAGTTCCCGGGAGGATGCAACTGGCTGCCCCTGGCTGGCTCCCTCCCGCTGGTCGGCCAATGCAAAGCCAGACCCACTTCTGCCCCCTGGGGTCCTGGCCTCCAGGGCGGGCGCGCTTCGCAGCGGAGCCCGCGGGCGGGCCCCCTTCGGCTTCCGTCTGCCCTTCGCCCGCCGGACCGCCCGCCCGCCCGCCCGCGGAGCCTGCTGCAGCCAGCCCTGGCTCTAGGAGGCTGGCCAGCCGGCACTGCCAACTGGCCCCAGGTGCTAGCTAGAGGCCGCGGCAGGCCTCGGAGCACACCTGCGGGCGCCCCCAGGCCGCACAAGCATTCTCTGAGGCAAGAGGAGCCCCAGGCATCATCTCCCTCTGGCTGGCGGGCTCGCCGGCTCGCGCGTGCGCAGTCCAGGACTCCTCACAGGAAAGGCTTGTCTAGGGAGGGGCCGTTCCCGGGGTGGGGGGCAGCTGCTGCTGGGACACACCTACTCCTGACGCCCACTGGGTGGTCCACGCGAGATGAGCTCGGTGCTGGGGTACTGGCTGTCCCACCGTGGCCTCCTGAGCCCGAGCAGACACGCGTGGGCCCTCTCCGAGGGCCGGCAGGGCCGGAGTCTGGGCCCTCCTGCGTTCCTGGGCACCTCCGAGGTTCCCCCCACCTCCCTTGGATCCCCGGGTCATACCAACATTCTCTGAGGACAGTTAGAGCCCACGGCAGCGTCCTCCTCTGGCTGTCTGGCTCCCTGGCTCATGCATGTGCAGACCAGGACTCCCTGTGCTAAGAGCTGGTAGGGCAGGGCTGTTCCTAGGGGCTCCTGCTGGGACACACCTACTCCTGACGCGCACTGGGTGGTCCACGCGAGATGAGCTCGGTGCTGGGGTACTGGCTGTCCCACCGTGGCCTCCTGAGCCCGAGCAGACACGCGTGGGCCCTCTCCGAGGGCCGGCAGGGCCGGAGTCTGGGCCCTCCTGCGTTCCTGGGCGCCTCCGAGGTTCCCCCCACCTCCCTTGGATCCCCGGGTCATACCAACATTCTCTGAGGACAGTTAGAGCCCACGGCAGCGTCCTCCTCTGGCTGTCTGGCTCCCTGGCTCATGCATGTGCAGACCAGGACTCCCTGTGCTAAGAGCTGGTAGGGCAGGGCTGTTCCTAGGGGCTCCTGCTGGGACACACCTACTCCTGACGCGCACTGGGTGGTCCACGCGAGATGAGCTCGGTGCTGGGGTACTGGCTGTCCCACCGTGGCCTCCTGAGCCCGAGCAGACACGCGTGGGCCCTCTCCGAGGGCCGGCAGGGCCGGAGTCTGGGCCCTCCTGCGTTCCTGGGCGCCTCCGAGGTTCCCCCCACCTCCCTTGGATCCCCGGGTCATACCAACATTCTCTGAGGACAGTTAGAGCCCACGGCAGCGTCCTCCTCTGGCTCCCTGGCTCCCTGGCTCATGCATGTGCAGACCAGGACTCCCTGTGCTAAGAGCTGGTAGGGCAGGGCTGTTCCTAGGGGCTCCTGCTGGGACACACCTACTCCTGACGCGCACTGGGTGGTCCACGCGAGATGAGCTCGGTGCTGGGGTACTGGCTGTCCCACCGTGGCCTCCTGAGCCCGAGCAGACACGCGTGGGCCCTCTCCGAGGGCCGGCAGGGCCGGAGTCTGGGCCCTCCTGCGTTCCTGGGCGCCTCCGAGGTTCCCCCCACCTCCCTTGGGCCGGGCCGGGACGAGGCGCAGCCCCAGGAACCCTGTGCCACCTGGCTGGCCCGTGGAGGCCCCGCCCACGGGCAGGGCAGCAAGCTCCAGAGCCCCACGGCCGCTGCGCCTGACCCTGCAGCCTGCTGGCCGGCTGGAGCCACAGAGACGGCAGGTCTCCCCCGGCCAAGCCAAGAGTTGGCAGCGCGCTCCCCAAAAGCCTCCGCTGGCAGTTCCCGGGAGGATGCAACTGGCTGCCCCTGGCTGGCTCCCTCCCGCTGGTCGGCCAATGCAAAGCCAGACCCACTTCTGCCCCCTGGGGTCCTGGCCTCCAGGGCGGGCGCGCTTCGCAGCGGAGCCCGCGGGCGGGCCCCCTTCGGCTTCCGTCTGCCCTTCGCCCGCCGGACCGCCCGCCCGCCCGCCCGCGGAGCCTGCTGCAGCCAGCCCTGGCTCTAGGAGGCTGGCCAGCCGGCACTGCCAACTGGCCCCAGGTGCTAGCTAGAGGCCGCGGCAGGCCTCGGAGCACACCTGCGGGCGCCCCCAGGCCGCACAAGCATTCTCTGAGGCAAGAGGAGCCCCAGGCATCATCTCCCTCTGGCTGGCGGGCTCGCCGGCTCGCGCGTGCGCAGTCCAGGACTCCTCACAGGAAAGGCTTGTCTAGGGAGGGGCCGTTCCCGGGGTGGGGGGCAGCTGCTGCTGGGACACACCTACTCCTGACGCCCACTGGGTGGTCCACGCGAGATGAGCTCGGTGCTGGGGTACTGGCTGTCCCACCGTGGCCTCCTGAGCCCGAGCAGACACGCGTGGGCCCTCTCCGAGGGCCGGCAGGGCCGGAGTCTGGGCCCTCCTGCGTTCCTGGGCACCTCCGAGGTTCCCCCCACCTCCCTTGGATCCCCGGGTCATACCAACATTCTCTGAGGACAGTTAGAGCCCACGGCAGCGTCCTCCTCTGGCTGTCTGGCTCCCTGGCTCATGCATGTGCAGACCAGGACTCCCTGTGCTAAGAGCTGGTAGGGCAGGGCTGTTCCTAGGGGCTCCTGCTGGGACACACCTACTCCTGACGCGCACTGGGTGGTCCACGCGAGATGAGCTCGGTGCTGGGGTACTGGCTGTCCCACCGTGGCCTCCTGAGCCCGAGCAGACACGCGTGGGCCCTCTCCGAGGGCCGGCAGGGCCGGAGTCTGGGCCCTCCTGCGTTCCTGGGCGCCTCCGAGGTTCCCCCCACCTCCCTTGGATCCCCGGGTCATACCAACATTCTCTGAGGACAGTTAGAGCCCACGGCAGCGTCCTCCTCTGGCTGTCTGGCTCCCTGGCTCATGCATGTGCAGACCAGGACTCCCTGTGCTAAGAGCTGGTAGGGCAGGGCTGTTCCTAGGGGCTCCTGCTGGGACACACCTACTCCTGACGCGCACTGGGTGGTCCACGCGAGATGAGCTCGGTGCTGGGGTACTGGCTGTCCCACCGTGGCCTCCTGAGCCCGAGCAGACACGCGTGGGCCCTCTCCGAGGGCCGGCAGGGCCGGAGTCTGGGCCCTCCTGCGTTCCTGGGCGCCTCCGAGGTTCCCCCCACCTCCCTTGGATCCCCGGGTCATACCAACATTCTCTGAGGACAGTTAGAGCCCACGGCAGCGTCCTCCTCTGGCTCCCTGGCTCCCTGGCTCATGCATGTGCAGACCAGGACTCCCTGTGCTAAGAGCTGGTAGGGCAGGGCTGTTCCTAGGGGCTCCTGCTGGGACACACCTACTCCTGACGCGCACTGGGTGGTCCACGCGAGATGAGCTCGGTGCTGGGGTACTGGCTGTCCCACCGTGGCCTCCTGAGCCCGAGCAGACACGCGTGGGCCCTCTCCGAGGGCCGGCAGGGCCGGAGTCTGGGCCCTCCTGCGTTCCTGGGCGCCTCCGAGGTTCCCCCCACCTCCCTTGGGCCGGGCCGGGACGAGGCGCAGCCCCAGGAACCCTGTGCCACCTGGCTGGCCCGTGGAGGCCCCGCCCACGGGCAGGGCAGCAAGCTCCAGAGCCCCACGGCCGCTGCGCCTGACCCTGCAGCCTGCTGGCCGGCTGGAGCCACAGAGACGGCAGGTCTCCCCCGGCCAAGCCAAGAGTTGGCAGCGCGCTCCCCAAAAGCCTCCGCTGGCAGTTCCCGGGAGGATGCAACTGGCTGCCCCTGGCTGGCTCCCTCCCGCTGGTCGGCCAATGCAAAGCCAGACCCACTTCTGCCCCCTGGGGTCCTGGCCTCCAGGGCGGGCGCGCTTCGCAGCGGAGCCCGCGGGCGGGCCCCCTTCGGCTTCCGTCTGCCCTTCGCCCGCCGGACCGCCCGCCCGCCCGCCCGCGGAGCCTGCTGCAGCCAGCCCTGGCTCTAGGAGGCTGGCCAGCCGGCACTGCCAACTGGCCCCAGGTGCTAGCTAGAGGCCGCGGCAGGCCTCGGAGCACACCTGCGGGCGCCCCCAGGCCGCACAAGCATTCTCTGAGGCAAGAGGAGCCCCAGGCATCATCTCCCTCTGGCTGGCGGGCTCGCCGGCTCGCGCGTGCGCAGTCCAGGACTCCTCACAGGAAAGGCTTGTCTAGGGAGGGGCCGTTCCCGGGGTGGGGGGCAGCTGCTGCTGGGACACACCTACTCCTGACGCCCACTGGGTGGTCCACGCGAGATGAGCTCGGTGCTGGGGTACTGGCTGTCCCACCGTGGCCTCCTGAGCCCGAGCAGACACGCGTGGGCCCTCTCCGAGGGCCGGCAGGGCCGGAGTCTGGGCCCTCCTGCGTTCCTGGGCGCCTCCGAGGTTCCCCCCACCTCCCTTGGATCCCCGGGTCATACCAACATTCTCTGAGGACAGTTAGAGCCCACGGCAGCGTCCTCCTCTGGCTGTCTGGCTCCCTGGCTCATGCATGTGCAGACCAGGACTCCCTGTGCTAAGAGCTGGTAGGGCAGGGCTGTTCCTAGGGGCTCCTGCTGGGACACACCTACTCCTGACGCGCACTGGGTGGTCCACGCGAGATGAGCTCGGTGCTGGGGTACTGGCTGTCCCACCGTGGCCTCCTGAGCCCGAGCAGACACGCGTGGGCCCTCTCCGAGGGCCGGCAGGGCCGGAGTCTGGGCCCTCCTGCGTTCCTGGGCGCCTCCGAGGTTCCCCCCACCTCCCTTGGATCCCCGGGTCATACCAACATTCTCTGAGGACAGTTAGAGCCCACGGCAGCGTCCTCCTCTGGCTCCCTGGCTCCCTGGCTCATGCATGTGCAGACCAGGACTCCCTGTGCTAAGAGCTGGTAGGGCAGGGCTGTTCCTAGGGGCTCCTGCTGGGACACACCTACTCCTGACGCGCACTGGGTGGTCCACGCGAGATGAGCTCGGTGCTGGGGTACTGGCTGTCCCACCGTGGCCTCCTGAGCCCGAGCAGACACGCGTGGGCCCTCTCCGAGGGCCGGCAGGGCCGGAGTCTGGGCCCTCCTGCGTTCCTGGGCGCCTCCGAGGTTCCCCCCACCTCCCTTGGGCCGGGCCGGGACGAGGCGCAGCCCCAGGAACCCTGTGCCACCTGGCTGGCCCGTGGAGGCCCCGCCCACGGGCAGGGCAGCAAGCTCCAGAGCCCCACGGCCGCTGCGCCTGACCCTGCAGCCTGCTGGCCGGCTGGAGCCACAGAGACGGCAGGTCTCCCCCGGCCAAGCCAAGAGTTGGCAGCGCGCTCCCCAAAAGCCTCCGCTGGCAGTTCCCGGGAGGATGCAACTGGCTGCCCCTGGCTGGCTCCCTCCCGCTGGTCGGCCAATGCAAAGCCAGACCCACTTCTGCCCCCTGGGGTCCTGGCCTCCAGGGCGGGCGCGCTTCGCAGCGGAGCCCGCGGGCGGGCCCCCTTCGGCTTCCGTCTGCCCTTCGCCCGCCGGACCGCCCGCCCGCCCGCCCGCGGAGCCTGCTGCAGCCAGCCCTGGCTCTAGGAGGCTGGCCAGCCGGCACTGCCAACTGGCCCCAGGTGCTAGCTAGAGGCCGCGGCAGGCCTCGGAGCACACCTGCGGGCGCCCCCAGGCCGCACAAGCATTCTCTGAGGCAAGAGGAGCCCCAGGCATCATCTCCCTCTGGCTGGCGGGCTCGCCGGCTCCCGCGTGAAAAGTCCAGGACTCCTCACAGGAAAGGCTTGTCTAGGGAGGGGCCGTTCCCGGGGTGGGGGGCGGCTGCTGCTGGGACACACCTACTCCTGACGCCCACTGGGTGGTCCACGCGAGATGAGCTCGGTGCTGGGGTACTGGCTGTCCCACCGTGGCCTCCTGAGCCCGAGCAGACACGCGTGGGCCCTCTCCGAGGGCCGGCAGGGCCGGAGTCTGGGCCCTCCTGCGTTCCTGGGCGCCTCCGAGGTTCCCCCCACCTCCCTTGGATCCCCGGGTCATACCAACATTCTCTGAGGACAGTTCGAGCCCACGGCAGCGTCCTCCTCTGGCTGTCTGGCTCCCTGGCTCATGCATGTGCAGACCAGGACTCCCTGTGCTAAGAGCTGGTAGGGCAGGGCTGTTCCTAGGGGCTCCTGCTGGGACACACCTACTCCTGACGCGCACTGGGTGGTCCACGCGAGATGAGCTCGGTGCTGGGGTACTGGCTGTCCCACCGTGGCCTCCTGAGCCCGAGCAGACACGCGTGGGCCCTCTCCGAGGGCCGGCAGGGCCGGAGTCTGGGCCCTCCTGCGTTCCTGGGCGCCTCCGAGGTTCCCCCCACCTCCCTTGGATCCCCGGGTCATACCAACATTCTCTGAGGACAGTTAGAGCCCACGGCAGCGTCCTCCTCTGGCTGTCTGGCTCCCTGGCTCATGCATGTGCAGACCAGGACTCCCTGTGCTAAGAGCTGGTAGGGCAGGGCTGTTCCTAGGGGCTCCTGCTGGGACACACCTACTCCTGACGCGCACTGGGTGGTCAACGCGAGATGAGCTCGGTGCTGGGGTACTGGCTGTCCCACCGTGGCCTCCTGAGCCCGAGCAGACACGCGTGGGCCCTCTCCGAGGGCCGGCAGGGCCGGAGTCTGGGCCCTCCTGCGTTCCTGGGCGCCTCCGAGGTTCCCCCCACCTCCCTTGGATCCCCGGGTCATACCAACATTCTCTGAGGACAGTTAGAGCCCACGGCAGCGTCCTCCTCTGGCTCCCTGGCTCCCTGGCTCATGCATGTGCAGACCAGGACTCCCTGTGCTAAGAGCTGGTAGGGCAGGGCTGTTCCTAGGGGCTCCTGCTGGGACACACCTACTCCTGACGCGCACTGGGTGGTCCACGCGAGATGAGCTCGGTGCTGGGGTACTGGCTGTCCCACCGTGGCCTCCTGAGCCCGAGCAGACACGCGTGGGCCCTCTCCGAGGGCCGGCAGGGCCGGAGTCTGGGCCCTCCTGCGTTCCTGGGCGCCTCCGAGGTTCCCCCCACCTCCCTTGGGCCGGGCCGGGACGAGGCGCAGCCCCAGGAACCCTGTGCCACCTGGCTGGCCCGTGGAGGCCCCGCCCACGGGCAGGGCAGCAAGCTCCAGAGCCCCACGGCCGCTGCGCCTGACCCTGCAGCCTGCTGGCCGGCTGGAGCCACAGAGACGGCAGGTCTCCCCCGGCCAAGCCAAGAGTTGGCAGCGCGCTCCCCAAAAGCCTCCGCTGGCAGTTCCCGGGAGGATGCAACTGGCTGCCCCTGGCTGGCTCCCTCCCGCTGGTCGGCCAATGCAAAGCCAGACCCACTTCTGCCCCCTGGGGTCCTGGCCTCCAGGGCGGGCGCGCTTCGCAGCGGAGCCCGCGGGCGGGCCCCCTTCGGCTTCCGTCTGCCCTTCGCCCGCCGGACCGCCCGCCCGCCCGCCCGCGGAGCCTGCTGCAGCCAGCCCTGGCTCTAGGAGGCTGGCCAGCCGGCACTGCCAACTGGCCCCAGGTGCTAGCTAGAGGCAGCGGCAGGCCTCGGAGCACACCTGCGGGCGCCCCCACGCCGCACAAGCATTCTCTGAGGCAAGAGGAGCCCCAGGCATCATCTCCCTCTGGCTGGCGGGCTCGCCGGCTCCCGCGTGAAAAGTCCAGGACTCCTCACAGGAAAGGCTTGTCTAGGGAGGGGCCGTTCCCGGGGTGGGGGGCGGCTGCTGCTGGGACACACCTACTCCTGACGCCCACTGGGTGGTCCACGCGAGATGAGCTCGGTGCTGGGGTACTGGCTGTCCCACCGTGGCCTCCTGAGCCCGAGCAGACACGCGTGGGCCCTCTCCGAGGGCCGGCAGGGCCGGAGTCTGGGCCCTCCTGCGTTCCTGGGCGCCTCCGAGGTTCCCCCCACCTCCCTTGGATCCCCGGGTCATACCAACATTCTCTGAGGACAGTTCGAGCCCACGGCAGCGTCCTCCTCTGGCTGTCTGGCTCCCTGGCTCATGCATGTGCAGACCAGGACTCCCTGTGCTAAGAGCTGGTAGGGCAGGGCTGTTCCTAGGGGCTCCTGCTGGGACACACCTACTCCTGACGCGCACTGGGTGGTCCACGCGAGATGAGCTCGGTGCTGGGGTACTGGCTGTCCCACCGTGGCCTCCTGAGCCCGAGCAGACACGCGTGGGCCCTCTCCGAGGGCCGGCAGGGCCGGAGTCTGGGCCCTCCTGCGTTCCTGGGCGCCTCCGAGGTTCCCCCCACCTCCCTTGGATCCCCGGGTCATACCAACATTCTCTGAGGACAGTTAGAGCCCACGGCAGCGTCCTCCTCTGGCTCTCTGGCTCCCTGGCTCATGCATGTGCAGACCAGGACTCCCTGTGCTAAGAGCTGGTAGGGCAGGGCTGTTCCTAGGGGCTCCTGCTGGGACACACCTACTCCTGACGCGCACTGGGTGGTCCACGCGAGATGAGCTCGGTGCTGGGGTACTGGCTGTCCCACCGTGGCCTCCTGAGCCCGAGCAGACACGCGTGGGCCCTCTCCGAGGGCCGGCAGGGCCAGAGTCTGGGCCCTCCTGCGTTCCTGGGCGCCTCCGAGGTTCCCCCCACCTCCCTTGGATCCCCGGGTCATACCAACATTCTCTGAGGACAGTTAGAGCCCACGGCAGCATCCTCCTCTGGCTCCCTGGCTCCCTGGCTCATGCATGTGCAGACCAGGACTCCCTGTGCTAAGAGCTGGTAGGGCAGGGCTGTTCCTAGGGGCTCCTGCTGGGACACACCTACTCCTGACGCGCACTGGGTGGTCCACGCGAGATGAGCTCGGTGCTGGGGTACTGGCTGTCCCACCGTGGCCTCCTGAGCCCGAGCAGACACGCGTGGGCCCTCTCCGAGGGCCGGCAGGGCCGGAGTCTGGGCCCTCCTGCGTTCCTGGGCGCCTCCGAGGTTCCCCCCACCTCCCTTGGGCCGGGCCGGGACGAGGCGCAGCCCCAGGAACCCTGTGCCACCTGGCTGGCCAGTGGAGGCCCCGCCCACGGGCAGGGCAGCAAGCTCCAGAGCCCCACGGCCGCTGCGCCCGACCCTGCAGCCTGCTGGCCGGCTGGAGCCACAGAGACGGCAGGTCTCCCCCGGCCAAGCCAAGAGTTGGCAGCGCGCTCCCCAAAAGCCTCCGCTGGCAGTTCCCGGGAGGATGCAACTGGCTGCCCCTGGCTGGCTCCCTCCCGCTGGTCGGCCAATGCAAAGCCAGACCCACTTCTGCCCCCTGGGGTCCTGGCCTCCAGGGCGGGCGCGCTTCGCAGTGGAGCGGGCGGGCGGGCCCCCTTCGGCTTCCGTCTGCCCTTCGCCCGCCGGACCGCCCGCCCGCCCGCTCGCGGAGCCTGCTGCAGCCAGCCCTGGCTCTAGGAGGCTGGCCAGCCGGCACTGCCAACTGGCCCCAGGTGCTAGCTAGAGGCAGCGGCAGGCCTCGGAGCACACCTGCGGGCGCCCCCAGGCCGCACAAGCATTCTCTGAGGCAAGAGGAGCCCCAGGCATCATCTCCCTCTGGCTGGCGGGCTCGCCGGCTCGCGCGTGCGCAGTCCAGGACTCCTCACAGGAAAGGCTTGTCTAGGGAGGGGCCGTTCCCGGGGTGGGGGGCAGCTGCTGCTGGGACACACCTACTCCTGACGCCCACTGGGTGGTCCACGCGAGATGAGCTCGGTGCTGGGGTACTGGCTGTCCCACCGTGGCCTCCTGAGCCCGAGCAGACACGCGTGGGCCCTCTCCGAGGGCCGGCAGGGCCGGAGTCTGGGCCCTCCTGCGTTCCTGGGCGCCTCCGAGGTTCCCCCCACCTCCCTTGGATCCCCGGGTCATACCAACATTCTCTGAGGACAGTTAGAGCCCAGGGCAGCGTCCTCCTCTGGCTGTCTGGCTCCCTGGCTCATGCATGTGCAGACCAGGACTCCCTGTGCTAAGAGCTGGTAGGGCAGGGCTGTTCCTAGGGGCTCCTGCTGGGACACACCTACTCCTGACGCGCACTGGGTGGTCCACGCGAGATGAGCTCGGTGCTGGGGTACTGGCTGTCCCACCGTGGCCTCCTGAGCCCGAGCAGACACGCGTGGGCCCTCTCCGAGGGCCGGCAGGGCCGGAGTCTGGGCCCTCCTGCGTTCCTGGGCGCCTCCGAGGTTCCCCCCACCTCCCTTGGATCCCCGGGTCATACCAACATTCTCTGAGGACAGTTAGAGCCCACGGCAGCGTCCTCCTCTGGCTGTCTGGCTCCCTGGCTCATGCATGTGCAGACCAGGACTCCCTGTGCTAAGAGCTGGTAGGGCAGGGCTGTTCCTAGGGGCTCCTGCTGGGACACACCTACTCCTGACGCCCACTGGGTGGTCCACGCGAGATGAGCTCGGTGCTGGGGTACTGGCTGTCCCACCGTGGCCTCCTGAGCCCGAGCAGACACGCGTGGGCCCTCTCCGAGGGCCGGCAGGGCCGGAGTCTGGGCCCTCCTGCGTTCCTGGGCGCCTCCGAGGTTCCCCCCACCTCCCTTGGATCCCCGGGTCATACCAACATTCTCTGAGGACAGTTAGAGCCCACGGCAGCGTCCTCCTCTGGCTCTCTGGCTCCCTGGCTCATGCATGTGCAGACCAGGACTCCCTGTGCTAAGAGCTGGTAGGGCAGGGCTGTTCCTAGGGGCTCCTGCTGGGACACACCTACTCCTGACGCGCACTGGGTGGTCCACGCGAGATGAGCTCGGTGCTGGGGTACTGGCTGTCCCACCGTGGCCTCCTGAGCCCGAGCAGACACGCGTGGGCCCTCTCCGAGGGCCGGCAGGGCCGGAGTCTGGGCCCTCCTGCGTTCCTGGGCGCCTCCGAGGTTCCCCCCACCTCCCTTGGATCCCCGGGTCATACCAACATTCTCTGAGGACAGTTAGAGCCCACGGCAGCGTCCTCCTCTGGCTCCCTGGCTCCCTGGCTCATGCATGTGCAGACCAGGACTCCCTGTGCTAAGAGCTGGTAGGGCAGGGCTGTTCCTAGGGGCTCCTGCTGGGACACACCTACTCCTGACGCGCACTGGGTGGTCCACGCGAGATGAGCTCGGTGCTGGGGTACTGGCTGTCCCACCGTGGCCTCCTGAGCCCGAGCAGACACGCGTGGGCCCTCTCCGAGGGCCGGCAGGGCCGGAGTCTGGGCCCTCCTGCGTTCCTGGGCGCCTCCGAGGTTCCCCCCACCTCCCTTGGGCCGGGCCGGGACGAGGCGCAGCCCCAGGAACCCTGTGCCACCTGGCTGGCCCGTGGAGGCCCCGCCCACGGGCAGGGCAGCAAGCTCCAGAGCCCCACGGCCGCTGCGCCTGACCCTGCAGCCTGCTGGCCGGCTGGAGCCACAGAGACGGCAGGTCTCCCCCGGCCAAGCCAAGAGTTGGCAGCGCGCTCCCCAAAAGCCTCCGCTGGCAGTTCCCGGGAGGATGCAACTGGCTGCCCCTGGCTGGCTCCCTCCCGCTGGTCGGCCAATGCAAAGCCAGACCCACTTCTGCCCCCTGGGGTCCTGGCCTCCAGGGCGGGCGCGCTTCGCAGTGGAGCGGGCGGGCGGGCCCCCTTCGGCTTCCGTCTGCCCTTCGCCCGCCGGACCGCCCGCCCGCCCGCTCGCGGAGCCTGCTGCAGCCAGCACTGGCTCTAGGAGGCTGGCCAGCCGGCACTGCCAACTGGCCCCAGGTGCTAGCTAGAGGCAGCGGCAGGCCTCGGAGCACACCTGCGGGCGCCCCCACGCCGCACAAGCATTCTCTGAGGCAAGAGGAGCCCCAGGCATCATCTCCCTCTGGCTGGCGGGCTCGCCGGCTCGCGCGTGCGCAGTCCAGGACTCCTCACAGGAAAGGCTTGTCTAGGGAGGGGCCGTTCCCGGGGTGGGGGGCAGCTGCTGCTGGGACACACCTACTCCTGACGCCCACTGGGTGGTCCACGCGAGATGAGCTCGGTGCTGGGGTACTGGCTGTCCCACCGTGGCCTCCTGAGCCCGAGCAGACACGCGTGGGCCCTCTCCGAGGGCCGGCAGGGCCGGAGTCTGGGCCCTCCTGCGTTCCTGGGCGCCTCCGAGGTTCCCCCCACCTCCCTTGGATCCCCGGGTCATACCAACATTCTCTGAGGACAGTTCGAGCCCACGGCAGCGTCCTCCTCTGGCTGTCTGGCTCCCTGGCTCATGCATGTGCAGACCAGGACTCCCTGTGCTAAGAGCTGGTAGGGCAGGGCTGTTCCTAGGGGCTCCTGCTGGGACACACCTACTCCTGACGCGCACTGGGTGGTCCACGCGAGATGAGCTCGGTGCTGGGGTACTGGCTGTCCCACCGTGGCCTCCTGAGCCCGAGCAGACACGCGTGGGCCCTCTCCGAGGGCCGGCAGGGCCGGAGTCTGGGCCCTCCTGCGTTCCTGGGCGCCTCCGAGGTTCCCCCCACCTCCCTTGGATCCCCGGGTCATACCAACATTCTCTGAGGACAGTTAGAGCCCACGGCAGCGTCCTCCTCTGGCTCCCTGGCTCCCTGGCTCATGCATGTGCAGACCAGGACTCCCTGTGCTAAGAGCTGGTAGGGCAGGGCTGTTCCTAGGGGCTCCTGCTGGGACACACCTACTCCTGACGCGCACTGGGTGGTCCACGCGAGATGAGCTCGGTGCTGGGGTACTGGCTGTCCCACCGTGGCCTCCTGAGCCCGAGCAGACACGCGTGGGCCCTCTCCGAGGGCCGGCAGGGCCGGAGTCTGGGCCCTCCTGCGTTCCTGGGCGCCTCCGAGGTTCCCCCCACCTCCCTTGGATCCCCGGGTCATACCAACATTCTCTGAGGACAGTTAGAGCCCACGGCAGCGTCCTCCTCTGGCTCCCTGGCTCCCTGGCTCATGCATGTGCAGACCAGGACTCCCTGTGCTAAGAGCTGGTAGGGCAGGGCTGTTCCTAGGGGCTCCTGCTGGGACACACCTACTCCTGACGCGCACTGGGTGGTCCACGCGAGATGAGCTCGGTGCTGGGGTACTGGCTGTCCCACCGTGGCCTCCTGAGCCCGAGCAGACACGTGTGGGCCCTCTCCGAGGGCCGGCAGGGCCACAGTCTGGGCCCTCTTGCTTTCCTGGGCGCCTCCGAGGTTCCCCCCACCTCCCTTGGGCCGGGCCGGGCCGGGCCGGGACGAGGCGCAGCCCCAGGAACCCTGTGCCACCTGGCTGGCCCGTGGAGGCCCCGCCCACGGGCAGGGCAGCAAGCTCCAGAGCCCCACGGCCGCTGCGCCCGACCCTGCAGCCTGCTGGCCGGCTGGAGCCACAGAGACGGCAGGTCTCCCCCGGCCAAGCCAAGAGTTGGCAGCGCGCTCCCCAAAAGCCTCCGCTGGCAGTTCCCGGGAGGATGCAACTGGCTGCCCCTGGCTGGCTCCCTCCCGCTGGTCGGCCAATGCAAAGCCAGACCCACTTCTGCCCCCTGGGGTCCTGGCCTCCAGGGCGGGCGCGCTTCGCAGTGGAGCGGGCGGGCGGGTCCCCTTCGGCTTCCGTCTGCCCTTCGCCCGCCGGACCGCCCGCCCGCCCGCCCGCGGAGCCTGCTGCAGCCAGCCCTGGCTCTAGGAGGCTGGCCAGCCGGCACTGCCAACTGGCCCCAGGTGCTAGCTAGAGGCCGCGGCAGGCCTCGGAGCACACCTGCGGGCGCCCCCAGGCCGCACAAGCATTCTCTGAGGTAAGAGGAGCCCCAGGCATCATCTCCCTCTGGCTGGCGGGCTCGCCGGCTCCCGCGTGAAAAGTCCAGGACTCCTCACAGGAAAGGCTTGTCTAGGGAGGGGCCGTTCCCGGGGTGGGGGGCGGCTGCTGCTGGGACACACCTACTCCTGACGCCCACTGGGTGGTCCACGCGAGATGAGCTCGGTGCTGGGGTACGGGCTGTCCCACCGTGGCCTCCTGAGCCCGAGCAGACACGCGTGGGCCCTCTCCGAGGGCCGGCAGGGCCGGAGTCTGGGCCCTCCTGCGTTCCTGGGCGCCTCCGAGGTTCCCCCCACCTCCCTTGGATCCCCGGGTCATACAAACATTCTCTGAGGACAGTTAGAGGCCACGGCAGCGTCCTCCTCTGGCTGTCTGGCTCCCTGGCTCATGCATGTGCAGACCAGGACTCCCTGTGCTAAGAGCTGGTAGGGCAGGGCTGTTCCTAGGGGCTCCTGCTGGGACACACCTACTCCTGACGCGCACTGGGTGGTCCACGCGAGATGAGCTCGGTGCTGGGGTACTGGCTGTCCCACCGTGGCCTCCTGAGCCCGAGCAGACACGCGTGGGCCCTCTCCGAGGGCCGGCAGGGCCGGAGTCTGGGCCCTCCTGCGTTCCTGGGCGCCTCCGAGGTTCCCCCCACCTCCCTTGGATCCCCGGGTCATACCAACATTCTCTGAGGACAGTTAGAGCCCACGGCAGCGTCCTCCTCTGGCTGTCTGGCTCCCTGGCTCATGCATGTGCAGACCAGGACTCCCTGTGCTAAGAGCTGGTAGGGCAGGGCTGTTCCTAGGGGCTCCTGCTGGGACACACCTACTCCTGACGCGCACTGGGTGGTCCACGCGAGATGAGCTCGGTGCTGGGGTACTGGCTGTCCCACCGTGGCCTCCTGAGCCCGAGCGGACACGCGTGGGCCCTCTCCGAGGGCCGGCAGGGCCGGAGTCTGGGCCCTCCTGCGTTCCTGGGCGCCTCCGAGGTTCCCCCCACCTCCCTTGGATCCCCGGGTCATACCAACATTCTCTGAGGACAGTTAGAGCCCACGGCAGCGTCCTCCTCTGGCTCCCTGGCTCCCTGGCTCATGCATGTGCAGACCAGGACTCCCTGTGCTAAGAGCTGTTAGGGCAGGGCTGTTCCTAGGGGCTCCTGCTGGGACACACCTACTCCTGACGCGCACTGGGTGGTCCACGCGAGATGAGCTCGGTGCTGGGGTACTGGCTGTCCCACCGTGGCCTCCTGAGCCCGAGCAGACACGCGTGGGCCCTCTCCGAGGGCCGGCAGGGCCGGAGTCTGGGCCCTCCTGCGTTCCTGGGCGCCTCCGAGGTTCCCCCCACCTCCCTTGGATCCCCGGGTCATACCAACATTCTCTGAGGACAGTTCGAGCCCACGGCAGCGTCCTCCTCTGGCTGTCTGGCTCCCTGGCTCATGCATGTGCAGACCAGGACTCCCTGTGCTAAGAGCTGGTAGGGCAGGGCTGTTCCTAGGGGCTCCTGCTGGGACACACCTACTCCTGACGCGCACTGGGTGGTCCACGCGAGATGAGCTCGGTGCTGGGGTACTGGCTGTCCCACCGTGGCCTCCTGAGCCCGAGCAGACACACGTGGGCCCTCTCCGAGGGCCGGCAGGGCCGGAGTCTGGGCCCTCCTGCGTTCCTGGGCGCCTCCGAGGTTCCCCCCACCTCCCTTGGGCCGGGCCGGGACGAGGCGCAGCCCCAGGAACCCTGTGCCACCTGGCTGGCCAGTGGAGGCCCCGCCCACGGGCAGGGCAGCAAGCTCCAGAGCCCCACGGCCGCTGCGCCCGACCCTGCAGCCTGCTGGCCGGCTGGAGCCACAGAGACGGCAGGTCTCCCCCGGCCAAGCCAAGAGTTGGCAGCGCGCTCCCCAAAAGCCTCCGCTGGCAGTTCCCGGGAGGATGCAACTGGCTGCCCCTGGCTGGCTCCCTCCCGCTGGTCGGCCAATGCAAAGCCAGACCCACTTCTGCCCCCTGGGGTCCTGGCCTCCAGGGCGCGCCTAGAAGCGGTGCGGGCAGGCCCCCTTCCGCTCCCGTCTGCCCTTCGCCCGCCCGCTCGCGGAGCCTGCTGCAGCCAGCCCTGGCTCTAGGAGGCTGGCCAGCCGGCACTGCCAACTGGCCCCAGGTGCTAGCTAGAGGCAGCGGCAGGCCTCGGAGCACACCTGCGGGCGCCCCCAGGCCGCACAAGCATTCTCTGAGGCAAGAGGAGCCCCAGGCATCATCTCCCTCTGGCTGGCGGGCTCGCCGGCTCGCGCGTGCGCAGTCCAGGACTCCTCACAGGAAAGGCTTGTCTAGGGAGGGGCCGTTCCCGGGGTGGGGGGCGGCTGCTGCTGGGACACACCTACTCCTGACGCCCACTGGGTGGTCCACGCGAGATGAGCTCGGTGCTGGGGTACTGGCTGTCCCACCGTGGCCTCCTGAGCCCGAGCAGACACGCGTGGGCCCTCTCCGAGGGCCGGCAGGGCCGGAGTCTGGGCCCTCCTGCGTTCCTGGGCGCCTCCGAGGTTCCCCCCACCTCCCTTGGATCCCCGGGTCATACCAACATTCTCTGAGGACAGTTAGAGCCCACGGCAGCGTCCTCCTCTGGCTGTCTGGCTCCCTGGCTCATGCATGTGCAGACCAGGACTCCCTGTGCTAAGAGCTGGTAGGGCAGGGCTGTTCCTAGGGGCTCCTGCTGGGACACACCTACTCCTGACGCGCACTGGGTGGTCCACGCGAGATGAGCTCGGTGCTGGGGTACTGGCTGTCCCACCGTGGCCTCCTGAGCCCGAGCAGACACGCGTGGGCCCTCTCCGAGGGCCGGCAGGGCCGGAGTCTGGGCCCTCCTGCGTTCCTGGGCGCCTCCGAGGTTCCCCCCACCTCCCTTGGATCCCCGGGTCATACCAACATTCTCTGAGGACAGTTAGAGCCCACGGCAGCGTCCTCCTCTGGCTCCCTGGCTCCCTGGCTCATGCATGTGCAGACCAGGACTCCCTGTGCTAAGAGCTGGTAGGGCAGGGCTGTTCCTAGGGGCTCCTGCTGGGACACACCTACTCCTGACGCGCACTGGGTGGTCCACGCGAGATGAGCTCGGTGCTGGGGTACTGGCTGTCCCACCGTGGCCTCCTGAGCCCGAGCAGACACGCGTGGGCCCTCTCCGAGGGCCGGCAGGGCCACAGTCTGGGCCCTCTTGCTTTCCTGGGCGCCTCCGAGGTTCCCCCCACCTCCCTTGGGCCGGGCCGGGCCGGGCCGGGATGAGGCGCAGCCCCAGGAACCCTGTGCCACCTGGCTGGCCCGTGGAGGCCCCGCCCACGGGCAGGGCAGCAAGCTCCAGAGCCCCACGGCCGCTGCGCCCGACCCTGCAGCCTGCTGGCCGGCTGGAGCCACAGAGACGGCAGGTCTCCCCCGGCCAAGCCAAGAGTTGGCAGCGCGCTCCCCAAAAGCCTCCGCTGGCAGTTCCCGGGAGGATGCAACTGGCTGCCCCTGGCTGGCTCCCTCCCGCTGGTCGGCCAATGCAAAGCCAGACCCACTTCTGCCCCCTGGGGTCCTGGCCTCCAGGGCGGGCGCGCTTCGCAGCTGAGCGGGCGGGCGGGTCCCCTTCGGCTTCCGTCTGCCCTTCGCCCGCCGGACCGCCCGCCCGCCCGCCCGCGGAGCCTGCTGCAGCCAGCCCTGGCTCTAGGAGGCTGGCCAGCCGGCACTGCCAACTGGCCCCAGGTGCTAGCTAGAGGCAGCGGCAGGCCTCGGAGCACACCTGCGGGCGCCCCCAGGCCGCACAAGCATTCTCTGAGGCAAGAGGAGCCCCAGGCCTCATCTCCCTCTGGCTGGCGGGCTCGCCGGCTCGCGCGTGCGCAGTCCAGGACTCCTCACAGGAAAGGCTTGTCTAGGGAGGGGCCGTTCCCGGGGTGGGGGGCAGCTGCTGCTGGGACACACCTACTCCTGACGCCCACTGGGTGGTCCACGCGAGATGAGCTCGGTGCTGGGGTACTGGCTGTCCCACCGTGGCCTCCTGAGCCCGAGCAGACACGCGTGGGCCCTCTCCGAGGGCCGGCAGGGCCGGAGTCTGGGCCCTCCTGCGTTCCTGGGCGCCTCCGAGGTTCCCCCCACCTCCCTTGGATCCCCGGGTCATACCAACATTCTCTGAGGACAGTTAGAGCCCACGGCAGCGTCCTCCTCTGGCTCTCTGGCTCCCTGGCTCATGCATGTGCAGACCAGGACTCCCTGTGCTAAGAGCTGGTAGGGCAGGGCTGTTCCTAGGGGCTCCTGCTGGGACACACCTACTCCTGACGCGCACTGGGTGGTCCACGCGAGATGAGCTCGGTGCTGGGGTACTGGCTGTCCCACCGTGGCCTCCTGAGCCCGAGCAGACACGCGTGGGCCCTCTCCGAGGGCCGGCAGGGCCGGAGTCTGGGCCCTCCTGCGTTCCTGGGCGCCTCCGAGGTTCCCCCCACCTCCCTTGGATCCCCGGGTCATACCAACATTCTCTGAGGACAGTTAGAGCCCACGGCAGCGTCCTCCTCTGGCTCCCTGGCTCCCTGGCTCATGCATGTGCAGACCAGGACTCCCTGTGCTAAGAGCTGGTAGGGCAGGGCTGTTCCTAGGGGCTCCTGCTGGGACACACCTACTCCTGACGCGCACTGGGTGGTCCACGCGAGATGAGCTCGGTGCTGGGGTACTGGCTGTCCCACCGTGGCCTCCTGAGCCCGAGCAGACACGCGTGGGCCCTCTCCGAGGGCCGGCAGGGCCACAGTCTGGGCCCTCTTGCTTTCCTGGGCGCCTCCGAGGTTCCCCCCACCTCCCTTGGGCCGGGCCGGGCCGGGCCGGGACGAGGCGCAGCCCCAGGAACCCTGTGCCACCTGGCTGGCCCGTGGAGGCCCCGCCCACGGGCAGGGCAGCAAGCTCCAGAGCCCCACGGCCGCTGCGCCCGACCCTGCAGCCTGCTGGCCGGCTGGAGCCACAGAGACGGCAGGTCTCCCCCGGCCAAGCCAAGAGTTGGCAGCGCGCTCCCCAAAAGCCTCCGCTGGCAGTTCCCGGGAGGATGCAACTGGCTGCCCCTGGCTGGCTCCCTCCCGCTGGTCGGCCAATGCAAAGCCAGACCCACTTCTGCCCCCTGGGGTCCTGGCCTCCAGGGCGCGCCTAGAAGCGGTGCGGGCAGGCCCCCTTCCGCTCCCGTCTGCCCTTCGCCCGCCCGCTCGCGGAGCCTGCTGCAGCCAGCCCTGGCTCTAGGAGGCTGGCCAGCCGGCACTGCCAACTGGCCCCAGGTGCTAGCTAGAGGCAGCGGCAGGCCTCGGAGCACACCTGCGGGCGCCCCCAGGCCGCACAAGCATTCTCTGAGGCAAGAGGAGCCCCAGGCATCATCTCCCTCTGGCTGGCGGGCTCGCCGGCTCGCGCGTGCGCAGTCCAGGACTCCTCACAGGAAAGGCTTGTCTAGGGAGGGGCCGTTCCCGGGGTGGGGGGCGGCTGCTGCTGGGACACACCTACTCCTGACGCCCACTGGGTGGTCCACGCGAGATGAGCTCGGTGCTGGGGTACTGGCTGTCCCACCGTGGCCTCCTGAGCCCGAGCAGACACGCGTGGGCCCTCTCCGAGGGCCGGCAGGGCCACAGTCTGGGCCCTCCTGCGTTCCTGGGCGCCTCCGAGGTTCCCCCCACCTCCCTTGGATCCCCGGGTCATACCAACATTCTCTGAGGACAGTTAGAGCCCACGGCAGCGTCCTCCTCTGGCTCTCTGGCTCCCTGGCTCATGCATGTGCAGACCAGGACTCCCTGTGCTAAGAGCTGGTAGGGCAGGGCTGTTCCTAGGGGCTCCTGCTGGGACACACCTACTCCTGACGCGCACTGGGTGGTCCACGCGAGATGAGCTCGGTGCTGGGGTACTGGCTGTCCCACCGTGGCCTCCTGAGCCCGAGCAGACACGCGTGGGCCCTCTCCGAGGGCCGGCAGGGCCGGAGTCTGGGCCCTCCTGCGTTCCTGGGCGCCTCCGAGGTTCCCCCCACCTCCCTTGGATCCCCGGGTCATACCAACATTCTCTGAGGACAGTTAGAGCCCACGGCAGCGTCCTCCTCTGGCTCCCTGGCTCCCTGGCTCATGCATGTGCAGACCAGGACTCCCTGTGCTAAGAGCTGGTAGGGCAGGGCTGTTCCTAGGGGCTCCTGCTGGGACACACCTACTCCTGACGCGCACTGGGTGGTCCACGCGAGATGAGCTCGGTGCTGGGGTACTGGCTGTCCCACCGTGGCCTCCTGAGCCCGAGCAGACACGCGTGGGCCCTCTCCGAGGGCCGGCAGGGCCACAGTCTGGGCCCTCTTGCTTTCCTGGGCGCCTCCGAGGTTCCCCCCACCTCCCTTGGGCCGGGCCGGGCCGGGCCGGGATGAGGCGCAGCCCCAGGAACCCTGTGCCACCTGGCTGGCCCGTGGAGGCCCCGCCCACGGGCAGGGCAGCAAGCTCCAGAGCCCCACGGCCGCTGCGCCCGACCCTGCAGCCTGCTGGCCGGCTGGAGCCACAGAGACGGCAGGTCTCCCCCGGCCAAGCCAAGAGTTGGCAGCGCGCTCCCCAAAAGCCTCCGCTGGCAGTTCCCGGGAGGATGCAACTGGCTGCCCCTGGCTGGCTCCCTCCCGCTGGTCGGCCAATGCAAAGCCAGACCCACTTCTGCCCCCTGGGGTCCTGGCCTCCAGGGCGGGCGGGCCCCCTTCGGCTTCCGTCTGCCCTTCGCCCTTCGCCCGCCCGCGGAGCCTGCTGCAGCCAGCCCTGGCTCTAGGAGGCTGGCCAGCCGGCACTGCCAACTGGCCCCAGGTGCTAGCTAGAGGCAGCGGCAGGCCTCGGAGCACACCTGCGGGCGCCCCCAGGCCGCACAAGCATTCTCTGAGGCAAGAGGAGCCCCAGGCCTCATCTCCCTCTGGCTGGCGGGCTCGCCGGCTCGCGCGTGCGCAGTCCAGGACTCCTCACAGGAAAGGCTTGTCTAGGGAGGGGCCGTTCCCGGGGTGGGGGGCAGCTGCTGCTGGGACACACCTACTCCTGACGCCCACTGGGTGGTCCACGCGAGATGAGCTCGGTGCTGGGGTACTGGCTGTCCCACCGTGGCCTCCTGAGCCCGAGCAGACACGCGTGGGCCCTCTCCGAGGGCCGGCAGGGCCGGAGTCTGGGCCCTCCTGCGTTCCTGGGCGCCTCCGAGGTTCCCCCCACCTCCCTTGGATCCCCGGGTCATACCAACATTCTCTGAGGACAGTTAGAGCCCACGGCAGCGTCCTCCTCTGGCTCTCTGGCTCCCTGGCTCATGCATGTGCAGACCAGGACTCCCTGTGCTAAGAGCTGGTAGGGCAGGGCTGTTCCTAGGGGCTCCTGCTGGGACACACCTACTCCTGACGCGCACTGGGTGGTCCACGCGAGATGAGCTCGGTGCTGGGGTACTGGCTGTCCCACCGTGGCCTCCTGAGCCCGAGCAGACACGCGTGGGCCCTCTCCGAGGGCCGGCAGGGCCGGAGTCTGGGCCCTCCTGCGTTCCTGGGCGCCTCCGAGGTTCCCCCCACCTCCCTTGGATCCCCGGGTCATACCAACATTCTCTGAGGACAGTTAGAGCCCACGGCAGCGTCCTCCTCTGGCTCCCTGGCTCCCTGGCTCATGCATGTGCAGACCAGGACTCCCTGTGCTAAGAGCTGGTAGGGCAGGGCTGTTCCTAGGGGCTCCTGCTGGGACACACCTACTCCTGACACGCACTGGGTGGTCCACGCGAGATGAGCTCGGTGCTGGGGTACTGGCTGTCCCACCGTGGCCTCCTGAGCCCGAGCAGACACGCGTGGGCCCTCTCCGAGGGCCGGCAGGGCCACAGTCTGGGCCCTCTTGCTTTCCTGGGCGCCTCCGAGGTTCCCCCCACCTCCCTTGGGCCGGGCCGGGCCGGGCCGGGACGAGGCGCAGCCCCAGGAACCCTGTGCCACCTGGCTGGCCCGTGGAGGCCCCGCCCACGGGCAGGGCAGCAAGCTCCAGAGCCCCACGGCCGCTGCGCCCGACCCTGCAGCCTGCTGGCCGGCTGGAGCCACAGAGACGGCAGGTCTCCCCCGGCCAAGCCAAGAGTTGGCAGCGCGCTCCCCAAAAGCCTCCGCTGGCAGTTCCCGGGAGGATGCAACTGGCTGCCCCTGGCTGGCTCCCTCCCGCTGGTCGGCCAATGCAAAGCCAGACCCACTTCTGCCCCCTGGGGTCCTGGCCTCCAGGGCGGGCGCGCTTCGCAGTGGAGCGGGCGGGCGGGTCCCCTTCGGCATCCGTCTGCCCTTCGCCCGCCGGACCGCCCGACCGCCCGCCCGCGGAGCCTGCTGCAGCCAGCCCTGGCTCTAGGAGGCTGGCCAGCCGGCACTGCCAACTGGCCCCAGGTGCTAGCTAGAGGCCGCGGCAGGCCTCGGAGCACACCTGCGGGCGCCCCCAGGCCGCACAAGCATTCTCTGAGGCAAGAGGAGCCCCAGGCATCATCTCCCTCTGGCTGGCGGGCTCGCCGGCTCGCGCGTGCGCAGTCCAGGACTCCTCACAGGAAAGGCTTGTCTAGGGAGGGGCCGTTCCCGGGGTGGGGGGCGGCTGCTGCTGGGACACACCTACTCCTGACGCCCACTGGGTGGTCCACGCGAGATGAGCTCGGTGCTGGGGTACTGGCTGTCCCACCGTGGCCTCCTGAGCCCGAGCAGACACGCGTGGGCCCTCTCCGAGGGCCGGCAGGGCCGGAGTCTGGGCCCTCCTGCGTTCCTGGGCGCCTCCGAGGTTCCCCCCACCTCCCTTGGATCCCCGGGTCATACCAACATTCTCTGAGGACAGTTAGAGCCCACGGCAGCGTCCTCCTCTGGCTCTCTGGCTCCCTGGCTCATGCATGTGCAGACCAGGACTCCCTGTGCTAAGAGCTGGTAGGGCAGGGCTGTTCCTAGGGGCTCCTGCTGGGACACACCTACTCCTGACGCGCACTGGGTGGTCCACGCGAGATGAGCTCGGTGCTGGGGTACTGGCTGTCCCACCGTGGCCTCCTGAGCCCGAGCAGACACGCGTGGGCCCTCTCCGAGGGCCGGCAGGGCCGGAGTCTGGGCCCTCCTGCGTTCCTGGGCGCCTCCGAGGTTCCCCCCACCTCCCTTGGATCCCCGGGTCATACCAACATTCTCTGAGGACAGTTAGAGCCCACGGCAGCATCCTCCTCTGGCTCCCTGGCTCCCTGGCTCATGCATGTGCAGACCAGGACTCCCTGTGCTAAGAGCTGGTAGGGCAGGGCTGTTCCTAGGGGCTCCTGCTGGGACACACCTACTCCTGACGCGCACTGGGTGGTCCACGCGAGATGAGCTCGGTGCTGGGGTACTGGCTGTCCCACCGTGGCCTCCTGAGCCCGAGCAGACACGCGTGGGCCCTCTCCGAGGGCCGGCAGGGCCGGAGTCTGGGCCCTCCTGCGTTCCTGGGCGCCTCCGAGGTTCCCCCCACCTCCCTTGGGCCGGGCCGGGACGAGGCGCAGCCCCAGGAACCCTGTGCCACCTGGCTGGCCAGTGGAGGCCCCGCCCACGGGCAGGGCAGCAAGCTCCAGAGCCCCACGGCCGCTGCGCCCGACCCTGCAGCCTGCTGGCCGGCTGGAGCCACAGAGACGGCAGGTCTCCCCCGGCCAAGCCAAGAGTTGGCAGCGCGCTCCCCAAAAGCCTCCGCTGGCAGTTCCCGGGAGGATGCAACTGGCTGCCCCTGGCTGGCTCCCTCCCGCTGGTCGGCCAATGCAAAGCCAGACCCACTTCTGCCCCCTGGGGTCCTGGCCTCCAGGGCGGGCGGGCCCCCTTCGGCTTCCGTCTGCCCTTCGCCCTTCGCCCGCCCGCGGAGCCTGCTGCAGCCAGCCCTGGCTCTAGGAGGCTGGCCAGCCGGCACTGCCAACTGGCCCCAGGTGCTAGCTAGAGGCAGCGGCAGGCCTCGGAGCACACCTGCGGGCGCCCCCAGGCCGCACAAGCATTCTCTGAGGCAAGAGGAGCCCCAGG
Organism: Oryctolagus cuniculus; assembly: GCF_051225735.1. Classification (NCBI taxonomy): domain Eukaryota; kingdom Metazoa; phylum Chordata; class Mammalia; order Lagomorpha; family Leporidae; genus Oryctolagus; species Oryctolagus cuniculus. The sequence continues at coordinate 246,562 of NC_142886.1, read as the reverse complement.
CCTCATCTCCCTCTGGCTGGCGGGCTCGCCGGCTCGCGCGTGCGCAGTCCAGGACTCCTCACAGGAAAGGCTTGTCTAGGGAGGGGCCGTTCCCGGGGTGGGGGGCAGCTGCTGCTGGGACACACCTACTCCTGACGCCCACTGGGTGGTCCACGCGAGATGAGCTCGGTGCTGGGGTACTGGCTGTCCCACCGTGGCCTCCTGAGCCCGAGCAGACACGCGTGGGCCCTCTCCGAGGGCCGGCAGGGCCGGAGTCTGGGCCCTCCTGCGTTCCTGGGCGCCTCCGAGGTTCCCCCCACCTCCCTTGGATCCCCGGGTCATACCAACATTCTCTGAGGACAGTTAGAGCCCACGGCAGCGTCCTCCTCTGGCTCTCTGGCTCCCTGGCTCATGCATGTGCAGACCAGGACTCCCTGTGCTAAGAGCTGGTAGGGCAGGGCTGTTCCTAGGGGCTCCTGCTGGGACACACCTACTCCTGACGCGCACTGGGTGGTCCACGCGAGATGAGCTCGGTGCTGGGGTACTGGCTGTCCCACCGTGGCCTCCTGAGCCCGAGCAGACACGCGTGGGCCCTCTCCGAGGGCCGGCAGGGCCGGAGTCTGGGCCCTCCTGCGTTCCTGGGCGCCTCCGAGGTTCCCCCCACCTCCCTTGGATCCCCGGGTCATACCAACATTCTCTGAGGACAGTTAGAGCCCACGGCAGCGTCCTCCTCTGGCTCCCTGGCTCCCTGGCTCATGCATGTGCAGACCAGGACTCCCTGTGCTAAGAGCTGGTAGGGCAGGGCTGTTCCTAGGGGCTCCTGCTGGGACACACCTACTCCTGACACGCACTGGGTGGTCCACGCGAGATGAGCTCGGTGCTGGGGTACTGGCTGTCCCACCGTGGCCTCCTGAGCCCGAGCAGACACGCGTGGGCCCTCTCCGAGGGCCGGCAGGGCCACAGTCTGGGCCCTCTTGCTTTCCTGGGCGCCTCCGAGGTTCCCCCCACCTCCCTTGGGCCGGGCCGGGCCGGGCCGGGACGAGGCGCAGCCCCAGGAACCCTGTGCCACCTGGCTGGCCCGTGGAGGCCCCGCCCACGGGCAGGGCAGCAAGCTCCAGAGCCCCACGGCCGCTGCGCCCGACCCTGCAGCCTGCTGGCCGGCTGGAGCCACAGAGACGGCAGGTCTCCCCCGGCCAAGCCAAGAGTTGGCAGCGCGCTCCCCAAAAGCCTCCGCTGGCAGTTCCCGGGAGGATGCAACTGGCTGCCCCTGGCTGGCTCCCTCCCGCTGGTCGGCCAATGCAAAGCCAGACCCACTTCTGCCCCCTGGGGTCCTGGCCTCCAGGGCGGGCGCGCTTCGCAGTGGAGCGGGCGGGCGGGTCCCCTTCGGCATCCGTCTGCCCTTCGCCCGCCGGACCGCCCGACCGCCCGCCCGCGGAGCCTGCTGCAGCCAGCCCTGGCTCTAGGAGGCTGGCCAGCCGGCACTGCCAACTGGCCCCAGGTGCTAGCTAGAGGCCGCGGCAGGCCTCGGAGCACACCTGCGGGCGCCCCCAGGCCGCACAAGCATTCTCTGAGGCAAGAGGAGCCCCAGGCATCATCTCCCTCTGGCTGGCGGGCTCGCCGGCTCGCGCGTGCGCAGTCCAGGACTCCTCACAGGAAAGGCTTGTCTAGGGAGGGGCCGTTCCCGGGGTGGGGGGCGGCTGCTGCTGGGACACACCTACTCCTGACGCCCACTGGGTGGTCCACGCGAGATGAGCTCGGTGCTGGGGTACTGGCTGTCCCACCGTGGCCTCCTGAGCCCGAGCAGACACGCGTGGGCCCTCTCCGAGGGCCGGCAGGGCCGGAGTCTGGGCCCTCCTGCGTTCCTGGGCGCCTCCGAGGTTCCCCCCACCTCCCTTGGATCCCCGGGTCATACCAACATTCTCTGAGGACAGTTAGAGCCCACGGCAGCGTCCTCCTCTGGCTCTCTGGCTCCCTGGCTCATGCATGTGCAGACCAGGACTCCCTGTGCTAAGAGCTGGTAGGGCAGGGCTGTTCCTAGGGGCTCCTGCTGGGACACACCTACTCCTGACGCGCACTGGGTGGTCCACGCGAGATGAGCTCGGTGCTGGGGTACTGGCTGTCCCACCGTGGCCTCCTGAGCCCGAGCAGACACGCGTGGGCCCTCTCCGAGGGCCGGCAGGGCCGGAGTCTGGGCCCTCCTGCGTTCCTGGGCGCCTCCGAGGTTCCCCCCACCTCCCTTGGATCCCCGGGTCATACCAACATTCTCTGAGGACAGTTAGAGCCCACGGCAGCATCCTCCTCTGGCTCCCTGGCTCCCTGGCTCATGCATGTGCAGACCAGGACTCCCTGTGCTAAGAGCTGGTAGGGCAGGGCTGTTCCTAGGGGCTCCTGCTGGGACACACCTACTCCTGACGCGCACTGGGTGGTCCACGCGAGATGAGCTCGGTGCTGGGGTACTGGCTGTCCCACCGTGGCCTCCTGAGCCCGAGCAGACACGCGTGGGCCCTCTCCGAGGGCCGGCAGGGCCGGAGTCTGGGCCCTCCTGCGTTCCTGGGCGCCTCCGAGGTTCCCCCCACCTCCCTTGGGCCGGGCCGGGACGAGGCGCAGCCCCAGGAACCCTGTGCCACCTGGCTGGCCAGTGGAGGCCCCGCCCACGGGCAGGGCAGCAAGCTCCAGAGCCCCACGGCCGCTGCGCCCGACCCTGCAGCCTGCTGGCCGGCTGGAGCCACAGAGACGGCAGGTCTCCCCCGGCCAAGCCAAGAGTTGGCAGCGCGCTCCCCAAAAGCCTCCGCTGGCAGTTCCCGGGAGGATGCAACTGGCTGCCCCTGGCTGGCTCCCTCCCGCTGGTCGGCCAATGCAAAGCCAGACCCACTTCTGCCCCCTGGGGTCCTGGCCTCCAGGGCGGGCGGGCCCCCTTCGGCTTCCGTCTGCCCTTCGCCCTTCGCCCGCCCGCGGAGCCTGCTGCAGCCAGCCCTGGCTCTAGGAGGCTGGCCAGCCGGCACTGCCAACTGGCCCCAGGTGCTAGCTAGAGGCAGCGGCAGGCCTCGGAGCACACCTGCGGGCGCCCCCAGGCCGCACAAGCATTCTCTGAGGCAAGAGGAGCCCCAGGCCTCATCTCCCTCTGGCTGGCGGGCTCGCCGGCTCGCGCGTGCGCAGTCCAGGACTCCTCACAGGAAAGGCTTGTCTAGGGAGGGGCCGTTCCCGGGGTGGGGGGCAGCTGCTGCTGGGACACACCTACTCCTGACGCCCACTGGGTGGTCCACGCGAGATGAGCTCGGTGCTGGGGTACTGGCTGTCCCACCGTGGCCTCCTGAGCCCGAGCAGACACGCGTGGGCCCTCTCCGAGGGCCGGCAGGGCCGGAGTCTGGGCCCTCCTGCGTTCCTGGGCGCCTCCGAGGTTCCCCCCACCTCCCTTGGATCCCCGGGTCATACCAACATTCTCTGAGGACAGTTAGAGCCCACGGCAGCGTCCTCCTCTGGCTCTCTGGCTCCCTGGCTCATGCATGTGCAGACCAGGACTCCCTGTGCTAAGAGCTGGTAGGGCAGGGCTGTTCCTAGGGGCTCCTGCTGGGACACACCTACTCCTGACGCGCACTGGGTGGTCCACGCGAGATGAGCTCGGTGCTGGGGTACTGGCTGTCCCACCGTGGCCTCCTGAGCCCGAGCAGACACGCGTGGGCCCTCTCCGAGGGCCGGCAGGGCCGGAGTCTGGGCCCTCCTGCGTTCCTGGGCGCCTCCGAGGTTCCCCCCACCTCCCTTGGATCCCCGGGTCATACCAACATTCTCTGAGGACAGTTAGAGCCCACGGCAGCGTCCTCCTCTGGCTCCCTGGCTCCCTGGCTCATGCATGTGCAGACCAGGACTCCCTGTGCTAAGAGCTGGTAGGGCAGGGCTGTTCCTAGGGGCTCCTGCTGGGACACACCTACTCCTGACACGCACTGGGTGGTCCACGCGAGATGAGCTCGGTGCTGGGGTACTGGCTGTCCCACCGTGGCCTCCTGAGCCCGAGCAGACACGCGTGGGCCCTCTCCGAGGGCCGGCAGGGCCACAGTCTGGGCCCTCTTGCTTTCCTGGGCGCCTCCGAGGTTCCCCCCACCTCCCTTGGGCCGGGCCGGGCCGGGCCGGGACGAGGCGCAGCCCCAGGAACCCTGTGCCACCTGGCTGGCCCGTGGAGGCCCCGCCCACGGGCAGGGCAGCAAGCTCCAGAGCCCCACGGCCGCTGCGCCCGACCCTGCAGCCTGCTGGCCGGCTGGAGCCACAGAGACGGCAGGTCTCCCCCGGCCAAGCCAAGAGTTGGCAGCGCGCTCCCCAAAAGCCTCCGCTGGCAGTTCCCGGGAGGATGCAACTGGCTGCCCCTGGCTGGCTCCCTCCCGCTGGTCGGCCAATGCAAAGCCAGACCCACTTCTGCCCCCTGGGGTCCTGGCCTCCAGGGCGGGCGCGCTTCGCAGTGGAGCGGGCGGGCGGGTCCCCTTCGGCATCCGTCTGCCCTTCGCCCGCCGGACCGCCCGACCGCCCGCCCGCGGAGCCTGCTGCAGCCAGCCCTGGCTCTAGGAGGCTGGCCAGCCGGCACTGCCAACTGGCCCCAGGTGCTAGCTAGAGGCCGCGGCAGGCCTCGGAGCACACCTGCGGGCGCCCCCAGGCCGCACAAGCATTCTCTGAGGCAAGAGGAGCCCCAGGCATCATCTCCCTCTGGCTGGCGGGCTCGCCGGCTCGCGCGTGCGCAGTCCAGGACTCCTCACAGGAAAGGCTTGTCTAGGGAGGGGCCGTTCCCGGGGTGGGGGGCGGCTGCTGCTGGGACACACCTACTCCTGACGCCCACTGGGTGGTCCACGCGAGATGAGCTCGGTGCTGGGGTACTGGCTGTCCCACCGTGGCCTCCTGAGCCCGAGCAGACACGCGTGGGCCCTCTCCGAGGGCCGGCAGGGCCGGAGTCTGGGCCCTCCTGCGTTCCTGGGCGCCTCCGAGGTTCCCCCCACCTCCCTTGGATCCCCGGGTCATACCAACATTCTCTGAGGACAGTTAGAGCCCACGGCAGCGTCCTCCTCTGGCTCTCTGGCTCCCTGGCTCATGCATGTGCAGACCAGGACTCCCTGTGCTAAGAGCTGGTAGGGCAGGGCTGTTCCTAGGGGCTCCTGCTGGGACACACCTACTCCTGACGCGCACTGGGTGGTCCACGCGAGATGAGCTCGGTGCTGGGGTACTGGCTGTCCCACCGTGGCCTCCTGAGCCCGAGCAGACACGCGTGGGCCCTCTCCGAGGGCCGGCAGGGCCGGAGTCTGGGCCCTCCTGCGTTCCTGGGCGCCTCCGAGGTTCCCCCCACCTCCCTTGGATCCCCGGGTCATACCAACATTCTCTGAGGACAGTTAGAGCCCACGGCAGCATCCTCCTCTGGCTCCCTGGCTCCCTGGCTCATGCATGTGCAGACCAGGACTCCCTGTGCTAAGAGCTGGTAGGGCAGGGCTGTTCCTAGGGGCTCCTGCTGGGACACACCTACTCCTGACGCGCACTGGGTGGTCCACGCGAGATGAGCTCGGTGCTGGGGTACTGGCTGTCCCACCGTGGCCTCCTGAGCCCGAGCAGACACGCGTGGGCCCTCTCCGAGGGCCGGCAGGGCCGGAGTCTGGGCCCTCCTGCGTTCCTGGGCGCCTCCGAGGTTCCCCCCACCTCCCTTGGGCCGGGCCGGGACGAGGCGCAGCCCCAGGAACCCTGTGCCACCTGGCTGGCCAGTGGAGGCCCCGCCCACGGGCAGGGCAGCAAGCTCCAGAGCCCCACGGCCGCTGCGCCCGACCCTGCAGCCTGCTGGCCGGCTGGAGCCACAGAGACGGCAGGTCTCCCCCGGCCAAGCCAAGAGTTGGCAGCGCGCTCCCCAAAAGCCTCCGCTGGCAGTTCCCGGGAGGATGCAACTGGCTGCCCCTGGCTGGCTCCCTCCCGCTGGTCGGCCAATGCAAAGCCAGACCCACTTCTGCCCCCTGGGGTCCTGGCCTCCAGGGCGGGCGCGCTTCGCAGTGGAGCGGGCGGGCGGGCCCCCTTCGGCTTCCGTCTGCCCTTCGCCCGCCGGACCGCCCGCCCGCCCGCTCGCGGAGCCTGCTGCAGCCAGCCCTGGCTCTAGGAGGCTGGCCAGCCGGCACTGCCAACTGGCCCCAGGTGCTAGCTAGAGGCAGCGGCAGGCCTCGGAGCACACCTGCGGGCGCCCCCAGGCCGCACAAGCATTCTCTGAGGCAAGAGGAGCCCCAGGCATCATCTCCCTCTGGCTGGCGGGCTCGCCGGCTCGCGCGTGCGCAGTCCAGGACTCCTCACAGGAAAGGCTTGTCTAGGGAGGGGCCGTTCCCGGGGTGGGGGGCAGCTGCTGCTGGGACACACCTACTCCTGACGCCCACTGGGTGGTCCACGCGAGATGAGCTCGGTGCTGGGGTACTGGCTGTCCCACCGTGGCCTCCTGAGCCCGAGCAGACACGCGTGGGCCCTCTCCGAGGGCCGGCAGGGCCGGAGTCTGGGCCCTCCTGCGTTCCTGGGCGCCTCCGAGGTTCCCCCCACCTCCCTTGGATCCCCGGGTCATACCAACATTCTCTGAGGACAGTTAGAGCCCACGGCAGCGTCCTCCTCTGGCTGTCTGGCTCCCTGGCTCATGCATGTGCAGACCAGGACTCCCTGTGCTAAGAGCTGGTAGGGCAGGGCTGTTCCTAGGGGCTCCTGCTGGGACACACCTACTCCTGACGCGCACTGGGTGGTCCACGCGAGATGAGCTCGGTGCTGGGGTACTGGCTGTCCCACCGTGGCCTCCTGAGCCCGAGCAGACACGCGTGGGCCCTCTCCGAGGGCCGGCAGGGCCGGAGTCTGGGCCCTCCTGCGTTCCTGGGCGCCTCCGAGGTTCCCCCCACCTCCCTTGGATCCCCGGGTCATACCAACATTCTCTGAGGACAGTTAGAGCCCACGGCAGCGTCCTCCTCTGGCTGTCTGGCTCCCTGGCTCATGCATGTGCAGACCAGGACTCCCTGTGCTAAGAGCTGGTAGGGCAGGGCTGTTCCTAGGGGCTCCTGCTGGGACACACCTACTCCTGACGCCCACTGGGTGGTCCACGCGAGATGAGCTCGGTGCTGGGGTACTGGCTGTCCCACCGTGGCCTCCTGAGCCCGAGCAGACACGCGTGGGCCCTCTCCGAGGGCCGGCAGGGCCGGAGTCTGGGCCCTCCTGCGTTCCTGGGCGCCTCCGAGGTTCCCCCCACCTCCCTTGGATCCCCGGGTCATACCAACATTCTCTGAGGACAGTTAGAGCCCACGGCAGCGTCCTCCTCTGGCTCCCTGGCTCCCTGGCTCATGCATGTGCAGACCAGGACTCCCTGTGCTAAGAGCTGGTAGGGCAGGGCTGTTCCTAGGGGCTCCTGCTGGGACACACCTACTCCTGACGCGCACTGGGTGGTCCACGCGAGATGAGCTCGGTGCTGGGGTACTGGCTGTCCCACCGTGGCCTCCTGAGCCCGAGCAGACACGCGTGGGCCCTCTCCGAGGGCCGGCAGGGCCACAGTCTGGGCCCTCCTGCGTTCCTGGGCGCCTCCGAGGTTCCCCCCACCTCCCTTGGGCCGGGCCGGGACGAGGCGCAGCCCCAGGAACCCTGTGCCACCTGGCTGGCCCGTGGAGGCCCCGCCCACGGGCAGGGCAGCAAGCTCCAGAGCCCCACGGCCGCTGCGCCTGACCCTGCAGCCTGCTGGCCGGCTGGAGCCACAGAGACGGCAGGTCTCCCCCGGCCAAGCCAAGAGTTGGCAGCGCGCTCCCCAAAAGCCTCCGCTGGCAGTTCCCGGGAGGATGCAACTGGCTGCCCCTGGCTGGCTCCCTCCCGCTGGTCGGCCAATGCAAAGCCAGACCCACTTCTGCCCCCTGGGGTCCTGGCCTCCAGGGCGGGCGCGCTTCGCAGTGGAGCGGGCGGGCGGGCCCCCTTCGGCTTCCGTCTGCCCTTCGCCCGCCGGACCGCCCGCCCGCCCGCCCGCGGAGCCTGCTGCAGCCAGCCCTGGCTCTAGGAGGCTGGCCAGCCGGCACTGCCAACTGGCCCCAGGTGCTAGCTAGAGGCCGCGGCAGGCCTCGGAGCACACCTGCGGGCGCCCCCAGGCCGCACAAGCATTCTCTGAGGCAAGAGGAGCCCCAGGCATCATCTCCCTCTGGCTGGCGGGCTCGCCGGCTCGCGCGTGCGCAGTCCAGGACTCCTCACAGGAAAGGCTTGTCTAGGGAGGGGCCGTTCCCGGGGTGGGGGGCAGCTGCTGCTGGGACACACCTACTCCTGACGCCCACTGGGTGGTCCACGCGAGATGAGCTCGGTGCTGGGGTACTGGCTGTCCCACCGTGGCCTCCTGAGCCCGAGCAGACACGCGTGGGCCCTCTCCGAGGGCCGGCAGGGCCGGAGTCTGGGCCCTCCTGCGTTCCTGGGCGCCTCCGAGGTTCCCCCCACCTCCCTTGGATCCCCGGGTCATACCAACATTCTCTGAGGACAGTTAGAGCCCACGGCAGCGTCCTCCTCTGGCTGTCTGGCTCCCTGGCTCATGCATGTGCAGACCAGGACTCCCTGTGCTAAGAGCTGGTAGGGCAGGGCTGTTCCTAGGGGCTCCTGCTGGGACACACCTACTCCTGACGCGCACTGGGTGGTCCACGCGAGATGAGCTCGGTGCTGGGGTACTGGCTGTCCCACCGTGGCCTCCTGAGCCCGAGCAGACACGCGTGGGCCCTCTCCGAGGGCCGGCAGGGCCGGAGTCTGGGCCCTCCTGCGTTCCTGGGCGCCTCCGAGGTTCCCCCCACCTCCCTTGGATCCCCGGGTCATACCAACATTCTCTGAGGACAGTTAGAGCCCACGGCAGCGTCCTCCTCTGGCTGTCTGGCTCCCTGGCTCATGCATGTGCAGACCAGGACTCCCTGTGCTAAGAGCTGGTAGGGCAGGGCTGTTCCTAGGGGCTCCTGCTGGGACACACCTACTCCTGACGCCCACTGGGTGGTCCACGCGAGATGAGCTCGGTGCTGGGGTACTGGCTGTCCCACCGTGGCCTCCTGAGCCCGAGCAGACACGCGTGGGCCCTCTCCGAGGGCCGGCAGGGCCGGAGTCTGGGCCCTCCTGCGTTCCTGGGCGCCTCCGAGGTTCCCCCCACCTCCCTTGGATCCCCGGGTCATACCAACATTCTCTGAGGACAGTTAGAGCCCACGGCAGCGTCCTCCTCTGGCTCCCTGGCTCCCTGGCTCATGCATGTGCAGACCAGGACTCCCTGTGCTAAGAGCTGGTAGGGCAGGGCTGTTCCTAGGGGCTCCTGCTGGGACACACCTACTCCTGACGCGCACTGGGTGGTCCACGCGAGATGAGCTCGGTGCTGGGGTACTGGCTGTCCCACCGTGGCCTCCTGAGCCCGAGCAGACACGCGTGGGCCCTCTCCGAGGGCCGGCAGGGCCACAGTCTGGGCCCTCCTGCGTTCCTGGGCGCCTCCGAGGTTCCCCCCACCTCCCTTGGGCCGGGCCGGGACGAGGCGCAGCCCCAGGAACCCTGTGCCACCTGGCTGGCCCGTGGAGGCCCCGCCCACGGGCAGGGCAGCAAGCTCCAGAGCCCCACGGCCGCTGCGCCTGACCCTGCAGCCTGCTGGCCGGCTGGAGCCACAGAGACGGCAGGTCTCCCCCGGCCAAGCCAAGAGTTGGCAGCGCGCTCCCCAAAAGCCTCCGCTGGCAGTTCCCGGGAGGATGCAACTGGCTGCCCCTGGCTGGCTCCCTCCCGCTGGTCGGCCAATGCAAAGCCAGACCCACTTCTGCCCCCTGGGGTCCTGGCCTCCAGGGCGGGCGCGCTTCGCAGTGGAGCGGGCGGGCGGGCCCCCTTCGGCTTCCGTCTGCCCTTCGCCCGCCGGACCGCCCGCCCGCCCGCCCGCGGAGCCTGCTGCAGCCAGCCCTGGCTCTAGGAGGCTGGCCAGCCGGCACTGCCAACTGGCCCCAGGTGCTAGCTAGAGGCCGCGGCAGGCCTCGGAGCACACCTGCGGGCGCCCCCAGGCCGCACAAGCATTCTCTGAGGCAAGAGGAGCCCCAGGCATCATCTCCCTCTGGCTGGCGGGCTCGCCGGCTCGCGCGTGCGCAGTCCAGGACTCCTCACAGGAAAGGCTTGTCTAGGGAGGGGCCGTTCCCGGGGTGGGGGGCAGCTGCTGCTGGGACACACCTACTCCTGACGCCCACTGGGTGGTCCACGCGAGATGAGCTCGGTGCTGGGGTACTGGCTGTCCCACCGTGGCCTCCTGAGCCCGAGCAGACACGCGTGGGCCCTCTCCGAGGGCCGGCAGGGCCGGAGTCTGGGCCCTCCTGCGTTCCTGGGCGCCTCCGAGGTTCCCCCCACCTCCCTTGGATCCCCGGGTCATACCAACATTCTCTGAGGACAGTTAGAGCCCACGGCAGCGTCCTCCTCTGGCTGTCTGGCTCCCTGGCTCATGCATGTGCAGACCAGGACTCCCTGTGCTAAGAGCTGGTAGGGCAGGGCTGTTCCTAGGGGCTCCTGCTGGGACACACCTACTCCTGACGCGCACTGGGTGGTCCACGCGAGATGAGCTCGGTGCTGGGGTACTGGCTGTCCCACCGTGGCCTCCTGAGCCCGAGCAGACACGCGTGGGCCCTCTCCGAGGGCCGGCAGGGCCGGAGTCTGGGCCCTCCTGCGTTCCTGGGCGCCTCCGAGGTTCCCCCCACCTCCCTTGGGCCGGGCCGGGACGAGGCGCAGCCCCAGGAACCCTGTGCCACCTGGCTGGCCCGTGGAGGCCCCGCCCACGGGCAGGGCAGCAAGCTCCAGAGCCCCACGGCCGCTGCGCCTGACCCTGCAGCCTGCTGGCCGGCTGGAGCCACAGAGACGGCAGGTCTCCCCCGGCCAAGCCAAGAGTTGGCAGCGCGCTCCCCAAAAGCCTCCGCTGGCAGTTCCCGGGAGGATGCAACTGGCTGCCCCTGGCTGGCTCCCTCCCGCTGGTCGGCCAATGCAAAGCCAGACCCACTTCTGCCCCCTGGGGTCCTGGCCTCCAGGGCGGGCGCGCTTCGCAGCGGAGCGGGCGGGCGGGTCCCCTTCGGCTTCCGTCTGCCCTTCGCCCGCCGGACCGCCCGCCCGCCCGCCCGCGGAGCCTGCTGCAGCCAGCCCTGGCTCTAGGAGGCTGGCCAGCCGGCACTGCCAACTGGCCCCAGGTGCTAGCTAGAGGCCGCGGCAGGCCTCGGAGCACACCTGCGGGCGCCCCCAGGCCGCACAAGCATTCTCTGAGGCAAGAGGAGCCCCAGGCATCATCTCCCTCTGGCTGGCGGGCTCGCCGGCTCCCGCGTGAAAAGTCCAGGACTCCTCACAGGAAAGGCTTGTCTAGGGAGGGGCCGTTCCCGGGGTGGGGGGCGGCTGCTGCTGGGACACACCTACTCCTGACGCCCACTGGGTGGTCCACGCGAGATGAGCTCGGTGCTGGGGTACTGGCTGTCCCACCGTGGCCTCCTGAGCCCGAGCAGACACGCGTGGGCCCTCTCCGAGGGCCGGCAGGGCCGGAGTCTGGGCCCTCCTGCGTTCCTGGGCGCCTCCGAGGTTCCCCCCACCTCCCTTGGATCCCCGGGTCATACCAACATTCTCTGAGGACAGTTAGAGCCCACGGCAGCGTCCTCCTCTGGCTGTCTGGCTCCCTGGCTCATGCATGTGCAGACCAGGACTCCCTGTGCTAAGAGCTGGTAGGGCAGGGCTGTTCCTAGGGGCTCCTGCTGGGACACACCTACTCCTGACGCGCACTGGGTGGTCCACGCGAGATGAGCTCGGTGCTGGGGTACGGGCTGTCCCACCGTGGCCTCCTGAGCCCGAGCAGACACGCGTGGGCCCTCTCCGAGGGCCGGCAGGGCCGGAGTCTGGGCCCTCCTGCGTTCCTGGGCGCCTCCGAGGTTCCCCCCACCTCCCTTGGATCCCCGGGTCATACCAACATTCTCTGAGGACAGTTAGAGCCCACGGCAGCGTCCTCCTCTGGCTGTCTGGCTCCCTGGCTCATGCATGTGCAGACCAGGACTCCCTGTGCTAAGAGCTGGTAGGGCAGGGCTGTTCCTAGGGGCTCCTGCTGGGACACACCTACTCCTGACGCCCACTGGGTGGTCCACGCGAGATGAGCTCGGTGCTGGGGTACTGGCTGTCCCACCGTGGCCTCCTGAGCCCGAGCAGACACGCGTGGGCCCTCTCCGAGGGCCGGCAGGGCCGGAGTCTGGGCCCTCCTGCGTTCCTGGGCGCCTCCGAGGTTCCCCCCACCTCCCTTGGATCCCCGGGTCATACCAACATTCTCTGAGGACAGTTAGAGCCCACGGCAGCGTCCTCCTCTGGCTCCCTGGCTCCCTGGCTCATGCATGTGCAGACCAGGACTCCCTGTGCTAAGAGCTGGTAGGGCAGGGCTGTTCCTAGGGGCTCCTGCTGGGACACACCTACTCCTGACGCGCACTGGGTGGTCCACGCGAGATGAGCTCGGTGCTGGGGTACTGGCTGTCCCACCGTGGCCTCCTGAGCCCGAGCAGACACGCGTGGGCCCTCTCCGAGGGCCGGCAGGGCCGCAGTCTGGGCCCTCCTGCGTTCCTGGGCGCCTCCGAGGTTCCCCCCACCTCCCTTGGGCCGGGCCGGGACGAGGCGCAGCCCCAGGAACCCTGTGCCACCTGGCTGGCCCGTGGAGGCCCCGCCCACGGGCAGGGCAGCAAGCTCCAGAGCCCCACGGCCGCTGCGCCTGACCCTGCAGCCTGCTGGCCGGCTGGAGCCACAGAGACGGCAGGTCTCCCCCGGCCAAGCCAAGAGTTGGCAGCGCGCTCCCCAAAAGCCTCCGCTGGCAGTTCCCGGGAGGATGCAACTGGCTGCCCCTGGCTGGCTCCCTCCCGCTGGTCGGCCAATGCAAAGCCAGACCCACTTCTGCCCCCTGGGGTCCTGGCCTCCAGGGCGGGCGCGCTTCGCAGCGGAGCGGGCGGGCGGGCCCCCTTCGGCTTCCGTCTGCCCTTCGCCCGCCGGACCGCCCGCCCGCCCGCCCGCGGAGCCTGCTGCAGCCAGCCCTGGCTCTAGGAGGCTGGCCAGCCGGCACTGCCAACTGGCCCCAGGTGCTAGCTAGAGGCCGCGGCAGGCCTCGGAGCACACCTGCGGGCGCCCCCAGGCCGCACAAGCATTCTCTGAGGCAAGAGGAGCCCCAGGCATCATCTCCCTCTGGCTGGCGGGCTCGCCGGCTCGCGCGTGCGCAGTCCAGGACTCCTCACAGGAAAGGCTTGTCTAGGGAGGGGCCGTTCCCGGGGTGGGGGGCAGCTGCTGCTGGGACACACCTACTCCTGACGCCCACTGGGTGGTCCACGCGAGATGAGCTCGGTGCTGGGGTACTGGCTGTCCCACCGTGGCCTCCTGAGCCCGAGCAGACACGCGTGGGCCCTCTCCGAGGGCCGGCAGGGCCGGAGTCTGGGCCCTCCTGCGTTCCTGGGCGCCTCCGAGGTTCCCCCCACCTCCCTTGGATCCCCGGGTCATACCAACATTCTCTGAGGACAGTTAGAGCCCACGGCAGCGTCCTCCTCTGGCTGTCTGGCTCCCTGGCTCATGCATGTGCAGACCAGGACTCCCTGTGCTAAGAGCTGGTAGGGCAGGGCTGTTCCTAGGGGCTCCTGCTGGGACACACCTACTCCTGACGCGCACTGGGTGGTCCACGCGAGATGAGCTCGGTGCTGGGGTACTGGCTGTCCCACCGTGGCCTCCTGAGCCCGAGCAGACACGCGTGGGCCCTCTCCGAGGGCCGGCAGGGCCGGAGTCTGGGCCCTCCTGCGTTCCTGGGCGCCTCCGAGGTTCCCCCCACCTCCCTTGGATCCCCGGGTCATACCAACATTCTCTGAGGACAGTTAGAGCCCACGGCAGCGTCCTCCTCTGGCTCCCTGGCTCCCTGGCTCATGCATGTGCAGACCAGGACTCCCTGTGCTAAGAGCTGGTAGGGCAGGGCTGTTCCTAGGGGCTCCTGCTGGGACACACCTACTCCTGACGCGCACTGGGTGGTCCACGCGAGATGAGCTCGGTGCTGGGGTACTGGCTGTCCCACCGTGGCCTCCTGAGCCCGAGCAGACACGCGTGGGCCCTCTCCGAGGGCCGGCAGGGCCGGAGTCTGGGCCCTCCTGCGTTCCTGGGCGCCTCCGAGGTTCCCCCCACCTCCCTTGGGCCGGGCCGGGACGAGGCGCAGCCCCAGGAACCCTGTGCCACCTGGCTGGCCCGTGGAGGCCCCGCCCACGGGCAGGGCAGCAAGCTCCAGAGCCCCACGGCCGCTGCGCCTGACCCTGCAGCCTGCTGGCCGGCTGGAGCCACAGAGACGGCAGGTCTCCCCCGGCCAAGCCAAGAGTTGGCAGCGCGCTCCCCAAAAGCCTCCGCTGGCAGTTCCCGGGAGGATGCAACTGGCTGCCCCTGGCTGGCTCCCTCCCGCTGGTCGGCCAATGCAAAGCCAGACCCACTTCTGCCCCCTGGGGTCCTGGCCTCCAGGGCGGGCGCGCTTCGCAGCGGAGCCCGCGGGCGGGCCCCCTTCGGCTTCCGTCTGCCCTTCGCCCGCCGGACCGCCCGCCCGCCCGCCCGCGGAGCCTGCTGCAGCCAGCCCTGGCTCTAGGAGGCTGGCCAGCCGGCACTGCCAACTGGCCCCAGGTGCTAGCTAGAGGCCGCGGCAGGCCTCGGAGCACACCTGCGGGCGCCCCCAGGCCGCACAAGCATTCTCTGAGGCAAGAGGAGCCCCAGGCATCATCTCCCTCTGGCTGGCGGGCTCGCCGGCTCCCGCGTGAAAAGTCCAGGACTCCTCACAGGAAAGGCTTGTCTAGGGAGGGGCCGTTCCCGGGGTGGGGGGCGGCTGCTGCTGGGACACACCTACTCCTGACGCCCACTGGGTGGTCCACGCGAGATGAGCTCGGTGCTGGGGTACTGGCTGTCCCACCGTGGCCTCCTGAGCCCGAGCAGACACGCGTGGGCCCTCTCCGAGGGCCGGCAGGGCCGGAGTCTGGGCCCTCCTGCGTTCCTGGGCGCCTCCGAGGTTCCCCCCACCTCCCTTGGATCCCCGGGTCATACCAACATTCTCTGAGGACAGTTAGAGCCCACGGCAGCGTCCTCCTCTGGCTGTCTGGCTCCCTGGCTCATGCATGTGCAGACCAGGACTCCCTGTGCTAAGAGCTGGTAGGGCAGGGCTGTTCCTAGGGGCTCCTGCTGGGACACACCTACTCCTGACGCGCACTGGGTGGTCCACGCGAGATGAGCTCGGTGCTGGGGTACTGGCTGTCCCACCGTGGCCTCCTGAGCCCGAGCAGACACGCGTGGGCCCTCTCCGAGGGCCGGCAGGGCCGGAGTCTGGGCCCTCCTGCGTTCCTGGGCGCCTCCGAGGTTCCCCCCACCTCCCTTGGGCCGGGCCGGGACGAGGCGCAGCCCCAGGAACCCTGTGCCACCTGGCTGGCCCGTGGAGGCCCCACCCACGGGCAGGGCAGCAAGCTCCAGAGCCCCACGGCCGCTGCGCCTGACCCTGCAGCCTGCTGGCCGGCTGGAGCCACAGAGACGGCAGGTCTCCCCCGGCCAAGCCAAGAGTTGGCAGCGCGCTCCCCAAAAGCCTCCGCTGGCAGTTCCCGGGAGGATGCAACTGGCTGCCCCTGGCTGGCTCCCTCCCGCTGGTCGGCCAATGCAAAGCCAGACCCACTTCTGCCCCCTGGGGTCCTGGCCTCCAGGGCGGGCGCGCTTCGCAGCGGAGCGGGCGGGCGGGTCCCCTTCGGCTTCCGTCTGCCCTTCGCCCGCCGGACCGCCCGCCCGCCCGCCCGCGGAGCCTGCTGCAGCCAGCCCTGGCTCTAGGAGGCTGGCCAGCCGGCACTGCCAACTGGCCCCAGGTGCTAGCTAGAGGCCGCGGCAGGCCTCGGAGCACACCTGCGGGCGCCCCCAGGCCGCACAAGCATTCTCTGAGGCAAGAGGAGCCCCAGGCATCATCTCCCTCTGGCTGGCGGGCTCGCCGGCTCCCGCGTGAAAAGTCCAGGACTCCTCACAGGAAAGGCTTGTCTAGGGAGGGGCCGTTCCCGGGGTGGGGGGCGGCTGCTGCTGGGACACACCTACTCCTGACGCCCACTGGGTGGTCCACGCGAGATGAGCTCGGTGCTGGGGTACTGGCTGTCCCACCGTGGCCTCCTGAGCCCGAGCAGACACGCGTGGGCCCTCTCCGAGGGCCGGCAGGGCCGGAGTCTGGGCCCTCCTGCGTTCCTGGGCGCCTCCGAGGTTCCCCCCACCTCCCTTGGATCCCCGGGTCATACCAACATTCTCTGAGGACAGTTAGAGCCCACGGCAGCGTCCTCCTCTGGCTGTCTGGCTCCCTGGCTCATGCATGTGCAGACCAGGACTCCCTGTGCTAAGAGCTGGTAGGGCAGGGCTGTTCCTAGGGGCTCCTGCTGGGACACACCTACTCCTGACGCGCACTGGGTGGTCCACGCGAGATGAGCTCGGTGCTGGGGTACGGGCTGTCCCACCGTGGCCTCCTGAGCCCGAGCAGACACGCGTGGGCCCTCTCCGAGGGCCGGCAGGGCCGGAGTCTGGGCCCTCCTGCGTTCCTGGGCGCCTCCGAGGTTCCCCCCACCTCCCTTGGATCCCCGGGTCATACCAACATTCTCTGAGGACAGTTAGAGCCCACGGCAGCGTCCTCCTCTGGCTGTCTGGCTCCCTGGCTCATGCATGTGCAGACCAGGACTCCCTGTGCTAAGAGCTGGTAGGGCAGGGCTGTTCCTAGGGGCTCCTGCTGGGACACACCTACTCCTGACGCCCACTGGGTGGTCCACGCGAGATGAGCTCGGTGCTGGGGTACTGGCTGTCCCACCGTGGCCTCCTGAGCCCGAGCAGACACGCGTGGGCCCTCTCCGAGGGCCGGCAGGGCCGGAGTCTGGGCCCTCCTGCGTTCCTGGGCGCCTCCGAGGTTCCCCCCACCTCCCTTGGATCCCCGGGTCATACCAACATTCTCTGAGGACAGTTAGAGCCCACGGCAGCGTCCTCCTCTGGCTCCCTGGCTCCCTGGCTCATGCATGTGCAGACCAGGACTCCCTGTGCTAAGAGCTGGTAGGGCAGGGCTGTTCCTAGGGGCTCCTGCTGGGACACACCTACTCCTGACGCGCACTGGGTGGTCCACGCGAGATGAGCTCGGTGCTGGGGTACTGGCTGTCCCACCGTGGCCTCCTGAGCCCGAGCAGACACGCGTGGGCCCTCTCCGAGGGCCGGCAGGGCCGCAGTCTGGGCCCTCCTGCGTTCCTGGGCGCCTCCGAGGTTCCCCCCACCTCCCTTGGGCCGGGCCGGGACGAGGCGCAGCCCCAGGAACCCTGTGCCACCTGGCTGGCCCGTGGAGGCCCCGCCCACGGGCAGGGCAGCAAGCTCCAGAGCCCCACGGCCGCTGCGCCTGACCCTGCAGCCTGCTGGCCGGCTGGAGCCACAGAGACGGCAGGTCTCCCCCGGCCAAGCCAAGAGTTGGCAGCGCGCTCCCCAAAAGCCTCCGCTGGCAGTTCCCGGGAGGATGCAACTGGCTGCCCCTGGCTGGCTCCCTCCCGCTGGTCGGCCAATGCAAAGCCAGACCCACTTCTGCCCCCTGGGGTCCTGGCCTCCAGGGCGGGCGCGCTTCGCAGCGGAGCGGGCGGGCGGGCCCCCTTCGGCTTCCGTCTGCCCTTCGCCCGCCGGACCGCCCGCCCGCCCGCCCGCGGAGCCTGCTGCAGCCAGCCCTGGCTCTAGGAGGCTGGCCAGCCGGCACTGCCAACTGGCCCCAGGTGCTAGCTAGAGGCCGCGGCAGGCCTCGGAGCACACCTGCGGGCGCCCCCAGGCCGCACAAGCATTCTCTGAGGCAAGAGGAGCCCCAGGCATCATCTCCCTCTGGCTGGCGGGCTCGCCGGCTCCCGCGTGAAAAGTCCAGGACTCCTCACAGGAAAGGCTTGTCTAGGGAGGGGCCGTTCCCGGGGTGGGGGGCGGCTGCTGCTGGGACACACCTACTCCTGACGCCCACTGGGTGGTCCACGCGAGATGAGCTCGGTGCTGGGGTACTGGCTGTCCCACCGTGGCCTCCTGAGCCCGAGCAGACACGCGTGGGCCCTCTCCGAGGGCCGGCAGGGCCGGAGTCTGGGCCCTCCTGCGTTCCTGGGCGCCTCCGAGGTTCCCCCCACCTCCCTTGGATCCCCGGGTCATACCAACATTCTCTGAGGACAGTTAGAGCCCACGGCAGCGTCCTCCTCTGGCTCCCTGGCTCCCTGGCTCATGCATGTGCAGACCAGGACTCCCTGTGCTAAGAGCTGGTAGGGCAGGGCTGTTCCTAGGGGCTCCTGCTGGGACACACCTACTCCTGACGCGCACTGGGTGGTCCACGCGAGATGAGCTCGGTGCTGGGGTACTGGCTGTCCCACCGTGGCCTCCTGAGCCCGAGCAGACACGCGTGGGCCCTCTCCGAGGGCCGGCAGGGCCGCAGTCTGGGCCCTCCTGCGTTCCTGGGCGCCTCCGAGGTTCCCCCCACCTCCCTTGGGCCGGGCCGGGACGAGGCGCAGCCCCAGGAACCCTGTGCCACCTGGCTGGCCCGTGGAGGCCCCGCCCACGGGCAGGGCAGCAAGCTCCAGAGCCCCACGGCCGCTGCGCCTGACCCTGCAGCCTGCTGGCCGGCTGGAGCCACAGAGACGGCAGGTCTCCCCCGGCCAAGCCAAGAGTTGGCAGCGCGCTCCCCAAAAGCCTCCGCTGGCAGTTCCCGGGAGGATGCAACTGGCTGCCCCTGGCTGGCTCCCTCCCGCTGGTCGGCCAATGCAAAGCCAGACCCACTTCTGCCCCCTGGGGTCCTGGCCTCCAGGGCGGGCGCGCTTCGCAGCGGAGCGGGCGGGCGGGTCCCCTTCGGCTTCCGTCTGCCCTTCGCCCGCCGGACCGCCCGCCCGCCCGCCCGCGGAGCCTGCTGCAGCCAGCCCTGGCTCTAGGAGGCTGGCCAGCCGGCACTGCCAACTGGCCCCAGGTGCTAGCTAGAGGCCGCGGCAGGCCTCGGAGCACACCTGCGGGCGCCCCCAGGCCGCACAAGCATTCTCTGAGGCAAGAGGAGCCCCAGGCATCATCTCCCTCTGGCTGGCGGGCTCGCCGGCTCCCGCGTGAAAAGTCCAGGACTCCTCACAGGAAAGGCTTGTCTAGGGAGGGGCCGTTCCCGGGGTGGGGGGCGGCTGCTGCTGGGACACACCTACTCCTGACGCCCACTGGGTGGTCCACGCGAGATGAGCTCGGTGCTGGGGTACTGGCTGTCCCACCGTGGCCTCCTGAGCCCGAGCAGACACGCGTGGGCCCTCTCCGAGGGCCGGCAGGGCCGGAGTCTGGGCCCTCCTGCGTTCCTGGGCGCCTCCGAGGTTCCCCCCACCTCCCTTGGATCCCCGGGTCATACCAACATTCTCTGAGGACAGTTAGAGCCCACGGCAGCGTCCTCCTCTGGCTGTCTGGCTCCCTGGCTCATGCATGTGCAGACCAGGACTCCCTGTGCTAAGAGCTGGTAGGGCAGGGCTGTTCCTAGGGGCTCCTGCTGGGACACACCTACTCCTGACGCGCACTGGGTGGTCCACGCGAGATGAGCTCGGTGCTGGGGTACGGGCTGTCCCACCGTGGCCTCCTGAGCCCGAGCAGACACGCGTGGGCCCTCTCCGAGGGCCGGCAGGGCCGGAGTCTGGGCCCTCCTGCGTTCCTGGGCGCCTCCGAGGTTCCCCCCACCTCCCTTGGATCCCCGGGTCATACCAACATTCTCTGAGGACAGTTAGAGCCCACGGCAGCGTCCTCCTCTGGCTGTCTGGCTCCCTGGCTCATGCATGTGCAGACCAGGACTCCCTGTGCTAAGAGCTGGTAGGGCAGGGCTGTTCCTAGGGGCTCCTGCTGGGACACACCTACTCCTGACGCCCACTGGGTGGTCCACGCGAGATGAGCTCGGTGCTGGGGTACTGGCTGTCCCACCGTGGCCTCCTGAGCCCGAGCAGACACGCGTGGGCCCTCTCCGAGGGCCGGCAGGGCCGGAGTCTGGGCCCTCCTGCGTTCCTGGGCGCCTCCGAGGTTCCCCCCACCTCCCTTGGATCCCCGGGTCATACCAACATTCTCTGAGGACAGTTAGAGCCCACGGCAGCGTCCTCCTCTGGCTCCCTGGCTCCCTGGCTCATGCATGTGCAGACCAGGACTCCCTGTGCTAAGAGCTGGTAGGGCAGGGCTGTTCCTAGGGGCTCCTGCTGGGACACACCTACTCCTGACGCGCACTGGGTGGTCCACGCGAGATGAGCTCGGTGCTGGGGTACTGGCTGTCCCACCGTGGCCTCCTGAGCCCGAGCAGACACGCGTGGGCCCTCTCCGAGGGCCGGCAGGGCCGGAGTCTGGGCCCTCCTGCGTTCCTGGGCGCCTCCGAGGTTCCCCCCACCTCCCTTGGGCCGGGCCGGGACGAGGCGCAGCCCCAGGAACCCTGTGCCACCTGGCTGGCCCGTGGAGGCCCCGCCCACGGGCAGGGCAGCAAGCTCCAGAGCCCCACGGCCGCTGCGCCTGACCCTGCAGCCTGCTGGCCGGCTGGAGCCACAGAGACGGCAGGTCTCCCCCGGCCAAGCCAAGAGTTGGCAGCGCGCTCCCCAAAAGCCTCCGCTGGCAGTTCCCGGGAGGATGCAACTGGCTGCCCCTGGCTGGCTCCCTCCCGCTGGTCGGCCAATGCAAAGCCAGACCCACTTCTGCCCCCTGGGGTCCTGGCCTCCAGGGCGGGCGCGCTTCGCAGCGGAGCCCGCGGGCGGGCCCCCTTCGGCTTCCGTCTGCCCTTCGCCCGCCGGACCGCCCGCCCGCCCGCCCGCGGAGCCTGCTGCAGCCAGCCCTGGCTCTAGGAGGCTGGCCAGCCGGCACTGCCAACTGGCCCCAGGTGCTAGCTAGAGGCCGCGGCAGGCCTCGGAGCACACCTGCGGGCGCCCCCAGGCCGCACAAGCATTCTCTGAGGCAAGAGGAGCCCCAGGCATCATCTCCCTCTGGCTGGCGGGCTCGCCGGCTCCCGCGTGAAAAGTCCAGGACTCCTCACAGGAAAGGCTTGTCTAGGGAGGGGCCGTTCCCGGGGTGGGGGGCGGCTGCTGCTGGGACACACCTACTCCTGACGCCCACTGGGTGGTCCACGCGAGATGAGCTCGGTGCTGGGGTACTGGCTGTCCCACCGTGGCCTCCTGAGCCCGAGCAGACACGCGTGGGCCCTCTCCGAGGGCCGGCAGGGCCGGAGTCTGGGCCCTCCTGCGTTCCTGGGCGCCTCCGAGGTTCCCCCCACCTCCCTTGGATCCCCGGGTCATACCAACATTCTCTGAGGACAGTTAGAGCCCACGGCAGCGTCCTCCTCTGGCTGTCTGGCTCCCTGGCTCATGCATGTGCAGACCAGGACTCCCTGTGCTAAGAGCTGGTAGGGCAGGGCTGTTCCTAGGGGCTCCTGCTGGGACACACCTACTCCTGACGCGCACTGGGTGGTCCACGCGAGATGAGCTCGGTGCTGGGGTACTGGCTGTCCCACCGTGGCCTCCTGAGCCCGAGCAGACACGCGTGGGCCCTCTCCGAGGGCCGGCAGGGCCGGAGTCTGGGCCCTCCTGCGTTCCTGGGCGCCTCCGAGGTTCCCCCCACCTCCCTTGGGCCGGGCCGGGACGAGGCGCAGCCCCAGGAACCCTGTGCCACCTGGCTGGCCCGTGGAGGCCCCGCCCACGGGCAGGGCAGCAAGCTCCAGAGCCCCACGGCCGCTGCGCCTGACCCTGCAGCCTGCTGGCCGGCTGGAGCCACAGAGACGGCAGGTCTCCCCCGGCCAAGCCAAGAGTTGGCAGCGCGCTCCCCAAAAGCCTCCGCTGGCAGTTCCCGGGAGGATGCAACTGGCTGCCCCTGGCTGGCTCCCTCCCGCTGGTCGGCCAATGCAAAGCCAGACCCACTTCTGCCCCCTGGGGTCCTGGCCTCCAGGGCGGGCGCGCTTCGCAGTGGAGCGGGCGGGCGGGCCCCCTTCGGCTTCCGTCTGCCCTTCGCCCGCCGGACCGCCCGCCCGCCCGCTCGCGGAGCCTGCTGCAGCCAGCCCTGGCTCTAGGAGGCTGGCCAGCCGGCACTGCCAACTGGCCCCAGGTGCTAGCTAGAGGCAGCGGCAGGCCTCGGAGCACACCTGCGGGCGCCCCCAGGCCGCACAAGCATTCTCTGAGGCAAGAGGAGCCCCAGGCATCATCTCCCTCTGGCTGGCGGGCTCGCCGGCTCGCGCGTGCGCAGTCCAGGACTCCTCACAGGAAAGGCTTGTCTAGGGAGGGGCCGTTCCCGGGGTGGGGGGCAGCTGCTGCTGGGACACACCTACTCCTGACGCCCACTGGGTGGTCCACGCGAGATGAGCTCGGTGCTGGGGTACTGGCTGTCCCACCGTGGCCTCCTGAGCCCGAGCAGACACGCGTGGGCCCTCTCCGAGGGCCGGCAGGGCCGGAGTCTGGGCCCTCCTGCGTTCCTGGGCGCCTCCGAGGTTCCCCCCACCTCCCTTGGATCCCCGGGTCATACCAACATTCTCTGAGGACAGTTAGAGCCCACGGCAGCGTCCTCCTCTGGCTCCCTGGCTCCCTGGCTCATGCATGTGCAGACCAGGACTCCCTGTGCTAAGAGCTGGTAGGGCAGGGCTGTTCCTAGGGGCTCCTGCTGGGACACACCTACTCCTGACGCGCACTGGGTGGTCCACGCGAGATGAGCTCGGTGCTGGGGTACTGGCTGTCCCACCGTGGCCTCCTGAGCCCGAGCAGACACGCGTGGGCCCTCTCCGAGGGCCGGCAGGGCCGCAGTCTGGGCCCTCTTGCGTTCCTGGGCGCCTCCGAGGTTCCCCCCACCTCCCTTGGGCCGGGCCGGGCCGGGACGAGGCGCAGCCCCAGGAACCCTGTGCCACCTGGCTGGCCCGTGGAGGCCCCGCCCACGGGCAGGGCAGCAAGCTCCAGAGCCCCACGGCCGCTGCGCCCGACCCTGCAGCCTGCTGGCCGGCTGGAGCCACAGAGACGGCAGGTCTCCCCCGGCCAAGCCAAGAGTTGGCAGCGCGCTCCCCAAAAGCCTCCGCTGGCAGTTCCCGGGAGGATGCAACTGGCTGCCCCTGGCTGGCTCCCTCCCGCTGGTCGGGCAATGCAAAGCCAGACCCACTTCTGCCCCCTGGGGTCCTGGCCTCCAGGGCGGGCGGGCCCCCTTCGGCTTCCGTCTGCCCTTCGCCCGCCCGCCCGCCCGCGGAGCCTGCTGCAGCCAGCCCTGGCTCTAGGAGGCTGGCCAGCCGGCACTGCCAACTGGCCCCAGGTGCTAGCTAGAGGCAGCGGCAGGCCTCGGAGCACACCTGCGGGCGCCCCCAGGCCGCACAAGCATTCTCTGAGGCAAGAGGAGCCCCAGGC
Organism: Oryctolagus cuniculus; assembly: GCF_051225735.1. NCBI lineage: Eukaryota > Metazoa > Chordata > Mammalia > Lagomorpha > Leporidae > Oryctolagus > Oryctolagus cuniculus. Next base: position 223,241 of record NC_142886.1, on the reverse strand, counting down.
ATCATCTCCCTCTGGCTGGCGGGCTCGCCGGCTCGCGCGTGCGCAGTCCAGGACTCCTCACAGGGAAGGCTTGTCTAGGGAGGGGCCGGGCCCGGGGTGGGGGGCGGCTGCTGCTGGGACACACCTACTCCTGACGCCCACTGGGTGGTCCACGCGAGATGAGCTCGGTGCTGGGGTACTGGCTGTCCCACCGTGGCCTCCTGAGCCCGAACGGACACGCGTGGGCCCTCTCCGAGGGCCGGCAGGGCCGCAGTCTGGGCCCTCTTGCTTTCCTGGGCGCCTCCGAGGTTCCCCCCACCTCCCTTGGGCCGGGCCGGGCCGGGCCGGGACGAGGCGCAGCCCCAGGAACCCTGTGCCACCTGGCTGGCCCGTGGAGGCCCCGCCCACGGGCAGGGCAGCAAGCTCCAGAGCCCCACGGCCGCTGCGCCCGACCCTGCAGCCTGCTGGCCGGCTGGAGCCACAGAGACGGCAGGTCTCCCCCGGCCAAGCCAAGAGTTGGCAGCGCGCTCCCCAAAAGCCTCCGCTGGCAGTTCCCGGGAGGATGCAACTGGCTGCCCCTGGCTGGCTCCCTCCCGCTGGTCGGCCAATGCAAAGCCAGACCCACTTCTGCCCCCTGGGGTCCTGGCCTCCAGGGCGGGCGCGCTTCGCAGTGGAGCGGGCGGGCGGGTCCCCTTCGGCATCCGTCTGCCCTTCGCCCGCCGTACCGCCCGACCGCCCGCCCGCGGAGCCTGCTGCAGCCAGCCCTGGCTCTAGGAGGCTGGCCAGCCGGCACTGCCAACTGGCCCCAGGTGCTAGCTAGAGGCCGCGGCAGGCCTCGGAGCACACCTGCGGGCGCCCCCAGGCCGCACAAGCATTCTCTGAGGTAAGAGGAGCCCCAGGCATCATCTCCCTCTGGCTGGCGGGCTCGCCGGCTCCCGCGTGAAAAGTCCAGGACTCCTCACAGGAAAGGCTTGTCTAGGGAGGGGCCGTTCCCGGGGTGGGGGGCGGCTGCTGCTGGGACACACCTACTCCTGACGCCCACTGGGTGGTCCACGCGAGATGAGCTCGGTGCTGGGGTACTGGCTGTCCGACCGTGGCCTCCTGAGCCCGAGCAGACACGCGTGGGCCCTCTCCGAGGGCCGGCAGGGCCGGAGTCTGGGCCCTCCTGCGTTCCTGGGCGCCTCCGAGGTTCCCCCCACCTCCCTTGGATCCCCGGGTCATACCAACATTCTCTGAGGACAGTTAGAGCCCACGGCAGCGTCCTCCTCTGGCTCTCTGGCTCCCTGGCTCATGCATGTGCAGACCAGGACTCCCTGTGCTAAGAGCTGGTAGGGCAGGGCTGTTCCTAGGGGCTCCTGCTGGGACACACCTACTCCTGACGCGCACTGGGTGGTCCACGCGAGATGAGCTCGGTGCTGGGGTACTGGCTGTCCCACCGTGGCCTCCTGAGCCCGAGCAGACACGCGTGGGCCCTCTCCGAGGGCCGGCAGGGCCGGAGTCTGGGCCCTCCTGCGTTCCTGGGCGCCTCCGAGGTCCCCCCCACCTCCCTTGGGCCGGGCCGGGACGAGGCGCAGCCCCAGGAACCCTGTGCCACCTGGCTGGCCCGTGGAGGCCCCGCCCACGGGCAGGGCAGCAAGCTCCAGAGCCCCACGGCCGCTGCGCCTGACCCTGCAGCCTGCTGGCCGGCTGGAGCCACAGAGACGGCAGGTCTCCCCCGGCCAAGCCAAGAGTTGGCAGCGCGCTCCCCAAAAGCCTCCGCTGGCAGTTCCCGGGAGGATGCAACTGGCTGCCCCTGGCTGGCTCCCTCCCGCTGGTCGGCCAATGCAAAGCCAGACCCACTTCTGCCCCCTGGGGTCCTGGCCTCCAGGGCGGGCACGCTTCGCAGTGGAGCGGGCGGGCGGGCCCCCTTCGGCTTCCGTCTGCCCTTCGCCCGCCGGACCGCCCGCCCGCCCGCTCGCGGAGCCTGCTGCAGCCAGCCCTGGCTCTAGGAGGCTGGCCAGCCGGCACTGCCAACTGGCCCCAGGTGCTAGCTAGAGGCAGCGGCAGGCCTCGGAGCACACCTGCGGGCGCCCCCAGGCCGCACAAGCATTCTCTGAGGCAAGAGGAGCCCCAGGCATCATCTCCCTCTGGCTGGCGGGCTCGCCGGCTCGCGCGTGCGCAGTCCAGGACTCCTCACAGGAAAGGCTTGTCTAGGGAGGGGCCGTTCCCGGGGTGGGGGGCAGCTGCTGCTGGGACACACCTACTCCTGACGCCCACTGGGTGGTCCACGCGAGATGAGCTCGGTGCTGGGGTACTGGCTGTCCCACCGTGGCCTCCTGAGCCCGAGCAGACACGCGTGGGCCCTCTCCGAGGGCCGGCAGGGCCGGAGTCTGGGCCCTCCTGCGTTCCTGGGCGCCTCCGAGGTTCCCCCCACCTCCCTTGGATCCCCGGGTCATACCAACATTCTCTGAGGACAGTTAGAGCCCACGGCAGCGTCCTCCTCTGGCTCCCTGGCTCCCTGGCTCATGCATGTGCAGACCAGGACTCCCTGTGCTAAGAGCTGGTAGGGCAGGGCTGTTCCTAGGGGCTCCTGCTGGGACACACCTACTCCTGACGCGCACTGGGTGGTCCACGCGAGATGAGCTCGGTGCTGGGGTACTGGCTGTCCCACCGTGGCCTCCTGAGCCCGAGCAGACACGCGTGGGCCCTCTCCGAGGGCCGGCAGGGCCGGAGTCTGGGCCCTCTTGCGTTCCTGGGCGCCTCCGAGGTTCCCCCCACCTCCCTTGGGCCGGGCCGGGCCGGGACGAGGCGCAGCCCCAGGAACCCTGTGCCACCTGGCTGGCCCGTGGAGGCCCCGCCCACGGGCAGGGCAGCAAGCTCCAGAGCCCCACGGCCGCTGCGCCCGACCCTGCAGCCTGCTGGCCGGCTGGAGCCACAGAGACGGCAGGTCTCCCCCGGCCAAGCCAAGAGTTGGCAGCGCGCTCCCCAAAAGCCTCCGCTGGCAGTTCCCGGGAGGATGCAACTGGCTGCCCCTGGCTGGCTCCCTCCCGCTGGTCGGCCAATGCAAAGCCAGACCCACTTCTGCCCCCTGGGGTCCTGGCCTCCAGGGCGGGCGGGCCCCCTTCGGCTTCCGTCTGCCCTTCGCCCGCCCGCCCGCCCGCGGAGCCTGCTGCAGCCAGCCCTGGCTCTAGGAGGCTGGCCAGCCGGCACTGCCAACTGGCCCCAGGTGCTAGCTAGAGGCAGCGGCAGGCCTCGGAGCACACCTGCGGGCGCCCCCAGGCCGCACAAGCATTCTCTGAGGCAAGAGGAGCCCCAGGCATCATCTCCCTCTGGCTGGCGGGCTCGCCGGCTCGCGCGTGCGCAGTCCAGGACTCCTCACAGGGAAGGCTTGTCTAGGGAGGGGCCGTGCCCGGGGTGGGGGGCGGCTGCTGCTGGGACACACCTACTCCTGACGCCCACTGGGTGGTCCACGCGAGATGAGCTCGGTGCTGGGGTACTGGCTGTCCCACCGTGGCCTCCTGAGCCCGAGCGGACACGCGTGGGCCCTCTCCGAGGGCCGGCAGGGCCGCAGTCTGGGCCCTCCTGCGTTCCTGGGCGCCTCCGAGGTTCCCCCCACCTCCCTTGGATCCCCGGGTCATACCAACATTCTCTGAGGACAGTTAGAGCCCACGGCAGCGTCCTCCTCTGGCTCTCTGGCTCCCTGGCTCATGCATGTGCAGACCAGGACTCCCTGTGCTAAGAGCTGGTAGGGCAGGGCTGTTCCTAGGGGCTCCTGCTGGGACACACCTACTCCTGACGCGCACTGGGTGGTCCACGCGAGATGAGCTCGGTGCTGGGGTACTGGCTGTCCCACCGTGGCCTCCTGAGCCCGAGCAGACACGCGTGGGCCCTCTCCGAGGGCCGGCAGGGCCGCAGTCTGGGCCCTCTTGCGTTCCTGGGCGCCTCCGAGGTTCCCCCCACCTCCCTTGGGCCGGGCCGGGCCGGGACGAGGCGCAGCCCCAGGAACCCTGTGCCACCTGGCTGGCCCGTGGAGGCCCCGCCCACGGGCAGGGCAGCAAGCTCCAGAGCCCCACGGCCGCTGCGCCCGACCCTGCAGCCTGCTGGCCGGCTGGAGCCACAGAGACGGCAGGTCTCCCCCGGCCAAGCCAAGAGTTGGCAGCGCGCTCCCCAAAAGCCTCCGCTGGCAGTTCCCGGGAGGATGCAACTGGCTGCCCCTGGCTGGCTCCCTCCCGCTGGTCGGCCAATGCAAAGCCAGACCCACTTCTGCCCCCTGGGGTCCTGGCCTCCAGGGCGGGCGCGCTTCGCAGTGGAGCGGGCGGGCGGGTCCCCTTCGGCATCCGTCTGCCCTTCGCCCGCCGTACCGCCCGACCGCCCGCCCGCGGAGCCTGCTGCAGCCAGCCCTGGCTCTAGGAGGCTGGCCAGCCGGCACTGCCAACTGGCCCCAGGTGCTAGCTAGAGGCCGCGGCAGGCCTCGGAGCACACCTGCGGGCGCCCCCAGGCCGCACAAGCATTCTCTGAGGTAAGAGGAGCCCCAGGCATCATCTCCCTCTGGCTGGCGGGCTCGCCGGCTCCCGCGTGAAAAGTCCAGGACTCCTCACAGGAAAGGCTTGTCTAGGGAGGGGCCGTTCCCGGGGTGGGGGGCGGCTGCTGCTGGGACACACCTACTCCTGACGCCCACTGGGTGGTCCACGCGAGATGAGCTCGGTGCTGGGGTACGGGCTGTCCCACCGTGGCCTCCTGAGCCCGAGCAGACACGCGTGGGCCCTCTCCGAGGGCCGGCAGGGCCGCAGTCTGGGCCCTCCTGCGTTCCTGGGCGCCTCCGAGGTTCCCCCCACCTCCCTTGGATCCCCGGGTCATACCAACATTCTCTGAGGACAGTTAGAGCCCACGGCAGCGTCCTCCTCTGGCTGTCTGGCTCCCTGGCTCATGCATGTGCAGACCAGGACTCCCTGTGCTAAGAGCTGGTAGGGCAGGGCTGTTCCTAGGGGCTCCTGCTGGGACACACCTACTCCTGACGCGCACTGGGTGGTCCACGCGAGATGAGCTCGGTGCTGGGGTACTGGCTGTCCCACCGTGGCCTCCTGAGCCCGAGCAGACACGCGTGGGCCCTCTCCGAGGGCCGGCAGGGCCGGAGTCTGGGCCCTCCTGCGTTCCTGGGCGCCTCCGAGGTTCCCCCCACCTCCCTTGGATCCCCGGGTCATACCAACATTCTCTGAGGACAGTTAGAGCCCACGGCAGCGTCCTCCTCTGGCTCTCTGGCTCCCTGGCTCATGCATGTGCAGACCAGGACTCCCTGTGCTAAGAGCTGGTAGGGCAGGGCTGTTCCTAGGGGCTCCTGCTGGGACACACCTACTCCTGACGCGCACTGGGTGGTCCACGCGAGATGAGCTCGGTGCTGGGGTACTGGCTGTCCCACCGTGGCCTCCTGAGCCCGAGCAGACACGCGTGGGCCCTCTCCGAGGGCCGGCAGGGCCGGAGTCTGGGCCCTCCTGCGTTCCTGGGCGCCTCCGAGGTTCCCCCCACCTCCCTTGGATCCCCGGGTCATACCAACATTCTCTGAGGACAGTTAGAGCCCACGGCAGCGTCCTCCTCTGGCTCCCTGGCTCCCTGGCTCATGCATGTGCAGACCAGGACTCCCTGTGCTAAGAGCTGGTAGGGCAGGGCTGTTCCTAGGGGCTCCTGCTGGGACACACCTACTCCTGACGCGCACTGGGTGGTCCACGCGAGATGAGCTCGGTGCTGGGGTACTGGCTGTCCCACCGTGGCCTCCTGAGCCCGAGCAGACACGCGTGGGCCCTCTCCGAGGGCCGGCAGGGCCGCAGTCTGGGCCCTCCTGCGTTCCTGGGCGCCTCCGAGGTTCCCCCCACCTCCCTTGGGCCGGGCCGGGACGAGGCGCAGCCCCAGGAACCCTGTGCCACCTGGCTGGCCAGTGGAGGCCCCGCCCATGGGCAGGGCAGCAAGCTCCAGAGCCCCACGGCCGCTGCGCCCGACCCTGCAGCCTGCTGGCCGGCTGGAGCCACAGAGACGGCAGGTCTCCCCCGGCCAAGCCAAGAGTTGGCAGCGCGCTCCCCAAAAGCCTCCGCTGGCAGTTCCCGGGAGGATGCAACTGGCTGCCCCTGGCTGGCTCCCTCCCGCTGGTCGGCCAATGCAAAGCCAGACCCACTTCTGCCCCCTGGGGTCCTGGCCTCCAGGGCGGGCGCGCTTCGCAGTGGAGCGGGCCGGCGGGTCCCCTTCGGCATCCGTCTGCCCTTCGCCCGCCGTACCGCCCGACCGCCCGCCCGCGGAGCCTGCTGCAGCCAGCCCTGGCTCTAGGAGGCTGGCCAGCCGGCACTGCCAACTGGCCCCAGGTGCTAGCTAGAGGCCGCGGCAGGCCTCGGAGCACACCTGCGGGCGCCCCCAGGCCGCACAAGCATTCTCTGAGGTAAGAGGAGCCCCAGGCATCATCTCCCTCTGGCTGGCGGGCTCGCCGGCTCCCGCGTGAAAAGTCCAGGACTCCTCACAGGAAAGGCTTGTCTAGGGAGGGGCCGTTCCCGGGGTGGGGGGCGGCTGCTGCTGGGACACACCTACTCCTGACGCCCACTGGGTGGTCCACGCGAGATGAGCTCGGTGCTGGGGTACGGGCTGTCCCACCGTGGCCTCCTGAGCCCGAGCAGACACGCGTGGGCCCTCTCCGAGGGCCGGCAGGGCCGGAGTCTGGGCCCTCCTGCGTTCCTGGGCGCCTCCGAGGTTCCCCCCACCTCCCTTGGATCCCCGGGTCATACAAACATTCTCTGAGGACAGTTAGAGCCCACGGCAGCGTCCTCCTCTGGCTGTCTGGCTCCCTGGCTCATGCATGTGCAGACCAGGACTCCCTGTGCTAAGAGCTGGTAGGGCAGGGCTGTTCCTAGGGGCTCCTGCTGGGACACACCTACTCCTGACGCGCACTGGGTGGTCCACGCGAGATGAGCTCGGTGCTGGGGTACTGGCTGTCCCACCGTGGCCTCCTGAGCCCGAGCAGACACGCGTGGGCCCTCTCCGAGGGCCGGCAGGGCCGCAGTCTGGGCCCTCTTGCGTTCCTGGGCGCCTCCGAGGTTCCCCCCACCTCCCTTGGGCCGGGCCGGGCCGGGACGAGGCGCAGCCCCAGGAACCCTGTGCCACCTGGCTGGCCCGTGGAGGCCCCGCCCACGGGCAGGGCAGCAAGCTCCAGAGCCCCACGGCCGCTGCGCCCGACCCTGCAGCCTGCTGGCCGGCTGGAGCCACAGAGACGGCAGGTCTCCCCCGGCCAAGCCAAGAGTTGGCAGCGCGCTCCCCAAAAGCCTCCGCTGGCAGTTCCCGGGAGGATGCAACTGGCTGCCCCTGGCTGGCTCCCTCCCGCTGGTCGGCCAATGCAAAGCCAGACCCACTTCTGCCCCCTGGGGTCCTGGCCTCCAGGGCGGGCGCGCTTCGCAGCAGAGCGGGCGGGCGGGCCCCCTTCGGCTTCCGTCTGCCCTTCGCCCGCCGGACCGCCCGCCCGCCCGCTCGCGGAGCCTGCTGCAGCCAGCCCTGGCTCTAGGAGGCTGGCCAGCCGGCACTGCCAACTGGCCCCAGGTGCTAGCTAGAGGCCGCGGCAGGCCTCGGAGCACACCTGCGGGCGCCCCCAGGCCGCACAAGCATTCTCTGAGGCAAGAGGAGCCCCAGGCATCATCTCCCTCTGGCTGGCGGGCTCGCCGGCTCGCGCGTGCGCAGTCCAGGACTCCTCACAGGAAAGGCTTGTCTAGGGAGGGGCCGTGCCCGGGGTGGGGGGCGGCTGCTGCTGGGACACACCTACTCCTGACGCCCACTGGGTGGTCCACGCGAGATGAGCTTGGTGCTGGGGTACTGGCTGTCCCACCGTGGCCTCCTGAGCCCGAGCGGACACGCGTGGGCCCTCTCCGAGGGCCGGCAGGGCCGCAGTCTGGGCCCTCCTGCGTTCCTGGGCGCCTCCGAGGTTCCCCCCACCTCCCTTGGATCCCCGGGTCATACCAACATTCTCTGAGGACAGTTCGAGCCCACGGCAGCGTCCTCCTCTGGCTCTCTGGCTCCCTGGCTCATGCATGTGCAGACCAGGACTCCCTGTGCTAAGAGCTGGTAGGGCAGGGCTGTTCCTAGGGGCTCCTGCTGGGACACACCTACTCCTGACGCGCACTGGGTGGTCCACGCGAGATGAGCTCGGTGCTGGGGTACTGGCTGTCCCACCGTGGCCTCCTGAGCCCGAGCAGACACGCGTGGGCCCTCTCCGAGGGCCGGCAGGGCCGCAGTCTGGGCCCTCCTGCGTTCCTGGGCGCCTCCGAGGTTCCCCCCACCTCCCTTGGATCCCCGGGTCATACCAACATTCTCTGAGGACAGTTAGAGCCCACGGCAGCGTCCTCCTCTGCCTGTCTGGCTCCCTGGCTCATGCATGTGCAGACCAGGACTCCCTGTGCTAAGAGCTGGTAGGGCAGGGCTGTTCCTAGGGGCTCCTGCTGGGACACACCTACTCCTGACGCCCACTGGGTGGTCCACGCGAGATGAGCTCGGTGCTGGGGTACTGGCTGTCCCACCGTGGCCTCCTGAGCCCGAGCAGACACGCGTGGGCCCTCTCCGAGGGCCGGCAGGGCCGGAGTCTGGGCCCTCCTGCGTTCCTGGGCGCCTCCGAGGTTCCCCCCACCTCCCTTGGATCCCCGGGTCATACCAACATTCTCTGAGGACAGTTAGAGCCCACGGCAGCGTCCTCCTCTGGCTCCCTGGCTCCCTGGCTCATGCATGTGCAGACCAGGACTCCCTGTGCTAAGAGCTGGTAGGGCAGGGCTGTTCCTAGGGGCTCCTGCTGGGACACACCTACTCCTGACGCGCACTGGGTGGTCCACGCGAGATGAGCTCGGTGCTGGGGTACTGGCTGTCCCACCGTGGCCTCCTGAGCCCGAGCAGACACGCGTGGGCCCTCTCCGAGGGCCGGCAGGGCCGGAGTCTGGGCCCTCCTGCGTTCCTGGGCGCCTCCGAGGTTCCCCCCACCTCCCTTGGGCCGGGCCGGGACGAGGCGCAGCCCCAGGAACCCTGTGCCACCTGGCTGGCCCGTGGAGGCCCCGCCCACGGGCAGGGCAGCAAGCTCCAGAGCCCCACGGCCGCTGCGCCCGACCCTGCAGCCTGCTGGCCGGCTGGAGCCACAGAGACGGCAGGTCTCCCCCGGCCAAGCCAAGAGTTGGCAGCGCGCTCCCCAAAAGCCTCCGCTGGCAGTTCCCGGGAGGATGCAACTGGCTGCCCCTGGCTGGCTCCCTCCCGCTGGTCGGCCAATGCAAAGCCAGACCCACTTCTGCCCCCTGGGGTCCTGGCCTCCAGGGCGGGCGCGCTTCGCAGTGGAGCGGGCGGGCGGGTCCCCTTCGGCATGCGTCTGCCCTTCGCCCGCCGGACCGCCCGACCGCCCGCCCGCGGAGCCTGCTGCAGCCAGCCCTGGCTCTAGGAGGCTGGCCAGCCGGCACTGCCAACTGGCCCCAGGTGCTAGCTAGAGGCCGCGGCAGGCCTCGGAGCACACCTGCGGGCGCCCCCAGGCCGCACAAGCATTCTCTGAGGTAAGAGGAGCCCCAGGCATCATCTCCCTCTGGCTGGCGGGCTCGCCGGCTCCCGCGTGAAAAGTCCAGGACTCCTCACAGGAAAGGCTTGTCTAGGGAGGGGCCGTTCCCGGGGTGGGGGGCGGCTGCTGCTGGGACACACCTACTCCTGACGCCCACTGGGTGGTCCACGCGAGATGAGCTCGGTGCTGGGGTACGGGCTGTCCCACCGTGGCCTCCTGAGCCCGAGCAGACACGCGTGGGCCCTCTCCGAGGGCCGGCAGGGCCGGAGTCTGGGCCCTCCTGCGTTCCTGGGCGCCTCCGAGGTTCCCCCCACCTCCCTTGGATCCCCGGGTCATACAAACATTCTCTGAGGACAGTTAGAGCCCACGGCAGCGTCCTCCTCTGGCTGTCTGGCTCCCTGGCTCATGCATGTGCAGACCAGGACTCCCTGTGCTAAGAGCTGGTAGGGCAGGGCTGTTCCTAGGGGCTCCTGCTGGGACACACCTACTCCTGACGCGCACTGGGTGGTCCACGCGAGATGAGCTCGGTGCTGGGGTACTGGCTGTCCCACCGTGGCCTCCTGAGCCCGAGCAGACACGCGTGGGCCCTCTCCGAGGGCCGGCAGGGCCGCAGTCTGGGCCCTCTTGCGTTCCTGGGCGCCTCCGAGGTTCCCCCCACCTCCCTTGGGCCGGGCCGGGCCGGGACGAGGCGCAGCCCCAGGAACCCTGTGCCACCTGGCTGGCCCGTGGAGGCCCCGCCCACGGGCAGGGCAGCAAGCTCCAGAGCCCCACGGCCGCTGCGCCCGACCCTGCAGCCTGCTGGCCGGCTGGAGCCACAGAGACGGCAGGTCTCCCCCGGCCAAGCCAAGAGTTGGCAGCGCGCTCCCCAAAAGCCTCCGCTGGCAGTTCCCGGGAGGATGCAACTGGCTGCCCCTGGCTGGCTCCCTCCCGCTGGTCGGCCAATGCAAAGCCAGACCCACTTCTGCCCCCTGGGGTCCTGGCCTCCAGGGCGGGCGCGCTTCGCAGCAGAGCGGGCGGGCGGGCCCCCTTCGGCTTCCGTCTGCCCTTCGCCCGCCGGACCGCCCGCCCGCCCGCTCGCGGAGCCTGCTGCAGCCAGCCCTGGCTCTAGGAGGCTGGCCAGCCGGCACTGCCAACTGGCCCCAGGTGCTAGCTAGAGGCCGCGGCAGGCCTCGGAGCACACCTGCGGGCGCCCCCAGGCCGCACAAGCATTCTCTGAGGCAAGAGGAGCCCCAGGCATCATCTCCCTCTGGCTGGCGGGCTCGCCGGCTCGCGCGTGCGCAGTCCAGGACTCCTCACAGGAAAGGCTTGTCTAGGGAGGGGCCGTGCCCGGGGTGGGGGGCGGCTGCTGCTGGGACACACCTACTCCTGACGCCCACTGGGTGGTCCACGCGAGATGAGCTCGGTGCTGGGGTACGGGCTGTCCCACCGTGGCCTCCTGAGCCCGAGCAGACACGCGTGGGCCCTCTCCGAGGGCCGGCAGGGCCGGAGTCTGGGCCCTCCTGCGTTCCTGGGCGCCTCCGAGGTTCCCCCCACCTCCCTTGGATCCCCGGGTCATACAAACATTCTCTGAGGACAGTTAGAGCCCACGGCAGCGTCCTCCTCTGGCTGTCTGGCTCCCTGGCTCATGCATGTGCAGACCAGGACTCCCTGTGCTAAGAGCTGGTAGGGCAGGGCTGTTCCTAGGGGCTCCTGCTGGGACACACCTACTCCTGACGCGCACTGGGTGGTCCACGCGAGATGAGCTCGGTGCTGGGGTACTGGCTGTCCCACCGTGGCCTCCTGAGCCCGAGCAGACACGCGTGGGCCCTCTCCGAGGGCCGGCAGGGCCGCAGTCTGGGCCCTCTTGCGTTCCTGGGCGCCTCCGAGGTTCCCCCCACCTCCCTTGGGCCGGGCCGGGCCGGGACGAGGCGCAGCCCCAGGAACCCTGTGCCACCTGGCTGGCCCGTGGAGGCCCCGCCCACGGGCAGGGCAGCAAGCTCCAGAGCCCCACGGCCGCTGCGCCCGACCCTGCAGCCTGCTGGCCGGCTGGAGCCACAGAGACGGCAGGTCTCCCCCGGCCAAGCCAAGAGTTGGCAGCGCGCTCCCCAAAAGCCTCCGCTGGCAGTTCCCGGGAGGATGCAACTGGCTGCCCCTGGCTGGCTCCCTCCCGCTGGTCGGCCAATGCAAAGCCAGACCCACTTCTGCCCCCTGGGGTCCTGGCCTCCAGGGCGGGCGCGCTTCGCAGCAGAGCGGGCGGGCGGGCCCCCTTCGGCTTCCGTCTGCCCTTCGCCCGCCGGACCGCCCGCCCGCCCGCTCGCGGAGCCTGCTGCAGCCAGCCCTGGCTCTAGGAGGCTGGCCAGCCGGCACTGCCAACTGGCCCCAGGTGCTAGCTAGAGGCCGCGGCAGGCCTCGGAGCACACCTGCGGGCGCCCCCAGGCCGCACAAGCATTCTCTGAGGCAAGAGGAGCCCCAGGCATCATCTCCCTCTGGCTGGCGGGCTCGCCGGCTCGCGCGTGCGCAGTCCAGGACTCCTCACAGGAAAGGCTTGTCTAGGGAGGGGCCGTGCCCGGGGTGGGGGGCGGCTGCTGCTGGGACACACCTACTCCTGACGCCCACTGGGTGGTCCACGCGAGATGAGCTTGGTGCTGGGGTACTGGCTGTCCCACCGTGGCCTCCTGAGCCCGAGCAGACACGCGTGGGCCCTCTCCGAGGGCCGGCAGGGCCGCAGTCTGGGCCCTCCTGCGTTCCTGGGCGCCTCCGAGGTTCCCCCCACCTCCCTTGGATCCCCGGGTCATACCAACATTCTCTGAGGACAGTTCGAGCCCACGGCAGCGTCCTCCTCTGGCTCTCTGGCTCCCTGGCTCATGCATGTGCAGACCAGGACTCCCTGTGCTAAGAGCTGGTAGGGCAGGGCTGTTCCTAGGGGCTCCTGCTGGGACACACCTACTCCTGACGCGCACTGGGTGGTCCACGCGAGATGAGCTCGGTGCTGGGGTACTGGCTGTCCCACCGTGGCCTCCTGAGCCCGAGCAGACACGCGTGGGCCCTCTCCGAGGGCCGGCAGGGCCACAGTCTGGGCCCTCTTGCTTTCCTGGGCGCCTCCGAGGTTCCCCCCACCTCCCTTGGGCCGGGCCGGGCCGGGCCGGGACGAGGCGCAGCCCCAGGAACCCTGTGCCACCTGGCTGGCCCGTGGAGGCCCCGCCCACGGGCAGGGCAGCAAGCTCCAGAGCCCCACGGCCGCTGCGCCCGACCCTGCAGCCTGCTGGCCGGCTGGAGCCACAGAGACGGCAGGTCTCCCCCGGCCAAGCCAAGAGTTGGCAGCGCGCTCCCCAAAAGCCTCCGCTGGCAGTTCCCGGGAGGATGCAACTGGCTGCCCCTGGCTGGCTCCCTCCCGCTGGTCGGCCAATGCAAAGCCAGACCCACTTCTGCCCCCTGGGGTCCTGGCCTCCAGGGCGGGCGCGCTTCCAAGTGGAGCGGGCGGGCGGGTCCCCTTCGGCTTCCATCTGCCCTTCGCCCGCCGGACCGCCCGACCGCCCGCTCGCGGAGCCTGCTGCAGCCAGCCCTGGCTCTAGGAGGCTGGCCAGCCGGCACTGCCAACTGGCCCCAGGTGCTAGCTAGAGGCCGCGGCAGGCCTCGGAGCACACCTGCGGGCGCCCCCAGGCCGCACAAGCATTCTCTGAGGCAAGAGGAGCCCCAGGCATCATCTCCCTCTGGCTGGCGGGCTCGCCGGCTCGCGCGTGCGCAGTCCAGGACTCCTCACAGGAAAGGCTTGTCTAGGGAGGGGCCGTGCCCGGGGTGGGGGGCGGCTGCTGCTGGGACACACCTACTCCTGACGCCCACTGGGTGGTCCACGCGAGATGAGCTTGGTGCTGGGGTACTGGCTGTCCCACCGTGGCCTCCTGAGCCCGAGCGGACACGCGTGGGCCCTCTCCGAGGGCCGGCAGGGCCGCAGTCTGGGCCCTCCTGCGTTCCTGGGCGCCTCCGAGGTTCCCCCCACCTCCCTTGGATCCCCGGGTCATACCAACATTCTCTGAGGACAGTTAGAGCCCACGGCAGCGTCCTCCTCTGGCTCTCTGGCTCCCTGGCTCATGCATGTGCAGACCAGGACTCCCTGTGCTAAGAGCTGGTAGGGCAGGGCTGTTCCTAGGGGCTCCTGCTGGGACACACCTACTCCTGACGCGCACTGGGTGGTCCACGCGAGATGAGCTCGGTGCTGGGGTACTGGCTGTCCCACCGTGGCCTCCTGAGCCCGAGCAGACACGCGTGGGCCCTCTCCGAGGGCCGGCAGGGCCGCAGTCTGGGCCCTCCTGCGTTCCTGGGCGCCTTCGAGGTTCCCCCCACCTCCCTTGGATCCCCGGGTCATACCAACATTCTCTGAGGACAGTTAGAGCCCACGGCAGCGTCCTCCTCTGGCTGTCTGGCTCCCTGGCTCATGCATGTGCAGACCAGGACTCCCTGTGCTAAGAGCTGGTAGGGCAGGGCTGTTCCTAGGGGCTCCTGCTGGGACACACCTACTCCTGACGCGCACTGGGTGGTCCACGCGAGATGAGCTCGGTGCTGGGGTACTGGCTGTCCCACCGTGGCCTCCTGAGCCCGAGCAGACACGCGTGGGCCCTCTCCGAGGGCCGGCAGGGCCGGAGTCTGGGCCCTCCTGCGTTCCTGGGCGCCTCCGAGGTTCCCCCCACCTCCCTTGGGCCGGGCCGGGACGAGGCGCAGCCCCAGGAACCCTGTGCCACCTGGCTGGCCCGTGGAGGCCCCGCCCACGGGCAGGGCAGCAAGCTCCAGAGCCCCACGGCCGCTGCGCCTGACCCTGCAGCCTGCTGGCCGGCTGGAGCCACAGAGACGGCAGGTCTCCCCCGGCCAAGCCAAGAGTTGGCAGCGCGCTCCCCAAAAGCCTCCGCTGGCAGTTCCCGGGAGGATGCAACTGGCTGCCCCTGGCTGGCTCCCTCCCGCTGGTCGGCCAATGCAAAGCCAGACCCACTTCTGCCCCCTGGGGTCCTGGCCTCCAGGGCGGGCGCGCTTCGCAGCAGAGCGGGCGGGCGGGCCCCCTTCGGCTTCCGTCTGCCCTTCGCCCGCCGGACCGCCCGCCCGCCCGCTCGCGGAGCCTGCTGCAGCCAGCCCTGGCTCTAGGAGGCTGGCCAGCCGGCACTGCCAACTGGCCCCAGGTGCTAGCTAGAGGCCGCGGCAGGCCTCGGAGCACACCTGCGGGCGCCCCCAGGCCGCACAAGCATTCTCTGAGGCAAGAGGAGCCCCAGGCATCATCTCCCTCTGGCTGGCGGGCTCGCCGGCTCGCGCGTGCGCAGTCCAGGACTCCTCACAGGAAAGGCTTGTCTAGGGAGGGGCCGTGCCCGGGGTGGGGGGCGGCTGCTGCTGGGACACACCTACTCCTGACGCCCACTGGGTGGTCCACGCGAGATGAGCTTGGTGCTGGGGTACTGGCTGTCCCACCGTGGCCTCCTGAGCCCGAGCGGACACGCGTGGGCCCTCTCCGAGGGCTGGCAGGGCCGCAGTCTGGGCCCTCCTGCGTTCCTGGGCGCCTCCGAGGTTCCCCCCACCTCCCTTGGATCCCCGGGTCATACCAACATTCTCTGAGGACAGTTCGAGCCCACGGCAGCGTCCTCCTCTGGCTCTCTGGCTCCCTGGCTCATGCATGTGCAGACCAGGACTCCCTGTGCTAAGAGCTGGTAGGGCAGGGCTGTTCCTAGGGGCTCCTGCTGGGACACACCTACTCCTGACGCGCACTGGGTGGTCCACGCGAGATGAGCTCGGTGCTGGGGTACTGGCTGTCCCACCGTGGCCTCCTGAGCCCGAGCAGACACGCGTGGGCCCTCTCCGAGGGCCGGCAGGGCCACAGTCTGGGCCCTCTTGCTTTCCTGGGCGCCTCCGAGGTTCCCCCCACCTCCCTTGGGCCGGGCCGGGCCGGGCCGGGACGAGGCGCAGCCCCAGGAACCCTGTGCCACCTGGCTGGCCCGTGGAGGCCCCGCCCACGGGCAGGGCAGCAAGCTCCAGAGCCCCACGGCCGCTGCGCCCGACCCTGCAGCCTGCTGGCCGGCTGGAGCCACAGAGACGGCAGGTCTCCCCCGGCCAAGCCAAGAGTTGGCAGCGCGCTCCCCAAAAGCCTCCGCTGGCAGTTCCCGGGAGGATGCAACTGGCTGCCCCTGGCTGGCTCCCTCCCGCTGGTCGGCCAATGCAAAGCCAGACCCACTTCTGCCCCCTGGGGTCCTGGCCTCCAGGGCGGGCGCGCTTCGCAGTGGAGCGGGCGGGCGGGTCCCCTTCGGCTTCCATCTGCCCTTCGCCCGCCGGACCGCCCGACCGCCCGCCCGCGGAGCCTGCTGCAGCCAGCCCTGGCTCTAGGAGGCTGGCCAGCCGGCACTGCCAACTGGCCCCAGGTGCTAGCTAGAGGCCGCGGCAGGCCTCGGAGCACACCTGCGGGCGCCCCCAGGCCGCACAAGCATTCTCTGAGGCAAGAGGAGCCCCAGGCATCATCTCCCTCTGGCTGGCGGGCTCGCCGGCTCGCGCGTGCGCAGTCCAGGACTCCTCACAGGAAAGGCTTGTCTAGGGAGGGGCCGTGCCCGGGGTGGGGGGCGGCTGCTGCTGGGACACACCTACTCCTGACGCCCACTGGGTGGTCCACGCGAGATGAGCTTGGTGCTGGGGTACTGGCTGTCCCACCGTGGCCTCCTGAGCCCGAGCGGACACGCGTGGGCCCTCTCCGAGGGCCGGCAGGGCCGCAGTCTGGGCCCTCCTGCGTTCCTGGGCGCCTCCGAGGTTCCCCCCACCTCCCTTGGATCCCCGGGTCATACCAACATTCTCTGAGGACAGTTAGAGCCCACGGCAGCGTCCTCCTCTGGCTCTCTGGCTCCCTGGCTCATGCATGTGCAGACCAGGACTCCCTGTGCTAAGAGCTGGTAGGGCAGGGCTGTTCCTAGGGGCTCCTGCTGGGACACACCTACTCCTGACGCGCACTGGGTGGTCCACGCGAGATGAGCTCGGTGCTGGGGTACTGGCTGTCCCACCGTGGCCTCCTGAGCCCGAGCAGACACGCGTGGGCCCTCTCCGAGGGCCGGCAGGGCCGCAGTCTGGGCCCTCCTGCGTTCCTGGGCGCCTCCGAGGTTCCCCCCACCTCCCTTGGATCCCCGGGTCATACCAACATTCTCTGAGGACAGTTAGAGCCCACGGCAGCGTCCTCCTCTGGCTGTCTGGCTCCCTGGCTCATGCATGTGCAGACCAGGACTCCCTGTGCTAAGAGCTGGTAGGGCAGGGCTGTTCCTAGGGGCTCCTGCTGGGACACACCTACTCCTGACGCGCACTGGGTGGTCCACGCGAGATGAGCTCGGTGCTGGGGTACTGGCTGTCCCACCGTGGCCTCCTGAGCCCGAGCAGACACGCGTGGGCCCTCTCCGAGGGCCGGCAGGGCCGGAGTCTGGGCCCTCCTGCGTTCCTGGGCGCCTCCGAGGTTCCCCCCACCTCCCTTGGGCCGGGCCGGGCCGGGCCGGGACGAGGCGCAGCCCCAGGAACCCTGTGCCACCTGGCTGGCCCGTGGAGGCCCCGCCCACGGGCAGGGCAGCAAGCTCCAGAGCCCCACGGCCGCTGCGCCCGACCCTGCAGCCTGCTGGCCGGCTGGAGCCACAGAGACGGCAGGTCTCCCCCGGCCAAGCCAAGAGTTGGCAGCGCGCTCCCCAAAAGCCTCCGCTGGCAGTTCCCGGGAGGATGCAACTGGCTGCCCCTGGCTGGCTCCCTCCCGCTGGTCGGGCAATGCAAAGCCAGACCCACTTCTGCCCCCTGGGGTCCTGGCCTCCAGGGCGGGCGCGCTTCGCAGTGGAGCGGGCGGGCGGGTCCCCTTCGGCTTCCATCTGCCCTTCGCCCGCCGGACCGCCCGACCGCCCGCCCGCGGAGCCTGCTGCAGCCAGCCCTGGCTCTAGGAGGCTGGCCAGCCGGCACTGCCAACTGGCCCCAGGTGCTAGCTAGAGGCCGCGGCAGGCCTCGGAGCACACCTGCGGGCGCCCCCAGGCCGCACAAGCATTCTCTGAGGCAAGAGGAGCCCCAGGCATCATCTCCCTCTGGCTGGCGGGCTCGCCGGCTCGCGCGTGCGCAGTCCAGGACTCCTCACAGGAAAGGCTTGTCTAGGGAGGGGCCGTGCCCGGGGTGGGGGGCGGCTGCTGCTGGGACACACCTACTCCTGACGCCCACTGGGTGGTCCACGCGAGATGAGCTTGGTGCTGGGGTACTGGCTGTCCCACCGTGGCCTCCTGAGCCCGAGCGGACACGCGTGGGCCCTCTCCGAGGGCCGGCAGGGCCGCAGTCTGGGCCCTCCTGCGTTCCTGGGCGCCTCCGAGGTTCCCCCCACCTCCCTTGGATCCCCGGGTCATACCAACATTCTCTGAGGACAGTTAGAGCCCACGGCAGCGTCCTCCTCTGGCTCTCTGGCTCCCTGGCTCATGCATGTGCAGACCAGGACTCCCTGTGCTAAGAGCTGGTAGGGCAGGGCTGTTCCTAGGGGCTCCTGCTGGGACACACCTACTCCTGACGCGCACTGGGTGGTCCACGCGAGATGAGCTCGGTGCTGGGGTACTGGCTGTCCCACCGTGGCCTCCTGAGCCCGAGCAGACACGCGTGGGCCCTCTCCGAGGGCCGGCAGGGCCGGAGTCTGGGCCCTCCTGCGTTCCTGGGCGCCTCCGAGGTTCCCCCCACCTCCCTTGGGCCGGGCCGGGACGAGGCGCAGCCCCAGGAACCCTGTGCCACCTGGCTGGCCCGTGGAGGCCCCGCCCACGGGCAGGGCAGCAAGCTCCAGAGCCCCACGGCCGCTGCGCCCGACCCTGCAGCCTGCTGGCCGGCTGGAGCCACAGAGACGGCAGGTCTCCCCCGGCCAAGCCAAGAGTTGGCAGCGCGCTCCCCAAAAGCCTCCACTGGCAGTTCCCGGGAGGATGCAACTGGCTGCCCCTGGCTGGCTCCCTCCCGCTGGTCGGCCAATGCAAAGCCAGACCCACTTCTGCCCCCTGGGGTCCTGGCCTCCAGGGCGGGCGCGCTTCGCAGCGGAGCCCGCGGGCGGGCCCCCTTCGGCTTCCGTCTGCCCTTCGCCCGCCCGCCCGCCCGCGGAGCCTGCTGCAGCCAGCCCTGGCTCTAGGAGGCTGGCCAGCCGGCACTGCCAACTGGCCCCAGGTGCTAGCTAGAGGCAGCGGCAGGCCTCGGAGCACACCTGCGGGCGCCCCCAGGCCACACAAGCATTCTCTGAGGCAAGAGGAGCCCCAGGCATCATCTCCCTCTGGCTGGCGGGCTCGCCGGCTCGCGCGTGCGCAGTCCAGGACTCCTCACAGGAAAGGCTTGTCTAGGGAGGGGCCGTTCCCGGGGTGGGGGGCGGCTGCTGCTGGGACACACCTACTCCTGACGCCCACTGGGTGGTCCACGCGAGATGAGCTCGGTGCTGGGGTACTGGCTGTCCCACCGTGGCCTCCTGAGCCCGAGCGGACACGCGTGGGCCCTCTCCGAGGGCCGGCAGGGCCACAGTCTGGGCCCTCCTGCGTTCCTGGGCGCCTCCGAGGTTCCCCCCACCTCCCTTGGATCCCCGGGTCATACCAACATTCTCTGAGGACAGTTAGAGCCCACGGCAGCGTCCTCCTCTGGCTGTCTGGCTCCCTGGCTCATGCATGTGCAGACCAGGACTCCCTGTGCTAAGAGCTGGTAGGGCAGGACTGTTCCTAGGGGCTCCTGCTGGGACACACCTACTCCTGACGCGCACTGGGTGGTCCACGCGAGATGAGCTCGGTGCTGGGGTACTGGCTGTCCCACCGTGGCCTCCTGAGCCCGAGCAGACACGCGTGGGCCCTCTCCGAGGGCCGGCAGGGCCGGAGTCTGGGCCCTCCTGCGTTCCTGGGCGCCTCCGAGGTTCCCCCCACCTCCCTTGGATCCCCGGGTCATACCAACATTCTCTGAGGACAGTTAGAGCCCACGGCAGCGTCCTCCTCTGGCTGTCTGGCTCCCTGGCTCATGCATGTGCAGACCAGGACTCCCTGTGCTAAGAGCTGGTAGGGCAGGGCTGTTCCTAGGGGCTCCTGCTGGGACACACCTACTCCTGACGCGCACTGGGTGGTCCACGCGAGATGAGCTCGGTGCTGGGGTACTGGCTGTCCCACCGTGGCCTCCTGAGCCCGAGCGGACACGCGTGGGCCCTCTCCGAGGGCTGGCAGGGCCGGAGTCTGGGCCCTCCTGCGTTCCTGGGTGCCTCCGAGGTTCCGCCCACCTCCCTTGGGCCGGGCTGGGACGAGGTGCAGCCCCAGGAACCCTGTGCCCCCTGGCTGGCCCGTGGAGGCCCCGCCCACGGGCAGGGCAGCAAGCTCCAGAGCCCCACGGCCGCTGCGCCCGACCCTGCAGCCTGCTGGCCGGCTGGAGCCACAGAGACGGCAGGTCTCCCCCGGCCAAGCCAAGAGTTGGCAGCGCGCTCCCCAAAAGCCTCTGCTGGCAGTTCCCGGGAGGATGCAACTGGCTGCCCCTGGCTGGCTCCCTCCCGCTGGTCGGCCAATGCAAAGCCAGACCCACTTCTGCCCCCTGGGGTCCTGGCCTCCAGGGCGGGCGCGCTTCGCAGCAGAGCGGGCGGGCGGGCCCCCTTCGGCTTCCGTCTGCCCTTCGCCCGCCGGACCGCCCGCCCGCCCGCTCGCGGAGCCTGCTGCAGCCAGCCCTGGCTCTAGGAGGCTGGCCAGCCGGCACTGCCAACTGGCCCCAGGTGCTAGCTAGAGGCCGCGGCAGGCCTCGGAGCACACCTGCGGGCGCCCCCAGGCCGCACAAGCATTCTCTGAGGCAAGAGGAGCCCCAGGCATCATCTCCCTCTGGCTGGCGGGCTCGCCGGCTCGCGCGTGCGCAGTCCAGGACTCCTCACAGGAAAGGCTTGTCTAGGGAGGGGCCGTGCCCGGGGTGGGGGGCGGCTGCTGCTGGGACACACCTACTCCTGACGCCCACTGGGTGGTCCACGCGAGATGAGCTTGGTGCTGGGGTACTGGCTGTCCCACCGTGGCCTCCTGAGCCCGAGCGGACACGCGTGGGCCCTCTCCGAGGGCTGGCAGGGCCGCAGTCTGGGCCCTCCTGCGTTCCTGGGCGCCTCCGAGGTTCCCCCCACCTCCCTTGGATCCCCGGGTCATACCAACATTCTCTGAGGACAGTTCGAGCCCACGGCAGCGTCCTCCTCTGGCTCTCTGGCTCCCTGGCTCATGCATGTGCAGACCAGGACTCCCTGTGCTAAGAGCTGGTAGGGCAGGGCTGTTCCTAGGGGCTCCTGCTGGGACACACCTACTCCTGACGCGCACTGGGTGGTCCACGCGAGATGAGCTCGGTGCTGGGGTACTGGCTGTCCCACCGTGGCCTCCTGAGCCCGAGCAGACACGCGTGGGCCCTCTCCGAGGGCCGGCAGGGCCACAGTCTGGGCCCTCTTGCTTTCCTGGGCGCCTCCGAGGTTCCCCCCACCTCCCTTGGGCCGGGCCGGGCCGGGCCGGGACGAGGCGCAGCCCCAGGAACCCTGTGCCACCTGGCTGGCCCGTGGAGGCCCCGCCCACGGGCAGGGCAGCAAGCTCCAGAGCCCCACGGCCGCTGCGCCCGACCCTGCAGCCTGCTGGCCGGCTGGAGCCACAGAGACGGCAGGTCTCCCCCGGCCAAGCCAAGAGTTGGCAGCGCGCTCCCCAAAAGCCTCCGCTGGCAGTTCCCGGGAGGATGCAACTGGCTGCCCCTGGCTGGCTCCCTCCCGCTGGTCGGCCAATGCAAAGCCAGACCCACTTCTGCCCCCTGGGGTCCTGGCCTCCAGGGCGGGCGCGCTTCGCAGTGGAGCGGGCGGGCGGGTCCCCTTCGGCTTCCATCTGCCCTTCGCCCGCCGGACCGCCCGACCGCCCGCCCGCGGAGCCTGCTGCAGCCAGCCCTGGCTCTAGGAGGCTGGCCAGCCGGCACTGCCAACTGGCCCCAGGTGCTAGCTAGAGGCCGCGGCAGGCCTCGGAGCACACCTGCGGGCGCCCCCAGGCCGCACAAGCATTCTCTGAGGCAAGAGGAGCCCCAGGCATCATCTCCCTCTGGCTGGCGGGCTCGCCGGCTCGCGCGTGCGCAGTCCAGGACTCCTCACAGGAAAGGCTTGTCTAGGGAGGGGCCGTGCCCGGGGTGGGGGGCGGCTGCTGCTGGGACACACCTACTCCTGACGCCCACTGGGTGGTCCACGCGAGATGAGCTTGGTGCTGGGGTACTGGCTGTCCCACCGTGGCCTCCTGAGCCCGAGCGGACACGCGTGGGCCCTCTCCGAGGGCCGGCAGGGCCGCAGTCTGGGCCCTCCTGCGTTCCTGGGCGCCTCCGAGGTTCCCCCCACCTCCCTTGGATCCCCGGGTCATACCAACATTCTCTGAGGACAGTTAGAGCCCACGGCAGCGTCCTCCTCTGGCTCTCTGGCTCCCTGGCTCATGCATGTGCAGACCAGGACTCCCTGTGCTAAGAGCTGGTAGGGCAGGGCTGTTCCTAGGGGCTCCTGCTGGGACACACCTACTCCTGACGCGCACTGGGTGGTCCACGCGAGATGAGCTCGGTGCTGGGGTACTGGCTGTCCCACCGTGGCCTCCTGAGCCCGAGCAGACACGCGTGGGCCCTCTCCGAGGGCCGGCAGGGCCGCAGTCTGGGCCCTCCTGCGTTCCTGGGCGCCTCCGAGGTTCCCCCCACCTCCCTTGGATCCCCGGGTCATACCAACATTCTCTGAGGACAGTTAGAGCCCACGGCAGCGTCCTCCTCTGGCTGTCTGGCTCCCTGGCTCATGCATGTGCAGACCAGGACTCCCTGTGCTAAGAGCTGGTAGGGCAGGGCTGTTCCTAGGGGCTCCTGCTGGGACACACCTACTCCTGACGCGCACTGGGTGGTCCACGCGAGATGAGCTCGGTGCTGGGGTACTGGCTGTCCCACCGTGGCCTCCTGAGCCCGAGCAGACACGCGTGGGCCCTCTCCGAGGGCCGGCAGGGCCGGAGTCTGGGCCCTCCTGCGTTCCTGGGCGCCTCCGAGGTTCCCCCCACCTCCCTTGGGCCGGGCCGGGCCGGGCCGGGACGAGGCGCAGCCCCAGGAACCCTGTGCCACCTGGCTGGCCCGTGGAGGCCCCGCCCACGGGCAGGGCAGCAAGCTCCAGAGCCCCACGGCCGCTGCGCCCGACCCTGCAGCCTGCTGGCCGGCTGGAGCCACAGAGACGGCAGGTCTCCCCCGGCCAAGCCAAGAGTTGGCAGCGCGCTCCCCAAAAGCCTCCGCTGGCAGTTCCCGGGAGGATGCAACTGGCTGCCCCTGGCTGGCTCCCTCCCGCTGGTCGGGCAATGCAAAGCCAGACCCACTTCTGCCCCCTGGGGTCCTGGCCTCCAGGGCGGGCGCGCTTCGCAGTGGAGCGGGCGGGCGGGTCCCCTTCGGCTTCCATCTGCCCTTCGCCCGCCGGACCGCCCGACCGCCCGCCCGCGGAGCCTGCTGCAGCCAGCCCTGGCTCTAGGAGGCTGGCCAGCCGGCACTGCCAACTGGCCCCAGGTGCTAGCTAGAGGCCGCGGCAGGCCTCGGAGCACACCTGCGGGCGCCCCCAGGCCGCACAAGCATTCTCTGAGGCAAGAGGAGCCCCAGGCATCATCTCCCTCTGGCTGGCGGGCTCGCCGGCTCGCGCGTGCGCAGTCCAGGACTCCTCACAGGAAAGGCTTGTCTAGGGAGGGGCCGTGCCCGGGGTGGGGGGCGGCTGCTGCTGGGACACACCTACTCCTGACGCCCACTGGGTGGTCCACGCGAGATGAGCTTGGTGCTGGGGTACTGGCTGTCCCACCGTGGCCTCCTGAGCCCGAGCGGACACGCGTGGGCCCTCTCCGAGGGCCGGCAGGGCCGCAGTCTGGGCCCTCCTGCGTTCCTGGGCGCCTCCGAGGTTCCCCCCACCTCCCTTGGATCCCCGGGTCATACCAACATTCTCTGAGGACAGTTAGAGCCCACGGCAGCGTCCTCCTCTGGCTCTCTGGCTCCCTGGCTCATGCATGTGCAGACCAGGACTCCCTGTGCTAAGAGCTGGTAGGGCAGGGCTGTTCCTAGGGGCTCCTGCTGGGACACACCTACTCCTGACGCGCACTGGGTGGTCCACGCGAGATGAGCTCGGTGCTGGGGTACTGGCTGTCCCACCGTGGCCTCCTGAGCCCGAGCAGACACGCGTGGGCCCTCTCCGAGGGCCGGCAGGGCCGGAGTCTGGGCCCTCCTGCGTTCCTGGGCGCCTCCGAGGTTCCCCCCACCTCCCTTGGGCCGGGCCGGGACGAGGCGCAGCCCCAGGAACCCTGTGCCACCTGGCTGGCCCGTGGAGGCCCCGCCCACGGGCAGGGCAGCAAGCTCCAGAGCCCCACGGCCGCTGCGCCCGACCCTGCAGCCTGCTGGCCGGCTGGAGCCACAGAGACGGCAGGTCTCCCCCGGCCAAGCCAAGAGTTGGCAGCGCGCTCCCCAAAAGCCTCCACTGGCAGTTCCCGGGAGGATGCAACTGGCTGCCCCTGGCTGGCTCCCTCCCGCTGGTCGGCCAATGCAAAGCCAGACCCACTTCTGCCCCCTGGGGTCCTGGCCTCCAGGGCGGGCGCGCTTCGCAGCGGAGCCCGCGGGCGGGCCCCCTTCGGCTTCCGTCTGCCCTTCGCCCGCCCGCCCGCCCGCGGAGCCTGCTGCAGCCAGCCCTGGCTCTAGGAGGCTGGCCAGCCGGCACTGCCAACTGGCCCCAGGTGCTAGCTAGAGGCAGCGGCAGGCCTCGGAGCACACCTGCGGGCGCCCCCAGGCCACACAAGCATTCTCTGAGGCAAGAGGAGCCCCAGGCATCATCTCCCTCTGGCTGGCGGGCTCGCCGGCTCGCGCGTGCGCAGTCCAGGACTCCTCACAGGAAAGGCTTGTCTAGGGAGGGGCCGTTCCCGGGGTGGGGGGCGGCTGCTGCTGGGACACACCTACTCCTGACGCCCACTGGGTGGTCCACGCGAGATGAGCTCGGTGCTGGGGTACTGGCTGTCCCACCGTGGCCTCCTGAGCCCGAGCGGACACGCGTGGGCCCTCTCCGAGGGCCGGCAGGGCCACAGTCTGGGCCCTCCTGCGTTCCTGGGCGCCTCCGAGGTTCCCCCCACCTCCCTTGGATCCCCGGGTCATACCAACATTCTCTGAGGACAGTTAGAGCCCACGGCAGCGTCCTCCTCTGGCTGTCTGGCTCCCTGGCTCATGCATGTGCAGACCAGGACTCCCTGTGCTAAGAGCTGGTAGGGCAGGACTGTTCCTAGGGGCTCCTGCTGGGACACACCTACTCCTGACGCGCACTGGGTGGTCCACGCGAGATGAGCTCGGTGCTGGGGTACTGGCTGTCCCACCGTGGCCTCCTGAGCCCGAGCAGACACGCGTGGGCCCTCTCCGAGGGCCGGCAGGGCCGGAGTCTGGGCCCTCCTGCGTTCCTGGGCACCTCCGAGGTTCCCCCCACCTCCCTTGGATCCCCGGGTCATACCAACATTCTCTGAGGACAGTTAGAGCCCACGGCAGCGTCCTCCTCTGGCTGTCTGGCTCCCTGGCTCATGCATGTGCAGACCAGGACTCCCTGTGCTAAGAGCTGGTAGGGCAGGGCTGTTCCTAGGGGCTCCTGCTGGGACACACCTACTCCTGACGCGCACTGGGTGGTCCACGCGAGATGAGCTCGGTGCTGGGGTACTGGCTGTCCCACCGTGGCCTCCTGAGCCCGAGCGGACACGCGTGGGCCCTCTCCGAGGGCTGGCAGGGCCGGAGTCTGGGCCCTCCTGCGTTCCTGGGTGCCTCCGAGGTTCCGCCCACCTCCCTTGGGCCGGGCTGGGACGAGGTGCAGCCCCAGGAACCCTGTGCCCCCTGGCTGGCCCGTGGAGGCCCCGCCCACGGGCAGGGCAGCAAGCTCCAGAGCCCCACGGCCGCTGCGCCCGACCCTGCAGCCTGCTGGCCGGCTGGAGCCACAGAGACGGCAGGTCTCCCCCGGCCAAGCCAAGAGTTGGCAGCGCGCTCCCCAAAAGCCTCTGCTGGCAGTTCCCGGGAGGATGCAACTGGCTGCCCCTGGCTGGCTCCCTCCCGCTGGTCGGGCAATGCAAAGCCAGACCCACTTCTGCCCCCTGGGGTCCTGGCCTCCAGGGCGCGCTTAGAAGCGGTGCAGGCGGGCCCCCTTCCGCTCCCGTCTGCCCTTCGCCCGCCCGCCCGCCCGCCCGCCCGCGGAGCCTGCTGCAGCCAGCCCTGGCTCTAGGAGGCTGGCCAGCCGGCACTGCCAACTGGCCCCAGGTGCTAGCTAGAGGCAGCGGCAGGCCTCGGGAGCACACCTGCGGGCGCCCCCAGGCCGCACAAGCATTCTCGGAGGGAAGAGGAGCCCCAGGCATCATCTCCCTCTGGCTGGCGGGCTCGCTGGCTCGCGCGTGCGCAGTCCAGGACTCCTCACAGGGAAGGCTTGTCTAGGGAGGGGCCGTTCCCGGGGTGGGGGGCGGCTGCTGCTGGGACACACCTACTCCTGACGCCCACTGGGTGGTCCACGCGAGATGAGCTCGGTGCTGGGGTACGGGCTGTCCCACCGTGGCCTCCTGAGCCCGAGCGGACACGCGTGGGCCCTCTCCGAGGGCTGGCAGGGCCGGAGTCTGGGCCCTCCTGCGTTCCTGGGTGCCTCCGAGGTTCCCCCCACCTCCCTTGGGCCGGGCCGGGACGAGGCGCAGCCCCAGGAACCCTGTGCCACCTGGCTGGCCCGTGGAGGCCCCGCCCACGGGCAGGGCAGCAAGCTCCAGAGCCCCACGGCCGATGCGCCCGACCCTGCAGCCTGCTGGCCGGCTGGAGCCACAGAGACGGCAGGTCTCCCCCGGCCAAGCCAAGAGTTGGCAGCGCGCTCCCCAAAAGCCTCTGCTGGCAGTTCCCGGGAGGATGCAACTGGCTGCCCCTGGCTGGCTCCCTCCCGCTGGTCGGGCAATGCAAAGCCAGACCCACTTCTGCCCCCTGGGGTCCTGGCCTCCAGGGCGCGCTTAGAAGCGGTGCGGGCGGGCCCCCTTCCGCTCCCGTCTGCCCTTCGCCCGCCCGCCCGCGGAGCCTGCTGCAGCCAGCCCTGGCTCTAGGAGGCTGGCCAGCCGGCACTGCCAACTGGCCCCAGGTGCTAGCTAGAGGCCGCGGCAGGCCTCGGAGCACACCTGCGGGCGCCCCCAGGCCGCACAAGCATTCTCTGAGGCAAGAGGAGCCCCAGGCATCATCTCCCTCTGGCTGGCGGGCTCGCCGGCTCGCGCGTGCGCAGTCCAGGACTCCTCACAGGAAAGGCTTGTCTAGGGAGGGGCCGTGCCCGGGGTGGGGGGCGGCTGCTGCTGGGACACACCTACTCCTGACGCCCACTGGGTGGTCCACGCGAGATGAGCTTGGTGCTGGGGTACTGGCTGTCCCACCGTGGCCTCCTGAGCCCGAGCGGACACGCGTGGGCCCTCTCCGAGGGCCGGCAGGGCCGCAGTCTGGGCCCTCCTGCGTTCCTGGGCGCCTCCGAGGTTCCCCCCACCTCCCTTGGATCCCCGGGTCATACCAACATTCTCTGAGGACAGTTAGAGCCCACGGCAGCGTCCTCCTCTGGCTCTCTGGCTCCCTGGCTCATGCATGTGCAGACCAGGACTCCCTGTGCTAAGAGCTGGTAGGGCAGGGCTGTTCCTAGGGGCTCCTGCTGGGACACACCTACTCCTGACGCGCACTGGGTGGTCCACGCGAGATGAGCTCGGTGCTGGGGTACTGGCTGTCCCACCGTGGCCTCCTGAGCCCGAGCAGACACGCGTGGGCCCTCTCCGAGGGCCGGCAGGGCCGGAGTCTGGGCCCTCCTGCGTTCCTGGGCGCCTCCGAGGTTCCCCCCACCTCCCTTGGGCCGGGCCGGGACGAGGCGCAGCCCCAGGAACCCTGTGCCACCTGGCTGGCCCGTGGAGGCCCCGCCCACGGGCAGGGCAGCAAGCTCCAGAGCCCCACGGCCGCTGCGCCCGACCCTGCAGCCTGCTGGCCGGCTGGAGCCACAGAGACGGCAGGTCTCCCCCGGCCAAGCCAAGAGTTGGCAGCGCGCTCCCCAAAAGCCTCCACTGGCAGTTCCCGGGAGGATGCAACTGGCTGCCCCTGGCTGGCTCCCTCCCGCTGGTCGGCCAATGCAAAGCCAGACCCACTTCTGCCCCCTGGGGTCCTGGCCTCCAGGGCGGGCGCGCTTCGCAGCGGAGCCCGCGGGCGGGCCCCCTTCGGCTTCCGTCTGCCCTTCGCCCGCCCGCCCGCCCGCGGAGCCTGCTGCAGCCAGCCCTGGCTCTAGGAGGCTGGCCAGCCGGCACTGCCAACTGGCCCCAGGTGCTAGCTAGAGGCAGCGGCAGGCCTCGGAGCACACCTGCGGGCGCCCCCAGGCCACACAAGCATTCTCTGAGGCAAGAGGAGCCCCAGGCATCATCTCCCTCTGGCTGGCGGGCTCGCCGGCTCGCGCGTGCGCAGTCCAGGACTCCTCACAGGAAAGGCTTGTCTAGGGAGGGGCCGTTCCCGGGGTGGGGGGCGGCTGCTGCTGGGACACACCTACTCCTGACGCCCACTGGGTGGTCCACGCGAGATGAGCTCGGTGCTGGGGTACTGGCTGTCCCACCGTGGCCTCCTGAGCCCGAGCGGACACGCGTGGGCCCTCTCCGAGGGCCGGCAGGGCCACAGTCTGGGCCCTCCTGCGTTCCTGGGCGCCTCCGAGGTTCCCCCCACCTCCCTTGGATCCCCGGGTCATACCAACATTCTCTGAGGACAGTTAGAGCCCACGGCAGCGTCCTCCTCTGGCTGTCTGGCTCCCTGGCTCATGCATGTGCAGACCAGGACTCCCTGTGCTAAGAGCTGGTAGGGCAGGACTGTTCCTAGGGGCTCCTGCTGGGACACACCTACTCCTGACGCGCACTGGGTGGTCCACGCGAGATGAGCTCGGTGCTGGGGTACTGGCTGTCCCACCGTGGCCTCCTGAGCCCGAGCAGACACGCGTGGGCCCTCTCCGAGGGCCGGCAGGGCCGGAGTCTGGGCCCTCCTGCGTTCCTGGGCGCCTCCGAGGTTCCCCCCACCTCCCTTGGATCCCCGGGTCATACCAACATTCTCTGAGGACAGTTAGAGCCCACGGCAGCGTCCTCCTCTGGCTGTCTGGCTCCCTGGCTCATGCATGTGCAGACCAGGACTCCCTGTGCTAAGAGCTGGTAGGGCAGGGCTGTTCCTAGGGGCTCCTGCTGGGACACACCTACTCCTGACGCGCACTGGGTGGTCCACGCGAGATGAGCTCGGTGCTGGGGTACTGGCTGTCCCACCGTGGCCTCCTGAGCCCGAGCGGACACGCGTGGGCCCTCTCCGAGGGCTGGCAGGGCCGGAGTCTGGGCCCTCCTGCGTTCCTGGGTGCCTCCGAGGTTCCGCCCACCTCCCTTGGGCCGGGCTGGGACGAGGTGCAGCCCCAGGAACCCTGTGCCCCCTGGCTGGCCCGTGGAGGCCCCGCCCACGGGCAGGGCAGCAAGCTCCAGAGCCCCACGGCCGCTGCGCCCGACCCTGCAGCCTGCTGGCCGGCTGGAGCCACAGAGACGGCAGGTCTCCCCCGGCCAAGCCAAGAGTTGGCAGCGCGCTCCCCAAAAGCCTCTGCTGGCAGTTCCCGGGAGGATGCAACTGGCTGCCCCTGGCTGGCTCCCTCCCGCTGGTCGGCCAATGCAAAGCCAGACCCACTTCTGCCCCCTGGGGTCCTGGCCTCCAGGGCGGGCGCGCTTCGCAGCAGAGCGGGCGGGCGGGCCCCCTTCGGCTTCCGTCTGCCCTTCGCCCGCCGGACCGCCCGCCCGCCCGCTCGCGGAGCCTGCTGCAGCCAGCCCTGGCTCTAGGAGGCTGGCCAGCCGGCACTGCCAACTGGCCCCAGGTGCTAGCTAGAGGCCGCGGCAGGCCTCGGAGCACACCTGCGGGCGCCCCCAGGCCGCACAAGCATTCTCTGAGGCAAGAGGAGCCCCAGGCATCATCTCCCTCTGGCTGGCGGGCTCGCCGGCTCGCGCGTGCGCAGTCCAGGACTCCTCACAGGAAAGGCTTGTCTAGGGAGGGGCCGTGCCCGGGGTGGGGGGCGGCTGCTGCTGGGACACACCTACTCCTGACGCCCACTGGGTGGTCCACGCGAGATGAGCTTGGTGCTGGGGTACTGGCTGTCCCACCGTGGCCTCCTGAGCCCGAGCGGACACGCGTGGGCCCTCTCCGAGGGCTGGCAGGGCCGCAGTCTGGGCCCTCCTGCGTTCCTGGGCGCCTCCGAGGTTCCCCCCACCTCCCTTGGATCCCCGGGTCATACCAACATTCTCTGAGGACAGTTCGAGCCCACGGCAGCGTCCTCCTCTGGCTCTCTGGCTCCCTGGCTCATGCATGTGCAGACCAGGACTCCCTGTGCTAAGAGCTGGTAGGGCAGGGCTGTTCCTAGGGGCTCCTGCTGGGACACACCTACTCCTGACGCGCACTGGGTGGTCCACGCGAGATGAGCTCGGTGCTGGGGTACTGGCTGTCCCACCGTGGCCTCCTGAGCCCGAGCAGACACGCGTGGGCCCTCTCCGAGGGCCGGCAGGGCCACAGTCTGGGCCCTCTTGCTTTCCTGGGCGCCTCCGAGGTTCCCCCCACCTCCCTTGGGCCGGGCCGGGCCGGGCCGGGACGAGGCGCAGCCCCAGGAACCCTGTGCCACCTGGCTGGCCCGTGGAGGCCCCGCCCACGGGCAGGGCAGCAAGCTCCAGAGCCCCACGGCCGCTGCGCCCGACCCTGCAGCCTGCTGGCCGGCTGGAGCCACAGAGACGGCAGGTCTCCCCCGGCCAAGCCAAGAGTTGGCAGCGCGCTCCCCAAAAGCCTCCGCTGGCAGTTCCCGGGAGGATGCAACTGGCTGCCCCTGGCTGGCTCCCTCCCGCTGGTCGGCCAATGCAAAGCCAGACCCACTTCTGCCCCCTGGGGTCCTGGCCTCCAGGGCGGGCGCGCTTCGCAGTGGAGCGGGCGGGCGGGTCCCCTTCGGCTTCCATCTGCCCTTCGCCCGCCGGACCGCCCGACCGCCCGCCCGCGGAGCCTGCTGCAGCCAGCCCTGGCTCTAGGAGGCTGGCCAGCCGGCACTGCCAACTGGCCCCAGGTGCTAGCTAGAGGCCGCGGCAGGCCTCGGAGCACACCTGCGGGCGCCCCCAGGCCGCACAAGCATTCTCTGAGGCAAGAGGAGCCCCAGGCATCATCTCCCTCTGGCTGGCGGGCTCGCCGGCTCGCGCGTGCGCAGTCCAGGACTCCTCACAGGAAAGGCTTGTCTAGGGAGGGGCCGTGCCCGGGGTGGGGGGCGGCTGCTGCTGGGACACACCTACTCCTGACGCCCACTGGGTGGTCCACGCGAGATGAGCTTGGTGCTGGGGTACTGGCTGTCCCACCGTGGCCTCCTGAGCCCGAGCGGACACGCGTGGGCCCTCTCCGAGGGCCGGCAGGGCCGCAGTCTGGGCCCTCCTGCGTTCCTGGGCGCCTCCGAGGTTCCCCCCACCTCCCTTGGATCCCCGGGTCATACCAACATTCTCTGAGGACAGTTAGAGCCCACGGCAGCGTCCTCCTCTGGCTCTCTGGCTCCCTGGCTCATGCATGTGCAGACCAGGACTCCCTGTGCTAAGAGCTGGTAGGGCAGGGCTGTTCCTAGGGGCTCCTGCTGGGACACACCTACTCCTGACGCGCACTGGGTGGTCCACGCGAGATGAGCTCGGTGCTGGGGTACTGGCTGTCCCACCGTGGCCTCCTGAGCCCGAGCAGACACGCGTGGGCCCTCTCCGAGGGCCGGCAGGGCCGCAGTCTGGGCCCTCCTGCGTTCCTGGGCGCCTCCGAGGTTCCCCCCACCTCCCTTGGATCCCCGGGTCATACCAACATTCTCTGAGGACAGTTAGAGCCCACGGCAGCGTCCTCCTCTGGCTGTCTGGCTCCCTGGCTCATGCATGTGCAGACCAGGACTCCCTGTGCTAAGAGCTGGTAGGGCAGGGCTGTTCCTAGGGGCTCCTGCTGGGACACACCTACTCCTGACGCGCACTGGGTGGTCCACGCGAGATGAGCTCGGTGCTGGGGTACTGGCTGTCCCACCGTGGCCTCCTGAGCCCGAGCAGACACGCGTGGGCCCTCTCCGAGGGCCGGCAGGGCCGGAGTCTGGGCCCTCCTGCGTTCCTGGGCGCCTCCGAGGTTCCCCCCACCTCCCTTGGGCCGGGCCGGGCCGGGCCGGGACGAGGCGCAGCCCCAGGAACCCTGTGCCACCTGGCTGGCCCGTGGAGGCCCCGCCCACGGGCAGGGCAGCAAGCTCCAGAGCCCCACGGCCGCTGCGCCCGACCCTGCAGCCTGCTGGCCGGCTGGAGCCACAGAGACGGCAGGTCTCCCCCGGCCAAGCCAAGAGTTGGCAGCGCGCTCCCCAAAAGCCTCCGCTGGCAGTTCCCGGGAGGATGCAACTGGCTGCCCCTGGCTGGCTCCCTCCCGCTGGTCGGGCAATGCAAAGCCAGACCCACTTCTGCCCCCTGGGGTCCTGGCCTCCAGGGCGGGCGCGCTTCGCAGTGGAGCGGGCGGGCGGGTCCCCTTCGGCTTCCATCTGCCCTTCGCCCGCCGGACCGCCCGACCGCCCGCCCGCGGAGCCTGCTGCAGCCAGCCCTGGCTCTAGGAGGCTGGCCAGCCGGCACTGCCAACTGGCCCCAGGTGCTAGCTAGAGGCCGCGGCAGGCCTCGGAGCACACCTGCGGGCGCCCCCAGGCCGCACAAGCATTCTCTGAGGCAAGAGGAGCCCCAGGCATCATCTCCCTCTGGCTGGCGGGCTCGCCGGCTCGCGCGTGCGCAGTCCAGGACTCCTCACAGGAAAGGCTTGTCTAGGGAGGGGCCGTGCCCGGGGTGGGGGGCGGCTGCTGCTGGGACACACCTACTCCTGACGCCCACTGGGTGGTCCACGCGAGATGAGCTTGGTGCTGGGGTACTGGCTGTCCCACCGTGGCCTCCTGAGCCCGAGCGGACACGCGTGGGCCCTCTCCGAGGGCCGGCAGGGCCGCAGTCTGGGCCCTCCTGCGTTCCTGGGCGCCTCCGAGGTTCCCCCCACCTCCCTTGGATCCCCGGGTCATACCAACATTCTCTGAGGACAGTTAGAGCCCACGGCAGCGTCCTCCTCTGGCTCTCTGGCTCCCTGGCTCATGCATGTGCAGACCAGGACTCCCTGTGCTAAGAGCTGGTAGGGCAGGGCTGTTCCTAGGGGCTCCTGCTGGGACACACCTACTCCTGACGCGCACTGGGTGGTCCACGCGAGATGAGCTCGGTGCTGGGGTACTGGCTGTCCCACCGTGGCCTCCTGAGCCCGAGCAGACACGCGTGGGCCCTCTCCGAGGGCCGGCAGGGCCGGAGTCTGGGCCCTCCTGCGTTCCTGGGCGCCTCCGAGGTTCCCCCCACCTCCCTTGGGCCGGGCCGGGACGAGGCGCAGCCCCAGGAACCCTGTGCCACCTGGCTGGCCCGTGGAGGCCCCGCCCACGGGCAGGGCAGCAAGCTCCAGAGCCCCACGGCCGCTGCGCCCGACCCTGCAGCCTGCTGGCCGGCTGGAGCCACAGAGACGGCAGGTCTCCCCCGGCCAAGCCAAGAGTTGGCAGCGCGCTCCCCAAAAGCCTCCACTGGCAGTTCCCGGGAGGATGCAACTGGCTGCCCCTGGCTGGCTCCCTCCCGCTGGTCGGCCAATGCAAAGCCAGACCCACTTCTGCCCCCTGGGGTCCTGGCCTCCAGGGCGGGCGTGCTTCGCAGCGGAGCCCGCGGGCGGGCCCCCTTCGGCTTCCGTCTGCCCTTCGCCCGCCCGCCCGCCCGCGGAGCCTGCTGCAGCCAGCCCTGGCTCTAGGAGGCTGGCCAGCCGGCACTGCCAACTGGCCCCAGGTGCTAGCTAGAGGCAGCGGCAGGCCTCGGAGCACACCTGCGGGCGCCCCCAGGCCACACAAGCATTCTCTGAGGCAAGAGGAGCCCCAGGCATCATCTCCCTCTGGCTGGCGGGCTCGCCGGCTCGCGCGTGCGCAGTCCAGGACTCCTCACAGGAAAGGCTTGTCTAGGGAGGGGCCGTTCCCGGGGTGGGGGGCGGCTGCTGCTGGGACACACCTACTCCTGACGCCCACTGGGTGGTCCACGCGAGATGAGCTCGGTGCTGGGGTACTGGCTGTCCCACCGTGGCCTCCTGAGCCCGAGCGGACACGCGTGGGCCCTCTCCGAGGGCCGGCAGGGCCACAGTCTGGGCCCTCCTGCGTTCCTGGGCGCCTCCGAGGTTCCCCCCACCTCCCTTGGATCCCCGGGTCATACCAACATTCTCTGAGGACAGTTAGAGCCCACGGCAGCGTCCTCCTCTGGCTGTCTGGCTCCCTGGCTCATGCATGTGCAGACCAGGACTCCCTGTGCTAAGAGCTGGTAGGGCAGGACTGTTCCTAGGGGCTCCTGCTGGGACACACCTACTCCTGACGCGCACTGGGTGGTCCACGCGAGATGAGCTCGGTGCTGGGGTACTGGCTGTCCCACCGTGGCCTCCTGAGCCCGAGCAGACACGCGTGGGCCCTCTCCGAGGGCCGGCAGGGCCGGAGTCTGGGCCCTCCTGCGTTCCTGGGCGCCTCCGAGGTTCCCCCCACCTCCCTTGGATCCCCGGGTCATACCAACATTCTCTGAGGACAGTTAGAGCCCACGGCAGCGTCCTCCTCTGGCTGTCTGGCTCCCTGGCTCATGCATGTGCAGACCAGGACTCCCTGTGCTAAGAGCTGGTAGGGCAGGGCTGTTCCTAGGGGCTCCTGCTGGGACACACCTACTCCTGACGCGCACTGGGTGGTCCACGCGAGATGAGCTCGGTGCTGGGGTACTGGCTGTCCCACCGTGGCCTCCTGAGCCCGAGCGGACACGCGTGGGCCCTCTCCGAGGGCTGGCAGGGCCGGAGTCTGGGCCCTCCTGCGTTCCTGGGTGCCTCCGAGGTTCCGCCCACCTCCCTTGGGCCGGGCTGGGACGAGGTGCAGCCCCAGGAACCCTGTGCCCCCTGGCTGGCCCGTGGAGGCCCCGCCCACGGGCAGGGCAGCAAGCTCCAGAGCCCCACGGCCGCTGCGCCCGACCCTGCAGCCTGCTGGCCGGCTGGAGCCACAGAGACGGCAGGTCTCCCCCGGCCAAGCCAAGAGTTGGCAGCGCGCTCCCCAAAAGCCTCTGCTGGCAGTTCCCGGGAGGATGCAACTGGCTGCCCCTGGCTGGCTCCCTCCCGCTGGTCGGGCAATGCAAAGCCAGACCCACTTCTGCCCCCTGGGGTCCTGGCCTCCAGGGCGCGCTTAGAAGCGGTGCAGGCGGGCCCCCTTCCGCTCCCGTCTGCCCTTCGCCCGCCCGCCCGCCCGCCCGCCCGCGGAGCCTGCTGCAGCCAGCCCTGGCTCTAGGAGGCTGGCCAGCCGGCACTGCCAACTGGCCCCAGGTGCTAGCTAGAGGCAGCGGCAGGCCTCGGGAGCACACCTGCGGGCGCCCCCAGGCCGCACAAGCATTCTCGGAGGGAAGAGGAGCCCCAGGCATCATCTCCCTCTGGCTGGCGGGCTCGCTGGCTCGCGCGTGCGCAGTCCAGGACTCCTCACAGGGAAGGCTTGTCTAGGGAGGGGCCGTTCCCGGGGTGGGGGGCGGCTGCTGCTGGGACACACCTACTCCTGACGCCCACTGGGTGGTCCACGCGAGATGAGCTCGGTGCTGGGGTACGGGCTGTCCCACCGTGGCCTCCTGAGCCCGAGCGGACACGCGTGGGCCCTCTCCGAGGGCTGGCAGGGCCGGAGTCTGGGCCCTCCTGCGTTCCTGGGTGCCTCCGAGGTTCCCCCCACCTCCCTTGGGCCGGGCCGGGACGAGGCGCAGCCCCAGGAACCCTGTGCCACCTGGCTGGCCCGTGGAGGCCCCGCCCACGGGCAGGGCAGCAAGCTCCAGAGCCCCACGGCCGATGCGCCCGACCCTGCAGCCTGCTGGCCGGCTGGAGCCACAGAGACGGCAGGTCTCCCCCGGCCAAGCCAAGAGTTGGCAGCGCGCTCCCCAAAAGCCTCTGCTGGCAGTTCCCGGGAGGATGCAACTGGCTGCCCCTGGCTGGCTCCCTCCCGCTGGTCGGGCAATGCAAAGCCAGACCCACTTCTGCCCCCTGGGGTCCTGGCCTCCAGGGCGCGCTTAGAAGCGGTGCGGGCGGGCCCCCTTCCGCTCCCGTCTGCCCTTCGCCCGCCCGCCCGCGGAGCCTGCTGCAGCCAGCCCTGGCTCTAGGAGGCTGGCCAGCCGGCACTGCCAACTGGCCCCAGGTGCTAGCTAGAGGCAGCGGCAGGCCTCGGGAGCACACCTGCGGGCGCCCCCAGGCCGCACAAGCATTCTCGGAGGGAAGAGGAGCCCCAGGCATCATCTCCCTCTGGCTGGCGGGCTCGCCGGCTCGCGCGTGCGCAGTCCAGGACTCCTCACAGGGAAGGCTTGTCTAGGGAGGGGCCGTTCCCGGGGTGGGGGGCGGCTGCTGCTGGGACACACCTACTCCTGACGCCCACTGGGTGGTCCACGCGAGATGAGCTCGGTGCTGGGGTACGGGCTGTCCCACCGTGGCCTCCTGAGCCCGAGCGGACACGCGTGGGCCCTCTCCGAGGGCCGGCAGGGCCGGAGTCTGGGCCCTCCTGCGTTCCTGGGTGCCTCCGAGGTTCCCCCCACCTCCCTTGGATCCCCGGGTCATAAAAACATTCTCTGAGGACAGTTCGAGCCCACGGCAGCGTCCTCCTCTGGCTCTCTGGCTCTCTGGCTCCCTGGCTCATAAATGTGCAGACCAGGACTCCCTGTGCTAAGAGCTGGTAGGGCGGGGCTGTTCCTAGGGGCTCCTGCTGGGACACACCTACTCCTGACGCGCACTGGGTGGTCCACGCGACATGAGCTCGGTGCTGGGGTACTGGCTGTCCCACCGTGGCCTCCTGAGCCCGAGCGGACACGCGTGGGCCCTCTCCGAGGGCTGGCAGGGCCGGAGTCTGGGCCCTCCTGCGTTCCTGGGTGCCTCCGAGGTTCCCCCCACCTCCCTTGGGCCGGGCCGGGACGAGGTGCAGCCCCAGGAACCCTGTGCCACCTGGCTGGCCCGTGGAGGCCCCGCCCACGGGCAGGGCAGCAAGCTCCAGAGCCCCACGGCCGCTGCGCCCGACCCTGCAGCCTGCTGGCCGGCTGGAGCCACAGAGACGGCAGGTCTCCCCCGGCCAAGCCAAGAGTTGGCAGCGCGCTCCCCAAAAGCCTCCACTGGCAGTTCCCGGGAGGATGCAACTGGCTGCCCCTGGCTGGCTCCCTCCCGCTGGTCGGGCAATGCAAAGCCAGACCCACTTCTGCCCCCTGGGGTCCTGGCCTCCAGGGCGGGCGCGCTTCGCAGCGGAGCCCGCGGGCGGGCCCCCTTCGGCTTCCGTCTGCCCTTCGCCCGCCCGCCCGCCCGCGGAGCCTGCTGCAGCCAGCCCTGGCTCTAGGAGGCTGGCCAGCCGGCACTGCCAACTGGCCCCAGGTGCTAGCTAGAGGCAGCGGCAGGCCTCGGAGCACACCTGCGGGCGCCCCCAGGCCGCACAAGCATTCTCTGAGGCAAGAGGAGCCCCAGGCATCATCTCCCTCTGGCTGGCGGGCTCGCCGGCTCGCGCGTGCGCAGTCCAGGACTCCTCACAGGAAAGGCTTGTCTAGGGAGGGGCCGTTCCCGGGGTGGGGGGCGGCTGCTGCTGGGACACACCTACTCCTGACGCCCACTGGGTGGTCCACGCGAGATGAGCTCGGTGCTGGGGTACTGGCTGTCCCACCGTGGCCTCCTGAGCCCGAGCGGACACGCGTGGGCCCTCTCCGAGGGCCGGCAGGGCCACAGTCTGGGCCCTCCTGCGTTCCTGGGCGCCTCCGAGGTTCCCCCCACCTCCCTTGGATCCCCGGGTCATACCAACATTCTCTGAGGACAGTTAGAGCCCACGGCAGCGTCCTCCTCTGGCTGTCTGGCTCCCTGGCTCATGCATGTGCAGACCAGGACTCCCTGTGCTAAGAGCTGGTAGGGCAGGGCTGTTCCTAGGGGCTCCTGCTGGGACACACCTACTCCTGACGCGCACTGGGTGGTCCACGCGAGATGAGCTCGGTGCTGGGGTACTGGCTGTCCCACCGTGGCCTCCTGAGCCCGAGCAGACACGCGTGGGCCCTCTCCGAGGGCCGGCAGGGCCGGAGTCTGGGCCCTCCTGCGTTCCTGGGCGCCTCCGAGGTTCCCCCCACCTCCCTTGGATCCCCGGGTCATACCAACATTCTCTGAGGACAGTTAGAGCCCACGGCAGCGTCCTCCTCTGGCTGTCTGGCTCCCTGGCTCATGCATGTGCAGACCAGGACTCCCTGTGCTAAGAGCTGGTAGGGCAGGGCTGTTCCTAGGGGCTCCTGCTGGGACACACCTACTCCTGACGCGCACTGGGTGGTCCACGCGAGATGAGCTCGGTGCTGGGGTACTGGCTGTCCCACCGTGGCCTCCTGAGCCCGAGCGGACACGCGTGGGCCCTCTCCGAGGGCTGGCAGGGCCGGAGTCTGGGCCCTCCTGCGTTCCTGGGTGCCTCCGAGGTTCCGCCCACCTCCCTTGGGCCGGGCCGGGACGAGGTGCAGCCCCAGGAACCCTGTGCCCCCTGGCTGGCCCGTGGAGGCCCCGCCCACGGGCAGGGCAGCAAGCTCCAGAGCCCCACGGCCGCTGCGCCCGACCCTGCAGCCTGCTGGCCGGCTGGAGCCACAGAGACGGCAGGTCTCCCCCGGCCAAGCCAAGAGTTGGCAGCGCGCTACCCAAAAGCCTCTGCTGGCAGTTCCCGGGAGGATGCAACTGGCTGCCCCTGGCTGGCTCCCTCCCGCTGGTCGGGCAATGCAAAGCCAGACCCACTTCTGCCCCCTGGGGTCCTGGCCTCCAGGGCGCGCTTAGAAGCGGTGCGGGCGGGCCCCCTTCCGCTCCCGTCTGCCCTTCGCCCGCCCGCCCGCCCGCCCGCGGAGCCTGCTGCAGCCAGCCCTGGCTCTAGGAGGCTGGCCAGCCGGCACTGCCAACTGGCCCCAGGTGCTAGCTAGAGGCAGCGGCAGGCCTCGGGAGCACACCTGCGGGCGCCCCCAGGCCGCACAAGCATTCTCAGAGGGAAGAGGAGCCCCAGGCATCATCTCCCTCTGGCTGGCGGGCTCGCTGGCTCGCGCGTGCGCAGTCCAGGACTCCACACAGGGAAGGCTTGTCTAGGGAGGGGCCGTTCCCGGGGTGGGGGGCGGCTGCTGCTGGGACACACCTACTCCTGACGCCCACTGGGTGGTCCACGCGAGATGAGCTCGGTGCTGGGGTACGGGCTGTCCCACCGTGGCCTCCTGAGCCCGAGCGGACACGCGTGGGCCCTCTCCGAGGGCTGGCAGGGCCGGAGTCTGGGCCCTCCTGCGTTCCTGGGTGCCTCCGAGGTTCCCCCCACCTCCCTTGGGCCGGGCCGGGACGAGGCGCAGCCCCAGGAACCCTGTGCCACCTGGCTGGCCCGTGGAGGCCCCGCCCACGGGCAGGGCAGCAAGCTCCAGAGCCCCACGGCCGATGCGCCCGACCCTGCAGCCTGCTGGCCGGCTGGAGCCACAGAGACGGCAGGTCTCCCCCGGCCAAGCCAAGAGTTGGCAGCGCGCTCCCCAAAAGCCTCTGCTGGCAGTTCCCGGGAGGATGCAACTGGCTGCCCCTGGCTGGCTCCCTCCCGCTGGTCGGGCAATGCAAAGCCAGACCCACTTCTGCCCCCTGGGGTCCTGGCCTCCAGGGCGCGCTTAGAAGCGGTGCGGGCGGGCCCCCTTCCGCTCCCGTCTGCCCTTCGCCCGCCCGCCCGCGGAGCCTGCTGCAGCCAGCCCTGGCTCTAGGAGGCTGGCCAGCCGGCACTGCCAACTGGCCCCAGGTGCTAGCTAGAGGCAGCGGCAGGCCTCGGGAGCACACCTGCGGGCGCCCCCAGGCCGCACAAGCATTCTCGGAGGGAAGAGGAGCCCCAGGCATCATCTCCCTCTGGCTGGCGGGCTCGCCGGCTCGCGCGTGCGCAGTCCAGGACTCCTCACAGGGAAGGCTTGTCTAGGGAGGGGCCGTTCCCGGGGTGGGGGGCGGCTGCTGCTGGGACACACCTACTCCTGACGCCCACTGGGTGGTCCACGCGAGATGAGCTCGGTGCTGGGGTACGGGCTGTCCCACCGTGGCCTCCTGAGCCCGAGCGGACACGCGTGGGCCCTCTCCGAGGGCCGGCAGGGCCGGAGTCTGGGCCCTCCTGCGTTCCTGGGTGCCTCCGAGGTTCCCCCCACCTCCCTTGGATCACCGGGTCATAAAAACATTCTCTGAGGACAGTTCGAGCCCACGGCAGCGTCCTCCTCTGGCTCTCTGGCTCTCTGGCTCCCTGGCTCATAAATGTGCAGACCAGGACTCCCTGTGCTAAGAGCTGGTAGGGCGGGGCTGTTCCTAGGGGCTCCTGCTGGGACACACCTACTCCTGACGCGCACTGGGTGGTCCACGCGACATGAGCTCGGTGCTGGGGTACTGGCTGTCCCACCGTGGCCTCCTGAGCCCGAGCGGACACGCGTGGGCCCTCTCCGAGGGCTGGCAGGGCCGGAGTCTGGGCCCTCCTGCGTTCCTGGGTGCCTCCGAGGTTCCCCCCACCTCCCTTGGGCCGGGCCGGGACGAGGTGCAGCCCCAGGAACCCTGTGCCCCCTGGCTGGCCCGTGGAGGCCCCGCCCACGGGCAGGGCAGCAAGCTCCAGAGCCCCACGGCCGCTGCGCCCGACCCTGCAGCCTGCTGGCCGGCTGGAGCCACAGAGACGGCAGGTCTCCCCCGGCCAAGCCAAGAGTTGGCAGCGCGCTCCCCAAAAGCCTCTGCTGGCAGTTCCCGGGAGGATGCAACTGGCTGCCCCTGGCTGGCTCCCTCCCGCTGGTCGGGCAATGCAAAGCCAGACCCACTTCTGCCCCCTGGGGTCCTGGCCTCCAGGGCGCGCTTAGAAGCGGTGCGGGCGGGCCCCCTTCCGCTCCCGTCTGCCCTTCGCCCGCCCGCCCGCCCGCCCGCCCGCGGAGCCTGCTGCAGCCAGCCCTGGCTCTAGGAGGCTGGCCAGCCGGCACTGCCAACTGGCCCCAGGTGCTAGCTAGAGGCAGCGGCAGGCCTCGGGAGCACACCTGCGGGCGCCCCCAGGCCGCACAAGCATTCTCGGAGGGAAGAGGAGCCCCAGGCATCATCTCCCTCTGGCTGGCGGGCTCGCTGGCTCGCGCGTGCGCAGTCCAGGACTCCTCACAGGGAAGGCTTGTCTAGGGAGGGGCCGTTCCCGGGGTGGGGGGCGGCTGCTGCTGGGACACACCTACTCCTGACGCCCACTGGGTGGTCCACGCGAGATGAGCTCGGTGCTGGGGTACGGGCTGTCCCACCGTGGCCTCCTGAGCCCGAGCGGACACGCGTGGGCCCTCTCCGAGGGCTGGCAGGGCCGGAGTCTGGGCCCTCCTGCATTCCTGGGTGCCTCCGAGGTTCCCCCCACCTCCCTTGGGCCGGGCCGGGACGAGGCGCAGCCCCAGGAACCCTGTGCCACCTGGCTGGCCCGTGGAGGCCCCGCCCACGGGCAGGGCAGCAAGCTCCAGAGCCCCACGGCCGATGCGCCGGACCCTGCAGCCTGCTGGCCGGCTAGAGCCACAGAGACGACAGGTCTCCCCCGGCCAAGCCAAGAGTTGGCAGCGCGCTCCCCAAAAGCCTCTGCTGGCAGTT
The DNA here is from genome assembly GCF_051225735.1 of Oryctolagus cuniculus. Lineage (NCBI taxonomy): Eukaryota > Metazoa > Chordata > Mammalia > Lagomorpha > Leporidae > Oryctolagus > Oryctolagus cuniculus. The sequence continues at coordinate 182,083 of NC_142886.1, read as the reverse complement.
CCCGGGAGGATGCAACTGGCTGCCCCTGGCTGGCTCCCTCCCGCTGGTCGGGCAATGCAAAGCCAGACCCACTTCTGCCCCCTGGGGTCCTGGCCTCCAGGGCGCGCTTAGAAGCGGTGCGGGCGGGCCCCCTTCCGCTCCCGTCTGCCCTTCGCCCGCCCGCCCGCGGAGCCTGCTGCAGCCAGCCCTGGCTCTAGGAGGCTGGCCAGCCGGCACTGCCAACTGGCCCCAGGTGCTAGCTAGAGGCAGCGGCAGGCCTCGGGAGCACACCTGCGGGCGCCCCCAGGCCGCACAAGCATTCTCGGAGGGAAGAGGAGCCCCAGGCATCATCTCCCTCTGGCTGGCGGGCTCGCCGGCTCGCGCGTGCGCAGTCCAGGACTCCTCACAGGGAAGGCTTGTCTAGGGAGGGGCCGTGCCCGGGGTGGGGGGCGGCTGCTGCTGGGACACACCTACTCCTGACGCCCACTGGGTGGTCCACGCGAGATGAGCTCGGTGCTGGGGTACGGGCTGTCCCACCGTGGCCTCCTGAGCCCGAGCGGACACGCGTGGGCCCTCTCCGAGGGCCAGCAGGGCCGGAGTCTGGGCCCTCCTGCGTTCCTGGGCGCCTCCGAGGTTCCCCCCACCTCCCTTGGATCCCCGGGTCATACAAACATTCTCTGAGGACAGTTCGAGCCCACGGCAGCGTCCTCCTCTGGCTCTCTGGCTCTCTGGCTCCCTGGCTCATGCATGTGCAGACCAGGACTCCCTGTGCTAAGAGCTGCTAGGGCGGGGCTGTTCCTAGGGGCTCCTGCTGGGACACACCTACTCCTGACGCGCACTGGGTGGTCCACGCGAGATGAGCTCGGTGCTGGGGTACTGGCTGTCCCACCGTGGCCTCCTGAGCCCGAGCGGACACGCGTGGGCCCTCTCCGAGGGCTGGCAGGGCCAGAGTCTGGGCCCTCCTGCGTTCCTGGGTGCCTCCGAGGTTCCCCCCACCTCCCTTGGGCCGGGCCGGGACGAGGCGCAGCCCCAGGAACCCTGTGCCACCTGGCTGGCCCGTGGAGGCCCCGCCCACGGGCAGGGCAGCAAGCTCCAGAGCCCCACGGCCGCTGCGCCCGACCCTGCAGCCTGCTGGCCGGCTGGAGCCACAGAGACGGCAGGTCTCCCCCGGCCAAGCCAAGAGTTGGCAGCGCGCTCCCCAAAAGCCTCTGCTGGCAGTTCCCGGGAGGATGCAACTGGCTGCCCCTGGCTGGCTCCCTCCCGCTGGTCGGGCAATGCAAAGCCAGACCCACTTCTGCCCCCTGGGGTCCTGGCCTCCAGGGCGCGCTTAGAAGCGGTGCGGGCGGGCCCCCTTCCGCTCCCGTCTGCCCTTCGCCCGCCCGCCCGCGGAGCCTGCTGCAGCCAGCCCTGGCTCTAGGAGGCTGGCCAGCCGGCACTGCCAACTGGCCCCAGGTGCTAGCTAGAGGCAGCGGCAGGCCTCGGGAGCACACCTGCGGGCGCCCCCAGGCCGCACAAGCATTCTCGGAGGGAAGAGGAGCCCCAGGCATCATCTCCCTCTGGCTGGCGGGCTCGCTGGCTCGCGCGTGCGCAGTCCAGGACTCCTCACAGGGAAGGCTTGTCTAGGGAGGGGCCGTTCCCGGGGTGGGGGGCGGCTGCTGCTGGGACACACCTACTCCTGACGCCCACTGGGTGGTCCACGCGAGATGAGCTCGGTGCTGGGGTACGGGCTGTCCCACCGTGGCCTCCTGAGCCCGAGCGGACACGCGTGGGCCCTCTCCGAGGGCTGGCAGGGCCGGAGTCTGGGCCCTCCTGCATTCCTGGGTGCCTCCGAGGTTCCCCCCACCTCCCTTGGGCCGGGCCGGGACGAGGCGCAGCCCCAGGAACCCTGTGCCACCTGGCTGGCCCGTGGAGGCCCCGCCCACGGGCAGGGCAGCAAGCTCCAGAGCCCCACGGCCGATGCGCCGGACCCTGCAGCCTGCTGGCCGGCTAGAGCCACAGAGACGACAGGTCTCCCCCGGCCAAGCCAAGAGTTGGCAGCGCGCTCCCCAAAAGCCTCTGCTGGCAGTTCCCGGGAGGATGCAACTGGCTGCCCCTGGCTGGCTCCCTCCCGCTGGTCGGGCAATGCAAAGCCAGACCCACTTCTGCCCCCTGGGGTCCTGGCCTCCAGGGCGCGCTTAGAAGCGGTGCGGGCGGGCCCCCTTCCGCTCCCGTCTGCCCTTCGCCCGCCCGCCCGCGGAGCCTGCTGCAGCCAGCCCTGGCTCTAGGAGGCTGGCCAGCCGGCACTGCCAACTGGCCCCAGGTGCTAGCTAGAGGCAGCGGCAGGCCTCGGGAGCACACCTGCGGGCGCCCCCAGGCCGCACAAGCATTCTCGGAGGGAAGAGGAGCCCCAGGCATCATCTCCCTCTGGCTGGCGGGCTCGCCGGCTCGCGCGTGCGCAGTCCAGGACTCCTCACAGGGAAGGCTTGTCTAGGGAGGGGCCGTTCCCGGGGTGGGGGGCGGCTGCTGCTGGGACACACCTACTCCTGACGCCCACTGGGTGGTCCACGCGAGATGAGCTCGGTGCTGGGGTACGGGCTGTCCCACCGTGGCCTCCTGAGCCCGAGCGGACACGCGTGGGCCCTCTCCGAGGGCCGGCAGGGCCGGAGTCTGGGCCCTCCTGCGTTCCTGGGTGCCTCCGAGGTTCCCCCCACCTCCCTTGGATCCCCGGGTCATACAAACATTCTCTGAGGACAGTTCGAGCCCACGGCAGCGTCCTCCTCTGGCTCTCTGGCTCTCTGGCTCCCTGGCTCATGCATGTGCAGACCAGGACTCCCTGTGCTAAGAGCTGGTAGGGCGGGGCTGTTCCTAGGGGCTCCTGCTGGGACACACCTACTCCTGACGCGCACTGGGTGGTCCACGCGACATGAGCTCGGTGCTGGGGTACTGGCTGTCCCACCGTGGCCTCCTGAGCCCGAGCGGACACGCGTGGGCCCTCTCCGAGGGCTGGCAGGGCCGGAGTCTGGGCCCTCCTGCGTTCCTGGGTGCCTCCGAGGTTCCCCCCACCTCCCTTGGGCCGGGCCGGGACGAGGTGCAGCCCCAGGAACCCTGTGCCCCCTGGCTGGCCCGTGGAGGCCCCGCCCACGGGCAGGGCAGCAAGCTCCAGAGCCCCACGGCCGCTGCGCCCGACCCTGCAGCCTGCTGGCCGGCTGGAGCCACAGAGACGGCAGGTCTCCCCCGGCCAAGCCAAGAGTTGGCAGCGCGCTCCCCAAAAGCCTCTGCTGGCAGTTCCCGGGAGGATGCAACTGGCTGCCCCTGGCTGGCTCCCTCCCGCTGGTCGGGCAATGCAAAGCCAGACCCACTTCTGCCCCCTGGGGTCCTGGCCTCCAGGGCGCGCTTAGAAGCGGTGCGGGCGGGCCCCCTTCCGCTCCCGTCTGCCCTTCGCCCGCCCGCCCGCCCGCCCGCGGAGCCTGCTGCAGCCAGCCCTGGCTCTAGGAGGCTGGCCAGCCGGCACTGCCAACTGGCCCCAGGTGCTAGCTAGAGGCAGCGGCAGGCCTCGGGAGCACACCTGCGGGCGCCCCCAGGCCGCACAAGCATTCTCGGAGGGAAGAGGAGCCCCAGGCATCATCTCCCTCTGGCTGGCGGGCTCGCTGGCTCGCGCGTGCGCAGTCCAGGACTCCTCACAGGGAAGGCTTGTCTAGGGAGGGGCCGTTCCCGGGGTGGGGGGCGGCTGCTGCTGGGACACACCTACTCCTGACGCCCACTGGGTGGTCCACGCGAGATGAGCTCGGTGCTGGGGTACGGGCTGTCCCACCGTGGCCTCCTGAGCCCGAGCGGACACGCGTGGGCCCTCTCCGAGGGCTGGCAGGGCCGGAGTCTGGGCCCTCCTGCGTTCCTGGGTGCCTCCGAGGTTCCCCCCACCTCCCTTGGGCCGGGCCGGGACGAGGCGCAGCCCCAGGAACCCTGTGCCACCTGGCTGGCCCGTGGAGGCCCCGCCCACGGGCAGGGCAGCAAGCTCCAGAGCCCCACGGCCGATGCGCCCGACCCTGCAGCCTGCTGGCCGGCTGGAGCCACAGAGACGGCAGGTCTCCCCCGGCCAAGCCAAGAGTTGGCAGCGCGCTCCCCAAAAGCCTCTGCTGGCAGTTCCCGGGAGGATGCAACTGGCTGCCCCTGGCTGGCTCCCTCCCGCTGGTCGGGCAATGCAAAGCCAGACCCACTTCTGCCCCCTGGGGTCCTGGCCTCCAGGGCGCGCTTAGAAGCGGTGCGGGCGGGCCCCCTTCCGCTCCCGTCTGCCCTTCGCCCGCCCGCCCGCGGAGCCTGCTGCAGCCAGCCCTGGCTCTAGGAGGCTGGCCAGCCGGCACTGCCAACTGGCCCCAGGTGCTAGCTAGAGGCAGCGGCAGGCCTCGGGAGCACACCTGCGGGCGCCCCCAGGCCGCACAAGCATTCTCGGAGGGAAGAGGAGCCCCAGGCATCATCTCCCTCTGGCTGGCGGGCTCGCCGGCTCGCGCGTGCGCAGTCCAGGACTCCTCACAGGGAAGGCTTGTCTAGGGAGGGGCCGTTCCCGGGGTGGGGGGCGGCTGCTGCTGGGACACACCTACTCCTGACGCCCACTGGGTGGTCCACGCGAGATGAGCTCGGTGCTGGGGTACGGGCTGTCCCACCGTGGCCTCCTGAGCCCGAGCGGACACGCGTGGGCCCTCTCCGAGGGCCGGCAGGGCCGGAGTCTGGGCCCTCCTGCGTTCCTGGGTGCCTCCGAGGTTCCCCCCACCTCCCTTGGATCACCGGGTCATAAAAACATTCTCTGAGGACAGTTCGAGCCCACGGCAGCGTCCTCCTCTGGCTCTCTGGCTCTCTGGCTCCCTGGCTCATAAATGTGCAGACCAGGACTCCCTGTGCTAAGAGCTGGTAGGGCGGGGCTGTTCCTAGGGGCTCCTGCTGGGACACACCTACTCCTGACGCGCACTGGGTGGTCCACGCGACATGAGCTCGGTGCTGGGGTACTGGCTGTCCCACCGTGGCCTCCTGAGCCCGAGCGGACACGCGTGGGCCCTCTCCGAGGGCTGGCAGGGCCGGAGTCTGGGCCCTCCTGCGTTCCTGGGTGCCTCCGAGGTTCCCCCCACCTCCCTTGGGCCGGGCCGGGACGAGGTGCAGCCCCAGGAACCCTGTGCCCCCTGGCTGGCCCGTGGAGGCCCCGCCCACGGGCAGGGCAGCAAGCTCCAGAGCCCCACGGCCGCTGCGCCCGACCCTGCAGCCTGCTGGCCGGCTGGAGCCACAGAGACGGCAGGTCTCCCCCGGCCAAGCCAAGAGTTGGCAGCGCGCTCCCCAAAAGCCTCTGCTGGCAGTTCCCGGGAGGATGCAACTGGCTGCCCCTGGCTGGCTCCCTCCCGCTGGTCGGGCAATGCAAAGCCAGACCCACTTCTGCCCCCTGGGGTCCTGGCCTCCAGGGCGCGCTTAGAAGCGGTGCGGGCGGGCCCCCTTCCGCTCCCGTCTGCCCTTCGCCCGCCCGCCCGCCCGCCCGCGGAGCCTGCTGCAGCCAGCCCTGGCTCTAGGAGGCTGGCCAGCCGGCACTGCCAACTGGCCCCAGGTGCTAGCTAGAGGCAGCGGCAGGCCTCGGGAGCACACCTGCGGGCGCCCCCAGGCCGCACAAGCATTCTCGGAGGGAAGAGGAGCCCCAGGCATCATCTCCCTCTGGCTGGCGGGCTCGCTGGCTCGCGCGTGCGCAGTCCAGGACTCCTCACAGGGAAGGCTTGTCTAGGGAGGGGCCGTTCCCGGGGTGGGGGGCGGCTGCTGCTGGGACACACCTACTCCTGACGCCCACTGGGTGGTCCACGCGAGATGAGCTCGGTGCTGGGGTACGGGCTGTCCCACCGTGGCCTCCTGAGCCCGAGCGGACACGCGTGGGCCCTCTCCGAGGGCTGGCAGGGCCGGAGTCTGGGCCCTCCTGCGTTCCTGGGTGCCTCCGAGGTTCCCCCCACCTCCCTTGGGCCGGGCCGGGACGAGGCGCAGCCCCAGGAACCCTGTGCCACCTGGCTGGCCCGTGGAGGCCCCGCCCACGGGCAGGGCAGCAAGCTCCAGAGCCCCACGGCCGATGCGCCCGACCCTGCAGCCTGCTGGCCGGCTGGAGCCACAGAGACGGCAGGTCTCCCCCGGCCAAGCCAAGAGTTGGCAGCGCGCTCCCCAAAAGCCTCTGCTGGCAGTTCCCGGGAGGATGCAACTGGCTGCCCCTGGCTGGCTCCCTCCCGCTGGTCGGGCAATGCAAAGCCAGACCCACTTCTGCCCCCTGGGGTCCTGGCCTCCAGGGCGCGCTTAGAAGCGGTGCGGGCGGGCCCCCTTCCGCTCCCGTCTGCCCTTCGCCCGCCCGCCCGCGGAGCCTGCTGCAGCCAGCCCTGGCTCTAGGAGGCTGGCCAGCCGGCACTGCCAACTGGCCCCAGGTGCTAGCTAGAGGCAGCGGCAGGCCTCGGGAGCACACCTGCGGGCGCCCCCAGGCCGCACAAGCATTCTCGGAGGGAAGAGGAGCCCCAGGCATCATCTCCCTCTGGCTGGCGGGCTCGCCGGCTCGCGCGTGCGCAGTCCAGGACTCCTCACAGGGAAGGCTTGTCTAGGGAGGGGCCGTTCCCGGGGTGGGGGGCGGCTGCTGCTGGGACACACCTACTCCTGACGCCCACTGGGTGGTCCACGCGAGATGAGCTCGGTGCTGGGGTACGGGCTGTCCCACCGTGGCCTCCTGAGCCCGAGCGGACACGCGTGGGCCCTCTCCGAGGGCCGGCAGGGCCGGAGTCTGGGCCCTCCTGCGTTCCTGGGTGCCTCCGAGGTTCCCCCCACCTCCCTTGGATCACCGGGTCATAAAAACATTCTCTGAGGACAGTTCGAGCCCACGGCAGCGTCCTCCTCTGGCTCTCTGGCTCTCTGGCTCCCTGGCTCATAAATGTGCAGACCAGGACTCCCTGTGCTAAGAGCTGGTAGGGCGGGGCTGTTCCTAGGGGCTCCTGCTGGGACACACCTACTCCTGACGCGCACTGGGTGGTCCACGCGACATGAGCTCGGTGCTGGGGTACTGGCTGTCCCACCGTGGCCTCCTGAGCCCGAGCGGACACGCGTGGGCCCTCTCCGAGGGCTGGCAGGGCCGGAGTCTGGGCCCTCCTGCGTTCCTGGGTGCCTCCGAGGTTCCCCCCACCTCCCTTGGGCCGGGCCGGGACGAGGTGCAGCCCCAGGAACCCTGTGCCCCCTGGCTGGCCCGTGGAGGCCCCGCCCACGGGCAGGGCAGCAAGCTCCAGAGCCCCACGGCCGCTGCGCCCGACCCTGCAGCCTGCTGGCCAGCTGGAGCCACAGAGACGGCAGGTCTCCCCCGGCCAAGCCAAGAGTTGGCAGCGCGCTCCCCAAAAGCCTCTGCTGGCAGTTCCCGGGAGGATGCAACTGGCTGCCCCTGGCTGGCTCCCTCCCGCTGGTCGGGCAATGCAAAGCCAGACCCACTTCTGCCCCCTGGGGTCCTGGCCTCCAGGGCGCGCTTAGAAGCGGTGCGGGCGGGCCCCCTTCCGCTCCCATCTGCCCTTCGCCCGCCCGCCCGCCCGCCCGCCCGCGGAGCCTGCTGCAGCCAGCCCTGGCTCTAGGAGGCTGGCCAGCCGGCACTGCCAACTGGCCCCAGGTGCTAGCTAGAGGCAGCGGCAGGCCTCGGGAGCACACCTGCGGGCGCCCCCAGGCCGCACAAGCATTCTCGGAGGGAAGAGGAGCCCCAGGCATCATCTCCCTCTGGCTGGCGGGCTCGCCGGCTCGCGCGTGCGCAGTCCAGGACTCCTCACAGGGAAGGCTTGTCTAGGGAGGGGCCGTGCCCGGGGTGGGGGGCGGCTGCTGCTGGGACACACCTACTCCTGACGCCCACTGGGTGGTCCACGCGAGATGAGCTCGGTGCTGGGGTACGGGCTGTCCCACCGTGGCCTCCTGAGCCCGAGCGGACACGCGTGGGCCCTCTCCGAGGGCCAGCAGGGCCGGAGTCTGGGCCCTCCTGCGTTCCTGGGCGCCTCCGAGGTTCCCCCCACCTCCCTTGGATCCCCGGGTCATACAAACATTCTCTGAGGACAGTTCGAGCCCACGGCAGCGTCCTCCTCTGGCTCTCTGGCTCTCTGGCTCCCTGGCTCATGCATGTGCAGACCAGGACTCCCTGTGCTAAGAGCTGGTAGGGCGGGGCTGTTCCTAGGGGCTCCTGCTGGGACACACCTACTCCTGACGCGCACTGGGTGGTCCACGCGAGATGAGCTCGGTGCTGGGGTACTGGCTGTCCCACCGTGGCCTCCTGAGCCCGAGCGGACACGCGTGGGCCCTCTCCGAGGGCTGGCAGGGCCAGAGTCTGGGCCCTCCTGCGTTCCTGGGTGCCTCCGAGGTTCCCCCCACCTCCCTTGGGCCGGGCCGGGCCGGGACGAGGCGCAGCCCCAGGAACCCTGTGCCACCTGGCTGGCCCGTGGAGGCCCCGCCCACGGGCAGGGCAGCAAGCTCCAGAGCCCCACGGCCGATGCGCCCGACCCTGCAGCCTGCTGGCCGGCTGGAGCCACAGAGACGGCAGGTCTCCCCCGGCCAAGCCAAGAGTTGGCAGCGCGCTCCCCAAAAGCCTCTGCTGGCAGTTCCCGGGAGGATGCAACTGGCTGCCCCTGGCTGGCTCCCTCCCGCTGGTCGGCCAATGCAAAGCCAGACCCACTTCTGCCCCCTGGGGTCCTGGCCTCCAGGGCGCGCTTAGAAGCGGTGCGGGCGGGCCCCCTTCCGCTCCCGTCTGCCCTTCGCCCGCCCGCCCGCGGAGCCTGCTGCAGCCAGCCCTGGCTCTAGGAGGCTGGCCAGCCGGCACTGCCAACTGGCCCCAGGTGCTAGCTAGAGGCAGCGGCAGGCCTCGGGAGCACACCTGCGGGCGCCCCCAGGCCGCACAAGCATTCTCGGAGGGAAGAGGAGCCCCAGGCATCATCTCCCTCTGGCTGGCGGGCTCGCCGGCTCGCGCGTGCGCAGTCCAGGACTCCTCACAGGGAAGGCTTGTCTAGGGAGGGGCCGTTCCCGGGGTGGGGGGCGGCTGCTGCTGGGACACACCTACTCCTGACGCCCACTGGGTGGTCCACGCGAGATGAGCTCGGTGCTGGGGTACGGGCTGTCCCACCGTGGCCTCCTGAGCCCGAGCGGACACGCGTGGGCCCTCTCCGAGGGCCAGCAGGGCCGGAGTCTGGGCCCTCCTGCGTTCCTGGGCGCCTCCGAGGTTCCCCCCACCTCCCTTGGATCCCCGGGTCATACAAACATTCTCTGAGGACAGTTCGAGCCCACGGCAGCGTCCTCCTCTGGCTCTCTGGCTCTCTGGCTCCCTGGCTCATGCATGTGCAGACCAGGACTCCCTGTGCTAAGAGCTGGTAGGGCGGGGCTGTTCCTAGGGGCTCCTGCTGGGACACACCTACTCCTGACGCGCACTGGGTGGTCCACGCGAGATGAGCTCGGTGCTGGGGTACTGGCTGTCCCACCGTGGCCTCCTGAGCCCGAGCGGACACGCGTGGGCCCTCTCCGAGGGCTGGCAGGGCCAGAGTCTGGGCCCTCCTGCGTTCCTGGGTGCCTCCGAGGTTCCCCCCACCTCCCTTGGGCCGGGCCGGGCCGGGACGAGGCGCAGCCCCAGGAACCCTGTGCCACCTGGCTGGCCCGTGGAGGCCCCGCCCACGGGCAGGGCAGCAAGCTCCAGAGCCCCACGGCCGATGCGCCCGACCCTGCAGCCTGCTGGCCGGCTGGAGCCACAGAGACGGCAGGTCTCCCCCGGCCAAGCCAAGAGTTGGCAGCGCGCTCCCCAAAAGCCTCTGCTGGCAGTTCCCGGGAGGATGCAACTGGCTGCCCCTGGCTGGCTCCCTCCCGCTGGTCGGGCAATGCAAAGCCAGACCCACTTCTGCCCCCTGGGGTCCTGGCCTCCAGGGCGCGCTTAGAAGCGGTGCGGGCGGGCCCCCTTCCGCTCCCGTCTGCCCTTCGCCCGCCCGCCCGCGGAGCCTGCTGCAGCCAGCCCTGGCTCTAGGAGGCTGGCCAGCCGGCACTGCCAACTGGCCCCAGGTGCTAGCTAGAGGCAGCGGCAGGCCTCGGGAGCACACCTGCGGGCGCCCCCAGGCCGCACAAGCATTCTCGGAGGGAAGAGGAGCCCCAGGCATCATCTCCCTCTGGCTGGCGGGCTCGCTGGCTCGCGCGTGCGCAGTCCAGGACTCCTCACAGGGAAGGCTTGTCTAGGGAGGGGCCGTTCCCGGGGTGGGGGGCGGCTGCTGCTGGGACACACCTACTCCTGACGCCCACTGGGTGGTCCACGCGAGATGAGCTCGGTGCTGGGGTACGGGCTGTCCCACCGTGGCCTCCTGAGCCCGAGCGGACACGCGTGGGCCCTCTCCGAGGGCTGGCAGGGCCGGAGTCTGGGCCCTCCTGCGTTCCTGGGTGCCTCCGAGGTTCCCCCCACCTCCCTTGGGCCGGGCCGGGACGAGGCGCAGCCCCAGGAACCCTGTGCCACCTGGCTGGCCCGTGGAGGCCCCGCCCACGGGCAGGGCAGCAAGCTCCAGAGCCCCACGGCCGATGCGCCCGACCCTGCAGCCTGCTGGCCGGCTGGAGCCACAGAGACGGCAGGTCTCCCCCGGCCAAGCCAAGAGTTGGCAGCGCGCTCCCCAAAAGCCTCTGCTGGCAGTTCCCGGGAGGATGCAACTGGCTGCCCCTGGCTGGCTCCCTCCCGCTGGTCGGGCAATGCAAAGCCAGACCCACTTCTGCCCCCTGGGGTCCTGGCCTCCAGGGCGCGCTTAGAAGCGGTGCGGGCGGGCCCCCTTCCGCTCCCGTCTGCCCTTCGCCCGCCCGCCCGCGGAGCCTGCTGCAGCCAGCCCTGGCTCTAGGAGGCTGGCCAGCCGGCACTGCCAACTGGCCCCAGGTGCTAGCTAGAGGCAGCGGCAGGCCTCGGGAGCACACCTGCGGGCGCCCCCAGGCCGCACAAGCATTCTCGGAGGGAAGAGGAGCCCCAGGCATCATCTCCCTCTGGCTGGCGGGCTCGCCGGCTCGCGCGTGCGCAGTCCAGGACTCCTCACAGGGAAGGCTTGTCTAGGGAGGGGCCGTGCCCGGGGTGGGGGGCGGCTGCTGCTGGGACACACCTACTCCTGACGCCCACTGGGTGGTCCACGCGAGATGAGCTCGGTGCTGGGGTACGGGCTGTCCCACCGTGGCCTCCTGAGCCCGAGCGGACACGCGTGGGCCCTCTCCGAGGGCCAGCAGGGCCGGAGTCTGGGCCCTCCTGCGTTCCTGGGCGCCTCCGAGGTTCCCCCCACCTCCCTTGGATCCCCGGGTCATACAAACATTCTCTGAGGACAGTTCGAGCCCACGGCAGCGTCCTCCTCTGGCTCTCTGGCTCTCTGGCTCCCTGGCTCATGCATGTGCAGACCAGGACTCCCTGTGCTAAGAGCTGGTAGGGCGGGGCTGTTCCTAGGGGCTCCTGCTGGGACACACCTACTCCTGACGCGCACTGGGTGGTCCACGCGAGATGAGCTCGGTGCTGGGGTACTGGCTGTCCCACCGTGGCCTCCTGAGCCCGAGCGGACACGCGTGGGCCCTCTCCGAGGGCTGGCAGGGCCAGAGTCTGGGCCCTCCTGCGTTCCTGGGTGCCTCCGAGGTTCCCCCCACCTCCCTTGGGCCGGGCCGGGCCGGGACGAGGCGCAGCCCCAGGAACCCTGTGCCACCTGGCTGGCCCGTGGAGGCCCCGCCCACGGGCAGGGCAGCAAGCTCCAGAGCCCCACGGCCGATGCGCCCGACCCTGCAGCCTGCTGGCCGGCTGGAGCCACAGAGACGGCAGGTCTCCCCCGGCCAAGCCAAGAGTTGGCAGCGCGCTCCCCAAAAGCCTCTGCTGGCAGTTCCCGGGAGGATGCAACTGGCTGCCCCTGGCTGGCTCCCTCCCGCTGGTCGGGCAATGCAAAGCCAGACCCACTTCTGCCCCCTGGGGTCCTGGCCTCCAGGGCGCGCTTAGAAGCGGTGCGGGCGGGCCCCCTTCCGCTCCCGTCTGCCCTTCGCCCGCCCGCCCGCGGAGCCTGCTGCAGCCAGCCCTGGCTCTAGGAGGCTGGCCAGCCGGCACTGCCAACTGGCCCCAGGTGCTAGCTAGAGGCAGCGGCAGGCCTCGGGAGCACACCTGCGGGCGCCCCCAGGCCGCACAAGCATTCTCGGAGGGAAGAGGAGCCCCAGGCATCATCTCCCTCTGGCTGGCGGGCTCGCCGGCTCGCGCGTGCGCAGTCCAGGACTCCTCACAGGGAAGGCTTGTCTAGGGAGGGGCCGTGCCCGGGGTGGGGGGCGGCTGCTGCTGGGACACACCTACTCCTGACGCCCACTGGGTGGTCCACGCGAGATGAGCTCGGTGCTGGGGTACGGGCTGTCCCACCGTGGCCTCCTGAGCCCGAGCGGACACGCGTGGGCCCTCTCCGAGGGCCAGCAGGGCCGGAGTCTGGGCCCTCCTGCGTTCCTGGGCGCCTCCGAGGTTCCCCCCACCTCCCTTGGATCCCCGGGTCATACAAACATTCTCTGAGGACAGTTCGAGCCCACGGCAGCGTCCTCCTCTGGCTCTCTGGCTCTCTGGCTCCCTGGCTCATGCATGTGCAGACCAGGACTCCCTGTGCTAAGAGCTGGTAGGGCGGGGCTGTTCCTAGGGGCTCCTGCTGGGACACACCTACTCCTGACGCGCACTGGGTGGTCCACGCGAGATGAGCTCGGTGCTGGGGTACTGGCTGTCCCACCGTGGCCTCCTGAGCCCGAGCGGACACGCGTGGGCCCTCTCCGAGGGCTGGCAGGGCCAGAGTCTGGGCCCTCCTGCGTTCCTGGGTGCCTCCGAGGTTCCCCCCACCTCCCTTGGGCCGGGCCGGGCCGGGACGAGGCGCAGCCCCAGGAACCCTGTGCCACCTGGCTGGCCCGTGGAGGCCCCGCCCACGGGCAGGGCAGCAAGCTCCAGAGCCCCACGGCCGCTGCGCCCGACCCTGCAGCCTGCTGGCCGGCTGGAGCCACAGAGACGGCAGGTCTCCCCCGGCCAAGCCAAGAGTTGGCAGCGCGCTCCCCAAAAGCCTCTGCTGGCAGTTCCCGGGAGGATGCAACTGGCTGCCCCTGGCTGGCTCCCTCCCGCTGGTCGGGCAATGCAAAGCCAGACCCACTTCTGCCCCCTGGGGTCCTGGCCTCCAGGGCGCGCTTAGAAGCGGTGCGGGCGGGCCCCCTTCCGCTCCCGTCTGCCCTTCGCCCGCCCGCCCGCGGAGCCTGCTGCAGCCAGCCCTGGCTCTAGGAGGCTGGCCAGCCGGCACTGCCAACTGGCCCCAGGTGCTAGCTAGAGGCAGCGGCAGGCCTCGGGAGCACACCTGCGGGCGCCCCCAGGCCGCACAAGCATTCTCGGAGGGAAGAGGAGCCCCAGGCATCATCTCCCTCTGGCTGGCGGGCTCGCCGGCTCGCGCGTGCGCAGTCCAGGACTCCTCACAGGGAAGGCTTGTCTAGGGAGGGGCCGTGCCCGGGGTGGGGGGCGGCTGCTGCTGGGACACACCTACTCCTGACGCCCACTGGGTGGTCCACGCGAGATGAGCTCGGTGCTGGGGTACGGGCTGTCCCACCGTGGCCTCCTGAGCCCGAGCGGACACGCGTGGGCCCTCTCCGAGGGCCGGCAGGGCCGGAGTCTGGGCCCTCCTGCGTTCCTGGGCGCCTCCGAGGTTCCCCCCACCTCCCTTGGGCCGGGCCGTTACGAGGAGCAGCCCCAGGAACCCTGTGCCACCTGGCTGGCCCGTGGAGGCCCCGCCCACGGGCAGGGCAGCAAGCTCCAGAGCCCCACGGCCGCTGCACCCGACCCTGCAGCCTGCTGGCCGGCTGGAGCCACAGAGACGGCAGGTCTCCCCCGGCCAAGCCAAGAGTTGGCAGCGCGCTCCCCAAAAGCCTCCGCTGGCAGTTCCCGGGAGGATGCAACTGGCTGCCCCTGGCTGGCTCCCTCCCGCTGGTCGGGCAATGCAAAGCCAGACCCACTTCTGCCCCCTGGGGTCCTGGCCTCCAGGGCGTGCTTAGGAGAGGAGCAGGCGGGCCCCCTTCCGCTTCTGTCTGCCCTTCGCCCGCCCGCACGCCCGCCCGCCCGCCCCCCCGCCCGCGGAGCCTGCTGCAGCCAGCCCTGGCTCTAGGAGGCTGGCCAGCCGCACTGCCAACTGGCCCCAGGTGCTAGCTAGAGGCAGCGGCAAGCCTCGGGAGCACACCTGCGGGCGCCCCCAGCCCGCACCAGCATTCTCTGAGGGAAGAGGAGCCCCAGGCCTCATCTGCCTCTGGCTGGCGGGCTCGCCGGCTCGCGCGTGCGCAGTCCAGGACTCCTCACAGGAAAGGCTTGTCTAGGGAGGGGCCGTTCCCGGGGTGGGGGGCGGCTGCTGCTGGGACACACCTACTCCTGACGCCCACTGGGTGGTCCACGCGAGATGAGCTCGGTGCTGGGGTACGGGCTGTCCCGCCGTGGCCTCCTGAGCCCGAGCGGACACGCGTGGGCCCTCTGCGAGGGCCGGCAGGGCCGCAGTCTGGGCCCTCCTGCATTCCTGACCGCCTCTGAGGTTCCCCCCACCTCCCTTGGATCCCCGGGTCATACAAACATTCTCTGAGGACAGTTCGAGCCCACGGCAGCGTCCTCCTCTGGCTCCCTGGCTCCCTGGCTCATGCATGTGCAGACCAGGACTCCCTGTGCTAAGAGCTGGTAGGGCGGGGCTGTTCCTAGGGGCTCCTGCTGGGACACACCTACTCCTGACGCGCACTGGGTGGTCCACGCGACATGAGCTCGGTGCTGGGGTAAGGGCTGTCCCGCCGTGGCCTCCTGAGCCCGAGCGGACACGCGTGGGCCCTCTGCGAGGGCCGGCAGGGCCGCAGTCTGGGCCCTCCTGCATTCCTGACCGCCTCTGAGGTTCCCCCCACCTCCCTTGGATCCCCGGGTCATACAAACATTCTCTGAGGACAGTTCGAGCCCACGGCAGCGTCCTCCTCTGGCTCCCTGGCTCCCTGGCTCATGCATGTGCAGACCAGGACTCCCTGTGCTAAGAGCTGGTAGGGCGGGGCTGTTCCTAGGGGCTCCTGCTGGGACACACCTACTCCTGACGCGCACTGGGTGGTCCACGCGACATGAGCTCGGTGCTGGGGTACGGGCTGTCCCGCCGTGGCCTCCTGAGCCCGAGCGGACACGCGTGGGCCCTCTCCGAGGGCCGGCAGGGCCGCAGTCTGGGCCCTCCTGCGTTCCTGGGCGCCTCCGAGGTTCCCCCCACCTCCCTTGGGCCGGGCCGGGACGAGGCGCAGCCCCAGGAACCCTGTGCCACCTGGCTGGCCCGTGGAGGCCCCGCCCACGGGCAGGGCAGCAAGCTCCAGAGCCCCACGGCCGCTGCACCCGACCCTGCAGCCTGCTGGCCGGCTGGAGCCACAGACACGGCAGGTCTCCCCCGGCCAAGCCAAGAGTTGGCAGCGCGCTCCCCAAAAGCCTCCGCTGGCAGTTCCCGGGAGGATGCAACTGGCTGCCCCTGGCTGGCTCCCTCCCGCTGGTCGGGCAATGCAAAGCCAGACCCACTTCTGCCCCCTGGGGTCCTGGCCTCCAGGGCGTGCTTAGGAGCGGAGCGGGCGGGCCCCCTTCCGCTTCTGTCTGCCCTTCGCCCGCCCGCACGCCCGCCCGCCCGCCCCCCCGCCCGCGGAGCCTGCTGCAGCCAGCCCTGGCTCTAGGAGGCTGGCCAGCCGGCACTCCCAACTGGCCCCAGGTGCTAGATAGAGGCAGCGGCAAGCCTCGGGAGCACACCTGCGGGCGCCCCCAGCCCGCACCAGCATTCTCTGAGGGAAGAGGAGCCCCAGGCCTCATCTGCCTCTGGCTGGCGGGCTCGCCGGCTCGCGCGTGCGCAGTCCAGGACTCCTCACAGGAAAGGCTTGTCTAGGGAGGGGCCGTGCCCGGGGTGGGGGGCGGCTGCTGCTGGGACACACCTACTCCTGACGCCCACTGGGTGGTCCACGCGAGATGAGCTCGGTGCTGGGGTACGGGCTGTCCCGCCGTGGCCTCCTGAGCCCGAGCGGACACGCGTGGGCCCTCTGCGAGGGCCGGCAGGGCCGCAGTCTGGGCCCTCCTGCATTCCTGACCGCCTCTGAGGTTCCCCCCACCTCCCTTGGATCCCCGGGTCATACAAACATTCTCTGAGGACAGTTCGAGCCCACGGCAGCGTCCTCCTCTGGCTCCCTGGCTCCCTGGCTCATGCATGTGCAGACCAGGACTCCCTGTGCTAAGAGCTGGTAGGGCGGGGCTGTTCCTAGGGGCTCCTGCTGGGACACACCTACTCCTGACGCGCACTGGGTGGTCCACGCGACATGAGCTCGGTGCTGGGGTACGGGCTGTCCCGCCGTGGCCTCCTGAGCCCGAGCGGACACGCGTGGGCCCTCTCCGAGGGCCGGCAGGGCCGCAGTCTGGGCCCTCCTGCGTTCCTGGGCTCCTCCGAGGTTCCCCCCACCTTCCTTGGGCCGGGCCGGGACGAGGCGCAGCCCCAGGAACCCTGTGCCACCTGGCTGGCCCGTGGAGGCCCCGCCCACGGGCAGGGCAGCAAGCTCCAGAGCCCCACGGCCGCTGCACCCGACCCTGCAGCCTGCTGGCCGGCTGGAGCCACAGACACGGCAGGTCTCCCCCGGCCAAGCCAAGAGTTGGCAGCGCGCTCCCCAAAAGCCTCCGCTGGCAGTTCCCGGGAGGATGCAACTGGCTGCCCCTGGCTGGCTCCCTCCCGCTGGTCGGGCAATGCAAAGCCAGACCCACTTCTGCCCCCTGGGGTCCTGGCCTCCAGGGCGTGCTTAGGAGCGGAGCGGGCGGGCCCCCTTCGGCTTCTGTCTGCCCTTCGCCCGCCCGCACGCCCGCCCGCCCGCCCGCCCGCGGAGCCTGCTGCAGCCAGCCCTGGCTCTAGGAGGCTGGCCAGCCGCACTGCCAACTGGCCCCAGGTGCTAGCTAGAGGCAGCGGCAAGCCTCGGGAGCACACCTGCGGGCGCCCCCAGCCCGCACCAGCATTCTCTGAGGGAAGAGGAGCCCCAGGCCTCATCTGCCTCTGGCTGGCGGGCTCGCCGGCT
The DNA here is from genome assembly GCF_051225735.1 of Oryctolagus cuniculus. Classification (NCBI taxonomy): domain Eukaryota; kingdom Metazoa; phylum Chordata; class Mammalia; order Lagomorpha; family Leporidae; genus Oryctolagus; species Oryctolagus cuniculus. The sequence goes on along the minus strand of NC_142886.1, from coordinate 165,058 downwards.
CGCGCGTGCGCAGTCCAGGACTCCTCACAGGAAAGGCTTGTCTAGGGAGGGGCCGTTCCCGGGGTGGGGGGCGGCTGCTGCTGGGACACACCTACTCCTGACGCCCACTGGGTGGTCCACGCGAGATGAGCTCGGTGCTGGGGTACGGGCTGTCCCGCCGTGGCCTCCTGAGCCCGAGCGGACACGCGTGGGCCCTCTGCGAGGGCCGGCAGGGCCGCAGTCTGGGCCCTCCTGCATTCCTGACCGCCTCTGAGGTTCCCCCCACCTCCCTTGGATCCCCGGGTCATACAAACATTCTCTGAGGACAGTTCGAGCCCACGGCAGCGTCCTCCTCTGGCTCCCTGGCTCCCTGGCTCATGCATGTGCAGACCAGGACTCCCTGTGCTAAGAGCTGGTAGGGCGGGGCTGTTCCTAGGGGCTCCTGCTGGGACACACCTACTCCTGACGCGCACTGGGTGGTCCACGCGACATGAGCTCGGTGCTGGGGTACGGGCTGTCCCGCCGTGGCCTCCTGAGCCCGAGCGGACACGCGTGGGCCCTCTCCGAGGGCCGGCAGGGCCGCAGTCTGGGCCCTCCTGCGTTCCTGGGCTCCTCCGAGGTTCCCCCCACCTTCCTTGGGCCGGGCCGGGACGAGGCGCAGCCCCAGGAACCCTGTGCCACCTGGCTGGCCCGTGGAGGCCCCGCCCACGGGCAGGGCAGCAAGCTCCAGAGCCCCACGGCCGCTGCACCCGACCCTGCAGCCTGCTGGCCGGCTGGAGCCACAGACACGGCAGGTCTCCCCCGGCCAAGCCAAGAGTTGGCAGCGCGCTCCCCAAAAGCCTCCGCTGGCAGTTCCCGGGAGGATGCAACTGGCTGCCCCTGGCTGGCTCCCTCCCGCTGGTCGGGCAATGCAAAGCCAGACCCACTTCTGCCCCCTGGGGTCCTGGCCTCCAGGGCGTGCTTAGGAGCGGAGCGGGCGGGCCCCCTTCGGCTTCTGTCTGCCCTTCGCCCGCCCGCACGCCCGCCCGCCCGCCCGCGGAGCCTGCTGCAGCCAGCCCTGGCTCTAGGAGGCTGGCCAGCCGGCACTGCCAACTGGCCCCAGGTGCTAGCTAGAGGCAGCGGCAAGCCTCGGGAGCACACCTGCGGGCGCCCCCAGCCCGCACCAGCATTCTCTGAGGGAAGAGGAGCCCCAGGCCTCATCTGCCTCTGGCTGGCGGGCTCGCCGGCTCGCGCGTGCGCAGTCCAGGACTCCTCACAGGAAAGGCTTGTCTAGGGAGGGGCCGTTCCCGGGGTGGGGGGCGGCTGCTGCTGGGACACACCTACTCCTGACGCGCACTGGGTGGTCCACGCGAGATGAGCTCGGTGCTGGGGTACGGGCTGTCCCGCCGTGGCCTCCTGAGCCCGAGCGGACACGCATGGGCCCTCTGCGAGGGCCGGCAGGGCCGCAGTCTGGGCCCTCCTGCATTCCTGACCGCCTCTGAGGTTCCCCCCACCTCCCTTGGATCCCCGGGTCATACAAACATTCTCTGAGGACAGTTCGAGCCCACGGCAGCGTCCTCCTCTGGCTCCCTGGCTCCCTGGCTCATGCATGTGCAGACCAGGACTCCCTGTGCTAAGAGCTGGTAGGGCGGGGCTGTTCCTAGGGGCTCCTGCTGGGACACACCTACTCCTGACGCGCACTGGGTGGTCCACGCGACATGAGCTCGGTGCTGGGGTACTGGCTGTCCCACCGTGGCCTCCTGAGCCCGAGCAGACACGCGTGGGCCGTCTCCGAGGGCCGGCAGGGCCGCAGTCTGGGCCCTCTTGCGTTCCTGGGCGCCTCCGAGGTTCCCCCCACCTCCCTTGGGCCGGGCCGGGCCGGGACGAGGCGCAGCCCCAGGAACCCTGTGCCACCTGGCTGGCCCGTGGAGGCCCCGCCCACGGGCAGGGCAGCAAGCTCCAGAGCCCCACGGCCGCTGCGCCCAACCCTGCAGCCTGCTGGCCGGCTGGAGCCACAGACACGGCAGGTCTCCCCCGGCCAAGCCAAGAGTTGGCAGCGCGCTCCCCAAAAGCCTCCGCTGGCAGTTCCCGGGAGGATGCAACTGGCTGCCCCTGGCTGGCTCCCTCCCGCTGGTCGGGCAATGCAAAGCCAGACCCACTTCTGCCCCCTGGGGTCCTGGCCTCCAGGGCGTGCTTAGGAGCGGAGCGGGCGGGCCCCCTTCGGCTTCTGTCTGCCCTTCGCCCGCCCGCACGCCCGCCCGCCCGCCCGCGGAGCCTGCTGCAGCCAGCCCTGGCTCTAGGAGGCTGGCCAGCCGGCACTGCCAACTGGCCCCAGGTGCTAGCTAGAGGCAGCGGCAAGCCTCGGGAGCACACCTGCGGGCGCCCCCAGCCCGCACCAGCATTCTCTGAGGGAAGAGGAGCCCCAGGCCTCATCTGCCTCTGGCTGGCGGGCTCGCCGGCTCGCGCGTGCGCAGTCCAGGACTCCTCACAGGAAAGGCTTGTCTAGGGAGGGGCCGTGCCCGGGGTGGGGGGCGGCTGCTGCTGGGACACACCTACTCCTGACGCCCACTGGGTGGTCCACGCGAGATGAGCTCGGTGCTGGGGTACGGGCTGTCCCGCCGTGGCCTCCTGAGCCCGAGCGGACACGCGTGGGCCCTCTGCGAGGGCCGGCAGGGCCGCAGTCTGGGCCCTCCTGCATTCCTGACCGCCTCTGAGGTTCCCCCCACCTCCCTTGGATCCCCGGGTCATACAAACATTCTCTGAGGACAGTTCGAGCCCACGGCAGCGTCCTCCTCTGGCTCCCTGGCTCCCTGGCTCATGCATGTGCAGACCAGGACTCCCTGTGCTAAGAGCTGGTAGGGCGGGGCTGTTCCTAGGGGCTCCTGCTGGGACACACCTACTCCTGACGCGCACTGGGTGGTCCACGCGACATGAGCTCGGTGCTGGGGTACGGGCTGTCCCGCCGTGGCCTCCTGAGCCCGAGCGGACACGCGTGGGCCCTCTCCGAGGGCCGGCAGGGCCGCAGTCTGGGCCCTCCTGCGTTCTTGGGCGCCTCCGAGGTTCCCCCCACCTCCCTTGGGCCGGGCCGGGACGAGGCGCAGCCCCAGGAACCCTGTGCCACCTGGCTGGCCCGTGGAGGCCCCGCCCACGGGCAGGGCAGCAAGCTCCAGAGCCCCACGGCCGCTGCACCCGACCCTGCAGCCTGCTGGCCGGCTGGAGCCACAGACACGGCAGGTCTCCCCCGGCCAAGCCAAGAGTTGGCAGCGCGCTCCCCAAAAGCCTCCGCTGGCAGTTCCCGGGAGGATGCAACTGGCTGCCCCTGGCTGGCTCCCTCCCGCTGGTCGGGCAATGCAAAGCCAGACCCACTTCTGCCCCCTGGGGTCCTGGCCTCCAGGGCGTGCTTAGGAGCGGAGCGGGCGGGCCCCCTTCGGCTTCTGTCTGCCCTTCGCCCGCCCGCACGCCCGCCCGCCCGCCCCCCCGCCCGCGGAGCCTGCTGCAGCCAGCCCTGGCTCTAGGAGGCTGGCCAGCCGGCACTGCCAACTGGCCCCAGGTGCTAGCTAGAGGCAGCGGCAAGCCTCGGGAGCACACCTGCAGGCGCCCCCAGCCCGCACCAGCATTCTCTGAGGGAAGAGGAGCCCCCAGGCCTCATCTGCCTCTGGCTGGCGGGCTCGCCGGCTCGCGCGTGCGCAGTCCAGGACTCCTCACAGGAAAGGCTTGTCTAAAGAGGGGCAGTGCCCGGGGTGGGGGGCGGCTGCTGCTGGGACACACCTACTCCTGACGCCCACTGGGTGGTCCACGCGAGATGAGCTCGGTGCTGGGGTACGGGCTGTCCCGCCGTGGCCTCCTGAGCCCGAGCGGACACGCGTGGGCCCTCTGCGAGGGCCGGCAGGGCCGCAGTCTGGGCCCTCCTGCATTCCTGACCGCCTCTGAGGTTCCCCCCACCTCCCTTGGATCCCCGGGTCATACAAACATTCTCTGAGGACAGTTCGAGCCCACGGCAGCGTCCTCCTCTGGCTCCCTGGCTCCCTGGCTCATGCATGTGCAGACCAGGACTCCCTGTGCTAAGAGCTGGTAGGGCGGGGCTGTTCCTAGGGGCTCCTGCTGGGACACACCTACTCCTGACGCGCACTGGGTGGTCCACGCGACATGAGCTCGGTGCTGGGGTACGGGCTGTCCCGCCGTGGCCTCCTGAGCCCGAGCGGACACGCGTGGGCCCTCTCCGAGGGCCGGCAGGGCCGCAGTCTGGGCCCTCCTGCGTTCCTGGGCGCCTCCGAGGTTCCCCCCACCTCCCTTGGGCCGGGCCGGGACGAGGCGCAGCCCCAGGAACCCTGTGCCACCTGGCTGGCCCGTGGAGGCCCCGCCCACGGGCAGGGCAGCAAGCTCCAGAGCCCCACGGCCGCTGCACCCGACCCTGCAGCCTGCTGGCCGGCTGGAGCCACAGACACGGCAGGTCTCCCCCGGCCAAGCCAAGAGTTGGCAGCGCGCTCCCCAAAAGCCTCCGCTGGCAGTTCCCGGGAGGATGCAACTGGCTGCCCCTGGCTGGCTCCCTCCCACTGGTCGGGCAATGCAAAGCCAGACCCACTTCTGCCCCCTGGGGTCCTGGCCTCCAGGGCGTGCTTAGGAGCGGAGCGGGCGGGCCCCCTTCGGCTTCTGTCTGCCCTTCGCCCGCCCGCACGCCCGCCCGCCCGCCCGCGGAGCCTGCTGCAGCCAGCCCTGGCTCTAGGAGGCTGGCCAGCCGGCACTGCCAACTGGCCCCAGGTGCTAGCTAGAGGCAGCGGCAAGCCTCGGGAGCACACCTGCGGGCGCCCCCAGCCCGCACCAGCATTCTCTGAGGGAAGAGGAGCCCCAGGCCTCATCTGCCTCTGGCTGGCGGGCTCGCCGGCTCGCGCGTGCGCAGTCCAGGACTCCTCACAGGAAAGGCTTGTCTAGGGAGGGGCCGTTCCCGGGGTGGGGGGCGGCTGCTGCTGGGACACACCTACTCCTGACGCCCACTGGGTGGTCCACGCGACATGAGCTCGGTGCTGGGGTACGGGCTGTCCCGCCGTGGCCTCCTGAGCCCGAGCGGACACGCGTGGGCCCTCTGCGAGGGCCGGCAGGGCCGCAGTCTGGGCCCTCCTGCATTCCTGACCGCCTCTGAGGTTCCCCCCACCTCCCTTGGATCCCCGGGTCATACAAACATTCTCTGAGGACAGTTCGAGCCCACGGCAGCGTCCTCCTCTGGCTCCCTGGCTCCCTGGCTCATGCATGTGCAGACCAGGACTCCCTGTGCTAAGAGCTGGTAGGGCGGGGCTGTTCCTAGGGGCTCCTGCTGGGACACACCTACTCCTGACGCGCACTGGGTGGTCCACGCGACATGAGCTCGGTGCTGGGGTACGGGCTGTCCCGCCGTGGCCTCCTGAGCCCAAGCGGACACGCGTGGGCCCTCTCCGAGGGCCGGCAGGGCCGCAGTCTGGGCCCTCCTGCGTTCTTGGGCGCCTCCGAGGTTCCCCCCACCTCCCTTGGGCCGGGCCGGAACGAGGCGCAGCCCCAGGAACCCTGTGCCACCTGGCTGGCCCGTGGAGGCCCCGCCCACGGGCAGGGCAGCAAGCTCCAGAGCCCCACGGCCGCTGCACCCGACCCTGCAGCCTGCTGGCCGGCTGGAGCCACAGACACGGCAGGTCTCCCCCGGCCAAGCCAAGAGTTGGCAGCGCGCTCCCCAAAAGCCTCCGCTGGCAGTTCCCGGGAGGATGCAACTGGCTGCCCCTGGCTGGCTCCCTCCCGCTGGTCGGGCAATGCAAAGCCAGACCCACTTCTGCCCCCTGGGGTCCTGGCCTCCAGGGCGTGCTTAGGAGCGGAGCGGGCGGGCCCCCTTCGGCTTCTGTCTGCCCTTCGCCCGCCCGCACGCCCGCCCGCCCGCCCCCCCGCCCGCGGAGCCTGCTGCAGCCAGCCCTGGCTCTAGGAGGCTGGCCAGCCGGCACTGCCAACTGGCCCCAGGTGCTAGCTAGAGGCAGCGGCAAGCCTCGGGAGCACACCTGCGGGCGCCCCCAGCCCGCACCAGCATTCTCTGAGGGAAGAGGAGCCCCCAGGCCTCATCTGCCTCTGGCTGGCGGGCTCGCCGGCTCGCGCGTGCGCAGTCCAGGACTCCTCACAGGAAAGGCTTGTCTAGGGAGGGGCCGTTCCCGGGGTGGGGGGCGGCTGCTGCTGGGACACACCTACTCCTGACGCCCACTGGGTGGTCCACGCGAGATGAGCTCGGTGCTGGGGTACGGGCTGTCCCGCCGTGGCCTCCTGAGCCCGAGCGGACACGCGTGGGCCCTCTGCGAGGGCCGGCAGGGCCGCAGTCTGGGCCCTCCTGCATTCCTGACCGCCTCTGAGGTTCCCCCCACCTCCCTTGGATCCCCGGGTCATACAAACATTCTCTGAGGACAGTTCGAGCCCACGGCAGCGTCCTCCTCTGGCTCCCTGGCTCCCTGGCTCATGCATGTGCAGACCAGGACTCCCTGTGCTAAGAGCTGGTAGGGCGGGGCTGTTCCTAGGGGCTCCTGCTGGGACACACCTACTCCTGACGCGCACTGGGTGGTCCACGCGACATGAGCTCGGTGCTGGGGTACGGGCTGTCCCGCCGTGGCCTCCTGAGCCCGAGCGGACACGCGTGGGCCCTCTCCGAGGGCCGGCAGGGCCGCAGTCTGGGCCCTCCTGCGTTCCTGGGCTCCTCCGAGGTTCCCCCCACCTTCCTTGGGCCGGGCCGGGACGAGGCGCAGCCCCAGGAACCCTGTGCCACCTGGCTGGCCCGTGGAGGCCCCGCCCACGGGCAGGGCAGCAAGCTCCAGAGCCCCACGGCCGCTGCACCCGACCCTGCAGCCTGCTGGCCGGCTGGAGCCACAGACACGGCAGGTCTCCCCCGGCCAAGCCAAGAGTTGGCAGCGCGCTCCCCAAAAGCCTCCGCTGGCAGTTCCCGGGAGGATGCAACTGGCTGCCCCTGGCTGGCTCCCTCCCGCTGGTCGGGCAATGCAAAGCCAGACCCACTTCTGCCCCCTGGGGTCCTGGCCTCCAGGGCGTGCTTAGGAGCGGAGCGGGCGGGCCCCCTTCGGCTTCTGTCTGCCCTTCGCCCGCCCGCACGCCCGCCCGCCCGCCCCCCCGCCCGCGGAGCCTGCTGCAGCCAGCCCTGGCTCTAGGAGGCTGGCCAGCCGGCACTGCCAACTGGCCCCAGGTGCTAGCTAGAGGCAGCGGCAAGCCTCGGGAGCACACCTGCGGGCGCCCCCAGCCCGCACCAGCATTCTCTGAGGGAAGAGGAGCCCCAGGCCTCATCTGCCTCTGGCTGGCGGGCTCGCCGGCTCGCGCGTGCGCAGTCCAGGACTCCTCACAGGAAAGGCTTGTCTAGGGAGGGGCCGTTCCCGGGGTGGGGGGCGGCTGCTGCTGGGACACACCTACTCCTGACGCCCACTGGGTGGTCCACGCGAGATGAGCTCGGTGCTGGGGTACGGGCTGTCCCGCCGTGGCCTCCTGAGCCCGAGCGGACACGCATGGGCCCTCTGCGAGGGCCGGCAGGGCCGCAGTCTGGGCCCTCCTGCATTCCTGACCGCCTCTGAGGTTCCCCCCACCTCCCTTGGATCCCCGGGTCATACAAACATTCTCTGAGGACAGTTCGAGCCCACGGCAGCGTCCTCCTCTGGCTCCCTGGCTCCCTGGCTCATGCATGTGCAGACCAGGACTCCCTGTGCTAAGAGCTGGTAGGGCGGGGCTGTTCCTAGGGGCTCCTGCTGGGACACACCTACTCCTGACGCGCACTGGGTGGTCCACGCGACATGAGCTCGGTGCTGGGGTACTGGCTGTCCCACCGTGGCCTCCTGAGCCCGAGCAGACACGCGTGGGCCGTCTCCGAGGGCCGGCAGGGCCGCAGTCTGGGCCCTCTTGCGTTCCTGGGCGCCTCCGAGGTTCCCCCCACCTCCCTTGGGCCGGGCCGGGCCGGGACGAGGCGCAGCCCCAGGAACCCTGTGCCACCTGGCTGGCCCGTGGAGGCCCCGCCCACGGGCAGGGCAGCAAGCTCCAGAGCCCCACGGCCGCTGCGCCCAACCCTGCAGCCTGCTGGCCGGCTGGAGCCACAGACACGGCAGGTCTCCCCCGGCCAAGCCAAGAGTTGGCAGCGCGCTCCCCAAAAGCCTCCGCTGGCAGTTCCCGGGAGGATGCAACTGGCTGCCCCTGGCTGGCTCCCTCCCGCTGGTCGGGCAATGCAAAGCCAGACCCACTTCTGCCCCCTGGGGTCCTGGCCTCCAGGGCGTGCTTAGGAGCGGAGCGGGCGGGCCCCCTTCGGCTTCTGTCTGCCCTTCGCCCGCCCGCACGCCCGCCCGCCCGCCCGCGGAGCCTGCTGCAGCCAGCCCTGGCTCTAGGAGGCTGGCCAGCCGGCACTGCCAACTGGCCCCAGGTGCTAGCTAGAGGCAGCGGCAAGCCTCGGGAGCACACCTGCGGGCGCCCCCAGCCCGCACCAGCATTCTCTGAGGGAAGAGGAGCCCCAGGCCTCATCTGCCTCTGGCTGGCGGGCTCGCCGGCTCGCGCGTGCGCAGTCCAGGACTCCTCACAGGAAAGGCTTGTCTAGGGAGGGGCCGTGCCCGGGGTGGGGGGCGGCTGCTGCTGGGACACACCTACTCCTGACGCCCACTGGGTGGTCCACGCGAGATGAGCTCGGTGCTGGGGTACGGGCTGTCCCGCCGTGGCCTCCTGAGCCCGAGCGGACACGCGTGGGCCCTCTGCGAGGGCCGGCAGGGCCGCAGTCTGGGCCCTCCTGCATTCCTGACCGCCTCTGAGGTTCCCCCCACCTCCCTTGGATCCCCGGGTCATACAAACATTCTCTGAGGACAGTTCGAGCCCACGGCAGCGTCCTCCTCTGGCTCCCTGGCTCCCTGGCTCATGCATGTGCAGACCAGGACTCCCTGTGCTAAGAGCTGGTAGGGCGGGGCTGTTCCTAGGGGCTCCTGCTGGGACACACCTACTCCTGACGCGCACTGGGTGGTCCACGCGACATGAGCTCGGTGCTGGGGTACGGGCTGTCCCGCCGTGGCCTCCTGAGCCCGAGCGGACACGCGTGGGCCCTCTCCGAGGGCCGGCAGGGCCGCAGTCTGGGCCCTCCTGCGTTCTTGGGCGCCTCCGAGGTTCCCCCCACCTCCCTTGGGCCGGGCCGGGACGAGGCGCAGCCCCAGGAACCCTGTGCCACCTGGCTGGCCCGTGGAGGCCCCGCCCACGGGCAGGGCAGCAAGCTCCAGAGCCCCACGGCCGCTGCACCCGACCCTGCAGCCTGCTGGCCGGCTGGAGCCACAGACACGGCAGGTCTCCCCCGGCCAAGCCAAGAGTTGGCAGCGCGCTCCCCAAAAGCCTCCGCTGGCAGTTCCCGGGAGGATGCAACTGGCTGCCCCTGGCTGGCTCCCTCCCGCTGGTCGGGCAATGCAAAGCCAGACCCACTTCTGCCCCCTGGGGTCCTGGCCTCCAGGGCGTGCTTAGGAGCGGAGCGGGCGGGCCCCCTTCGGCTTCTGTCTGCCCTTCGCCCGCCCGCACGCCCGCCCGCCCGCCCCCCCGCCCGCGGAGCCTGCTGCAGCCAGCCCTGGCTCTAGGAGGCTGGCCAGCCGGCACTGCCAACTGGCCCCAGGTGCTAGCTAGAGGCAGCGGCAAGCCTCGGGAGCACACCTGCAGGCGCCCCCAGCCCGCACCAGCATTCTCTGAGGGAAGAGGAGCCCCCAGGCCTCATCTGCCTCTGGCTGGCGGGCTCGCCGGCTCGCGCGTGCGCAGTCCAGGACTCCTCACAGGAAAGGCTTGTCTAAAGAGGGGCAGTGCCCGGGGTGGGGGGCGGCTGCTGCTGGGACACACCTACTCCTGACGCCCACTGGGTGGTCCACGCGAGATGAGCTCGGTGCTGGGGTACGGGCTGTCCCGCCGTGGCCTCCTGAGCCCGAGCGGACACGCGTGGGCCCTCTGCGAGGGCCGGCAGGGCCGCAGTCTGGGCCCTCCTGCATTCCTGACCGCCTCTGAGGTTCCCCCCACCTCCCTTGGATCCCCGGGTCATACAAACATTCTCTGAGGACAGTTCGAGCCCACGGCAGCGTCCTCCTCTGGCTCCCTGGCTCCCTGGCTCATGCATGTGCAGACCAGGACTCCCTGTGCTAAGAGCTGGTAGGGCGGGGCTGTTCCTAGGGGCTCCTGCTGGGACACACCTACTCCTGACGCGCACTGGGTGGTCCACGCGACATGAGCTCGGTGCTGGGGTACGGGCTGTCCCGCCGTGGCCTCCTGAGCCCGAGCGGACACGCGTGGGCCCTCTCCGAGGGCCGGCAGGGCCGCAGTCTGGGCCCTCCTGCGTTCCTGGGCGCCTCCGAGGTTCCCCCCACCTCCCTTGGGCCGGGCCGGGACGAGGCGCAGCCCCAGGAACCCTGTGCCACCTGGCTGGCCCGTGGAGGCCCCGCCCACGGGCAGGGCAGCAAGCTCCAGAGCCCCACGGCCGCTGCACCCGACCCTGCAGCCTGCTGGCCGGCTGGAGCCACAGACACGGCAGGTCTCCCCCGGCCAAGCCAAGAGTTGGCAGCGCGCTCCCCAAAAGCCTCCGCTGGCAGTTCCCGGGAGGATGCAACTGGCTGCCCCTGGCTGGCTCCCTCCCACTGGTCGGGCAATGCAAAGCCAGACCCACTTCTGCCCCCTGGGGTCCTGGCCTCCAGGGCGTGCTTAGGAGCGGAGCGGGCGGGCCCCCTTCGGCTTCTGTCTGCCCTTCGCCCGCCCGCACGCCCGCCCGCCCGCCCGCGGAGCCTGCTGCAGCCAGCCCTGGCTCTAGGAGGCTGGCCAGCCGGCACTGCCAACTGGCCCCAGGTGCTAGCTAGAGGCAGCGGCAAGCCTCGGGAGCACACCTGCGGGCGCCCCCAGCCCGCACCAGCATTCTCTGAGGGAAGAGGAGCCCCAGGCCTCATCTGCCTCTGGCTGGCGGGCTCGCCGGCTCGCGCGTGCGCAGTCCAGGACTCCTCACAGGAAAGGCTTGTCTAGGGAGGGGCCGTTCCCGGGGTGGGGGGCGGCTGCTGCTGGGACACACCTACTCCTGACGCCCACTGGGTGGTCCACGCGACATGAGCTCGGTGCTGGGGTACGGGCTGTCCCGCCGTGGCCTCCTGAGCCCGAGCGGACACGCGTGGGCCCTCTGCGAGGGCCGGCAGGGCCGCAGTCTGGGCCCTCCTGCATTCCTGACCGCCTCTGAGGTTCCCCCCACCTCCCTTGGATCCCCGGGTCATACAAACATTCTCTGAGGACAGTTCGAGCCCACGGCAGCGTCCTCCTCTGGCTCCCTGGCTCCCTGGCTCATGCATGTGCAGACCAGGACTCCCTGTGCTAAGAGCTGGTAGGGCGGGGCTGTTCCTAGGGGCTCCTGCTGGGACACACCTACTCCTGACGCGCACTGGGTGGTCCACGCGACATGAGCTCGGTGCTGGGGTACGGGCTGTCCCGCCGTGGCCTCCTGAGCCCAAGCGGACACGCGTGGGCCCTCTCCGAGGGCCGGCAGGGCCGCAGTCTGGGCCCTCCTGCGTTCTTGGGCGCCTCCGAGGTTCCCCCCACCTCCCTTGGGCCGGGCCGGGACGAGGCGCAGCCCCAGGAACCCTGTGCCACCTGGCTGGCCCGTGGAGGCCCCGCCCACGGGCAGGGCAGCAAGCTCCAGAGCCCCACGGCCGCTGCACCCGACCCTGCAGCCTGCTGGCCGGCTGGAGCCACAGACACGGCAGGTCTCCCCCGGCCAAGCCAAGAGTTGGCAGCGCGCTCCCCAAAAGCCTCCGCTGGCAGTTCCCGGGAGGATGCAACTGGCTGCCCCTGGCTGGCTCCCTCCCGCTGGTCGGGCAATGCAAAGCCAGACCCACTTCTGCCCCCTGGGGTCCTGGCCTCCAGGGCGTGCTTAGGAGCGGAGCGGGCGGGCCCCCTTCGGCTTCTGTCTGCCCTTCGCCCGCCCGCACGCCCGCCCGCCCGCCCCCCCGCCCGCGGAGCCTGCTGCAGCCAGCCCTGGCTCTAGGAGGCTGGCCAGCCGGCACTGCCAACTGGCCCCAGGTGCTAGCTAGAGGCAGCGGCAAGCCTCGGGAGCACACCTGCGGGCGCCCCCAGCCCGCACCAGCATTCTCTGAGGGAAGAGGAGCCCCCAGGCCTCATCTGCCTCTGGCTGGCGGGCTCGCCGGCTCGCGCGTGCGCAGTCCAGGACTCCTCACAGGAAAGGCTTGTCTAGGGAGGGGCCGTTCCCGGGGTGGGGGGCGGCTGCTGCTGGGACACACCTACTCCTGACGCCCACTGGGTGGTCCACGCGAGATGAGCTCGGTGCTGGGGTACGGGCTGTCCCGCCGTGGCCTCCTGAGCCCGAGCGGACACGCGTGGGCCCTCTGCGAGGGCCGGCAGGGCCGCAGTCTGGGCCCTCCTGCATTCCTGACCGCCTCTGAGGTTCCCCCCACCTCCCTTGGATCCCCGGGTCATACAAACATTCTCTGAGGACAGTTCGAGCCCACGGCAGCGTCCTCCTCTGGCTCCCTGGCTCCCTGGCTCATGCATGTGCAGACCAGGACTCCCTGTGCTAAGAGCTGGTAGGGCGGGGCTGTTCCTAGGGGCTCCTGCTGGGACACACCTACTCCTGACGCGCACTGGGTGGTCCACGCGACATGAGCTCGGTGCTGGGGTACGGGCTGTCCCGCCGTGGCCTCCTGAGCCCGAGCGGACACGCGTGGGCCCTCTCCGAGGGCCGGCAGGGCCGCAGTCTGGGCCCTCCTGCGTTCTTGGGCGCCTCCGAGGTTCCCCCCACCTCCCTTGGGCCGGGCCGGGACGAGGCGCAGCCCCAGGAACCCTGTGCCACCTGGCTGGCCCGTGGAGGCCCCGCCCACGGGCAGGGCAGCAAGCTCCAGAGCCCCACGGCCGCTGCACCCGACCCTGCAGCCTGCTGGCCGGCTGGAGCCACAGACACGGCAGGTCTCCCCCGGCCAAGCCAAGAGTTGGCAGCGCGCTCCCCAAAAGCCTCCGCTGGCAGTTCCCGGGAGGATGCAACTGGCTGCCCCTGGCTGGCTCCCTCCCGCTGGTCGGGCAATGCAAAGCCAGACCCACTTCTGCCCCCTGGGGTCCTGGCCTCCAGGGCGTGCTTAGGAGCGGAGCGGGCGGGCCCCCTTCGGCTTCTGTCTGCCCTTCGCCCGCCCGCACGCCCGCCCGCCCGCCCCCCCGCCCGCGGAGCCTGCTGCAGCCAGCCCTGGCTCTAGGAGGCTGGCCAGCCGGCACTGCCAACTGGCCCCAGGTGCTAGCTAGAGGCAGCGGCAAGCCTCGGGAGCACACCTGCGGGCGCCCCCAGCCCGCACCAGCATTCTCTGAGGGAAGAGGAGCCCCCAGGCCTCATCTGCCTCTGGCTGGCGGGCTCGCGGGCTCGCGCGTGCGCAGTCCAGGACTCCTCACAGGAAAGGCTTGTCTAGGGAGGGGCCGTGCCCGGGGTGGGGGGCGGCTGCTGCTGGGACACACCTACTCCTGACGCCCACTGGGTGGTCCACGCGAGATGAGCTCGGTGCTGGGGTACGGGCTGTCCCGCCGTGGCCTCCTGAGCCCGAGCGGACACGCGTGGGCCCTCTGCGAGGGCCGGCAGGGCCGCAGTCTGGGCCCTCCTGCATTCCTGACCGCCTCTGAGGTTCCCCCCACCTCCCTTGGATCCCCGGGTCATACAAACATTCTCTGAGGACAGTTCGAGCCCACGGCAGCGTCCTCCTCTGGCTCCCTGGCTCCCTGGCTCATGCATGTGCAGACCAGGACTCCCTGTGCTAAGAGCTGGTAGGGCGGGGCTGTTCCTAGGGGCTCCTGCTGGGACACACCTACTCCTGACGCGCACTGGGTGGTCCACGCGACATGAGCTCGGTGCTGGGGTACGGGCTGTCCCGCCGTGGCCTCCTGAGCCCGAGCGGACACGCGTGGGCCCTCTCCGAGGGCCGGCAGGGCCGCAGTCTGGGCCCTCCTGCGTTCCTGGGCGCCTCCGAGGTTCCCCCCACCTCCCTTGGGCCGGGCCGGGACGAGGCGCAGCCCCAGGAACCCTGTGCCACCTGGCTGGCCCGTGGAGGCCCCGCCCACGGGCAGGGCAGCAAGCTCCAGAGCCCCACGGCCGCTGCACCCGACCCTGCAGCCTGCTGGCCGGCTGGAGCCACAGACACGGCAGGTCTCCCCCGGCCAAGCCAAGAGTTGGCAGCGCGCTCCCCAAAAGCCTCCGCTGGCAGTTCCCGGGAGGATGCAACTGGCTGCCCCTGGCTGGCTCCCTCCCACTGGTCGGGCAATGCAAAGCCAGACCCACTTCTGCCCCCTGGGGTCCTGGCCTCCAGGGCGTGCTTAGGAGCGGAGCGGGCGGGCCCCCTTCGGCTTCTGTCTGCCCTTCGCCCGCCCGCACGCCCGCCCGCCCGCCCGCGGAGCCTGCTGCAGCCAGCCCTGGCTCTAGGAGGCTGGCCAGCCGGCACTGCCAACTGGCCCCAGGTGCTAGCTAGAGGCAGCGGCAAGCCTCGGGAGCACACCTGCGGGCGCCCCCAGCCCGCACCAGCATTCTCTGAGGGAAGAGGAGCCCCAGGCCTCATCTGCCTCTGGCTGGCGGGCTCGCCGGCTCGCGCATGCGCAGTCCAGGACTCCTCACAGGAAAGGCTTGTCTAGGGAGGGGCCGTTCCCGGGGTGGGGGGCGGCTGCTGCTGGGACACACCTACTCCTGACGCCCACTGGGTGGTCCACGCGAGATGAGCTCGGTGCTGGGGTACGGGCTGTCCCGCCGTGGCCTCCTGAGCCCGAGCGGACACGCGTGGGCCCTCTGCGAGGGCCGGCAGGGCCGCAGTCTGGGCCCTCCTGCATTCCTGACCGCCTCTGAGGTTCCCCCCACCTCCCTTGGATCCCCGGGTCATACAAACATTCTCTGAGGACAGTTCGAGCCCACGGCAGCGTCCTCCTCTGGCTCCCTGGCTCCCTGGCTCATGCATGTGCAGACCAGGACTCCCTGTGCTAAGAGCTGGTAGGGCGGGGCTGTTCCTAGGGGCTCCTGCTGGGACACACCTACTCCTGACGCGCACTGGGTGGTCCACGCGACATGAGCTCGGTGCTGGGGTACGGGCTGTCCCGCCGTGGCCTCCTGAGCCCAAGCGGACACGCGTGGGCCCTCTCCGAGGGCCGGCAGGGCCGCAGTCTGGGCCCTCCTGCGTTCTTGGGCGCCTCCGAGGTTCCCCCCACCTCCCTTGGGCCGGGCCGGGACGAGGCGCAGCCCCAGGAACCCTGTGCCACCTGGCTGGCCCGTGGAGGCCCCGCCCACGGGCAGGGCAGCAAGCTCCAGAGCCCCACGGCCGCTGCACCCGACCCTGCAGCCTGCTGGCCGGCTGGAGCCACAGACACGGCAGGTCTCCCCCGGCCAAGCCAAGAGTTGGCAGCGCGCTCCCCAAAAGCCTCCGCTGGCAGTTCCCGGGAGGATGCAACTGGCTGCCCCTGGCTGGCTCCCTCCCGCTGGTCGGGCAATGCAAAGCCAGACCCACTTCTGCCCCCTGGGGTCCTGGCCTCCAGGGCGTGCTTAGGAGCGGAGCGGGCGGGCCCCCTTCGGCTTCTGTCTGCCCTTCGCCCGCCCGCACGCCCGCCCGCCCGCCCCCCCGCCCGCGGAGCCTGCTGCAGCCAGCCCTGGCTCTAGGAGGCTGGCCAGCCGGCACTGCCAACTGGCCCCAGGTGCTAGCTAGAGGCAGCGGCAAGCCTCGGGAGCACACCTGCGGGCGCCCCCAGCCCGCACCAGCATTCTCTGAGGGAAGAGGAGCCCCCAGGCCTCATCTGCCTCTGGCTGGCGGGCTCACCGGCTCGCGCGTGCGCAGTCCAGGACTCCTCACAGGAAAGGCTTGTCTAGGGAGGGGCCGTTCCCGGGGTGGGGGGCGGCTGCTGCTGGGACACACCTACTCCTGACGCCCACTGGGTGGTCCACGCGAGATGAGCTCGGTGCTGGGGTACGGGCTGTCCCGCCGTGGCCTCCTGAGCCCGAGCGGACACGCGTGGGCCCTCTGCGAGGGCCGGCAGGGCCGCAGTCTGGGCCCTCCTGCATTCCTGACCGCCTCTGAGGTTCCCCCCACCTCCCTTGGATCCCCGGGTCATACAAACATTCTCTGAGGACAGTTCGAGCCCACGGCAGCGTCCTCCTCTGGCTCCCTGGCTCCCTGGCTCATGCATGTGCAGACCAGGACTCCCTGTGCTAAGAGCTGGTAGGGCGGGGCTGTTCCTAGGGGCTCCTGCTGGGACACACCTACTCCTGACGCGCACTGGGTGGTCCACGCGACATGAGCTCGGTGCTGGGGTACGGGCTGTCCCGCCGTGGCCTCCTGAGCCCGAGCGGACACGCGTGGGCCCTCTCCGAGGGCCGGCAGGGCCGCAGTCTGGGCCCTCCTGCGTTCCTGGGCGCCTCCGAGGTTCCCCCCACCTCCCTTGGGCCGGGCCGGGACGAGGCGCAGCCCCAGGAACCCTGTGCCACCTGGCTGGCCCGTGGAGGCCCCGCCCACGGGCAGGGCAGCAAGCTCCAGAGCCCCACGGCCGCTGCACCCGACCCTGCAGCCTGCTGGCCGGCTGGAGCCACAGACACGGCAGGTCTCCCCCGGCCAAGCCAAGAGTTGGCAGCGCGCTCCCCAAAAGCCTCCGCTGGCAGTTCCCGGGAGGATGCAACTGGCTGCCCCTGGCTGGCTCCCTCCCACTGGTCGGGCAATGCAAAGCCAGACCCACTTCTGCCCCCTGGGGTCCTGGCCTCCAGGGCGTGCTTAGGAGCGGAGCGGGCGGGCCCCCTTCGGCTTCTGTCTGCCCTTCGCCCGCCCGCACGCCCGCCCGCCCGCCCGCGGAGCCTGCTGCAGCCAGCCCTGGCTCTAGGAGGCTGGCCAGCCGGCACTGCCAACTGGCCCCAGGTGCTAGCTAGAGGCAGCGGCAAGCCTCGGGAGCACACCTGCGGGCGCCCCCAGCCCGCACCAGCATTCTCTGAGGGAAGAGGAGCCCCAGGCCTCATCTGCCTCTGGCTGGCGGGCTCGCCGGCTCGCGCGTGCGCAGTCCAGGACTCCTCACAGGAAAGGCTTGTCTAGGGAGGGGCCGTTCCCGGGGTGGGGGGCGGCTGCTGCTGGGACACACCTACTCCTGACGCCCACTGGGTGGTCCACGCGAGATGAGCTCGGTGCTGGGGTACGGGCTGTCCCGCCGTGGCCTCCTGAGCCCGAGCGGACACGCGTGGGCCCTCTGCGAGGGCCGGCAGGGCCGCAGTCTGGGCCCTCCTGCATTCCTGACCGCCTCTGAGGTTCCCCCCACCTCCCTTGGATCCCCGGGTCATACAAACATTCTCTGAGGACAGTTCGAGCCCACGGCAGCGTCCTCCTCTGGCTCCCTGGCTCCCTGGCTCATGCATGTGCAGACCAGGACTCCCTGTGCTAAGAGCTGGTAGGGCGGGGCTGTTCCTAGGGGCTCCTGCTGGGACACACCTACTCCTGACGCGCACTGGGTGGTCCACGCGACATGAGCTCGGTGCTGGGGTACGGGCTGTCCCGCCGTGGCCTCCTGAGCCCGAGCGGACACGCGTGGGCCCTCTCCGAGGGCCGGCAGGGCCGCAGTCTGGGCCCTCCTGCGTTCCTGGGCGCCTCCGAGGTTCCCCCCACCTCCCTTGGGCCGGGCCGGGACGAGGTGCAGCCCCAGGAACCCTGTGCCCCCTGGCTGGCCCGTGGAGGCCCCGCCCACGGGCAGGGCAGCAAGCTCCAGAGCCCCACGGCCGCTGCGCCCGACCCTGCAGCCTGCTGGCCAGCTGGAGCCACAGAGACGGCAGGTCTCCCCCGGCCAAGCCAAGAGTTGGCAGCGCGCTCCCCAAAAGCCTCTGCTGGCAGTTCCCGGGAGGATGCAACTGGCTGCCCCTGGCTGGCTCCCTCCCGCTGGTCGGGCAATGCAAAGCCAGACCCACTTCTGCCCCCTGGGGTCCTGGCCTCCAGGGCGCGCTTAGAAGCGGTGCGGGCGGGCCCCCTTCCGCTCCCATCTGCCCTTCGCCCGCCCGCCCGCCCGCCCGCCCGCGGAGCCTGCTGCAGCCAGCCCTGGCTCTAGGAGGCTGGCCAGCCGGCACTGCCAACTGGCCCCAGGTGCTAGCTAGAGGCAGCGGCAGGCCTCGGGAGCACACCTGCGGGCGCCCCCAGGCCGCACAAGCATTCTCGGAGGGAAGAGGAGCCCCAGGCATCATCTCCCTCTGGCTGGCGGGCTCGCTGGCTCGCGCGTGCGCAGTCCAGGACTCCTCACAGGGAAGGCTTGTCTAGGGAGGGGCCGTTCCCGGGGTGGGGGGCGGCTGCTGCTGGGACACACCTACTCCTGACGCCCACTGGGTGGTCCACGCGAGATGAGCTCGGTGCTGGGGTACGGGCTGTCCCACCGTGGCCTCCTGAGCCCGAGCGGACACGCGTGGGCCCTCTCCGAGGGCTGGCAGGGCCGGAGTCTGGGCCCTCCTGCGTTCCTGGGTGCCTCCGAGGTTCCCCCCACCTCCCTTGGGCCGGGCCGGGACGAGGCGCAGCCCCAGGAACCCTGTGCCACCTGGCTGGCCCGTGGAGGCCCCGCCCACGGGCAGGGCAGCAAGCTCCAGAGCCCCACGGCCGATGCGCCCGACCCTGCAGCCTGCTGGCCGGCTGGAGCCACAGAGACGGCAGGTCTCCCCCGGCCAAGCCAAGAGTTGGCAGCGCGCTCCCCAAAAGCCTCTGCTGGCAGTTCCCGGGAGGATGCAACTGGCTGCCCCTGGCTGGCTCCCTCCCGCTGGTCGGGCAATGCAAAGCCAGACCCACTTCTGCCCCCTGGGGTCCTGGCCTCCAGGGCGCGCTTAGAAGCGGTGCGGGTGGGCCCCCTTCCGCTCCCGTCTGCCCTTCGCCCGCCCGCCCGCGGAGCCTGCTGCAGCCAGCCCTGGCTCTAGGAGGCTGGCCAGCCGGCACTGCCAACTGGCCCCAGGTGCTAGCTAGAGGCAGCGGCAGGCCTCGGGAGCACACCTGCGGGCGCCCCCAGGCCGCACAAGCATTCTCGGAGGGAAGAGGAGCCCCAGGCATCATCTCCCTCTGGCTGGCGGGCTCGCCGGCTCGCGCGTGCGCAGTCCAGGACTCCTCACAGGGAAGGCTTGTCTAGGGAGGGGCCGTGCCCGGGGTGGGGGGCGGCTGCTGCTGGGACACACCTACTCCTGACGCCCACTGGGTGGTCCACGCGAGATGAGCTCGGTGCTGGGGTACGGGCTGTCCCACCGTGGCCTCCTGAGCCCGAGCGGACACGCGTGGGCCCTCTCCGAGGGCCAGCAGGGCCGGAGTCTGGGCCCTCCTGCGTTCCTGGGCGCCTCCGAGGTTCCCCCCACCTCCCTTGGATCCCCGGGTCATACAAACATTCTCTGAGGACAGTTCGAGCCCACGGCAGCGTCCTCCTCTGGCTCTCTGGCTCTCTGGCTCCCTGGCTCATGCATGTGCAGACCAGGACTCCCTGTGCTAAGAGCTGGTAGGGCGGGGCTGTTCCTAGGGGCTCCTGCTGGGACACACCTACTCCTGACGCGCACTGGGTGGTCCACGCGAGATGAGCTCGGTGCTGGGGTACTGGCTGTCCCACCGTGGCCTCCTGAGCCCGAGCGGACACGCGTGGGCCCTCTCCGAGGGCTGGCAGGGCCAGAGTCTGGGCCCTCCTGCGTTCCTGGGTGCCTCCGAGGTTCCCCCCACCTCCCTTGGGCCGGGCCGGGACGAGGCGCAGCCCCAGGAACCCTGTGCCACCTGGCTGGCCCGTGGAGGCCCCGCCCACGGGCAGGGCAGCAAGCTCCAGAGCCCCACGGCCGCTGCGCCCGACCCTGCAGCCTGCTGGCCGGCTGGAGCCACAGAGACGGCAGGTCTCCCCCGGCCAAGCCAAGAGTTGGCAGCGCGCTCCCCAAAAGCCTCTGCTGGCAGTTCCCGGGAGGATGCAACTGGCTGCCCCTGGCTGGCTCCCTCCCGCTGGTCGGGCAATGCAAAGCCAGACCCACTTCTGCCCCCTGGGGTCCTGGCCTCCAGGGCGCGCTTAGAAGCGGTGCGGGCGGGCCCCCTTCCGCTCCCGTCTGCCCTTCGCCCGCCCGCCCGCGGAGCCTGCTGCAGCCAGCCCTGGCTCTAGGAGGCTGGCCAGCCGGCACTGCCAACTGGCCCCAGGTGCTAGCTAGAGGCAGCGGCAGGCCTCAGGAGCACACCTGCGGGCGCCCCCAGGCCGCACAAGCATTCTCGGAGGGAAGAGGAGCCCCAGGCATCATCTCCCTCTGGCTGGCGGGCTCGCCGGCTCGCGCGTGCGCAGTCCAGGACTCCTCACAGGGAAGGCTTGTCTAGGGAGGGGCCGTTCCCGGGGTGGGGGGCGGCTGCTGCTGGGACACACCTACTCCTGACGCCCACTGGGTGGTCCACGCGAGATGAGCTCGGTGCTGGGGTACGGGCTGTCCCGCCGTGGCCTCCTGAGCCCGAGCGGACACGCGTGGGCCCTCTCCGAGGGCTGGCAGGGCCGGAGTCTGGGCCCTCCTGCGTTCCTGGGCGCCTCCGAGGTTCCCCCCACCTCCCTTGGGCCGGGCCGGGACGAGGAGCAGCCCCAGGAACCCTGTGCCACCTGGCTGGCCCGTGGAGGCCCCGCCCACGGGCAGGGCAGCAAGCTCCAGAGCCCCACGGCCGCTGCACCCGACCCTGCAGCCTGCTGGCCGGCTGGAGCCACAGAGACGGCAGGTCTCCCCCGGCCAAGCCAAGAGTTGGCAGCGCGCTCCCCAAAAGCCTCCGCTGGCAGTTCCCGGGAGGATGCAACTGGCTGCCCCTGGCTGGCTCCCTCCCGCTGGTCGGGCAATGCAAAGCCAGACCCACTTCTGCCCCCTGGGGTCCTGGCCTCCAGGGCGTGCTTAGGAGCGGAGCGGGCGGGCCCCCTTCCGCTTCTGTCTGCCCTTCGCCCGCCCGCCCGCCCCCCCGCCCGCGGAGCCTGCTGCAGCCAGCCCTGGCTCTAGGAGGCTGGCCAGCCGCACTGCCAACTGGCCCCAGGTGCTAGCTAGAGGCAGCGGCAAGCCTCGGGAGCACACCTGCGGGCGCCCCCAGCCCGCACCAGCATTCTCTGAGGGAAGAGGAGCCCCAGGCCTCATCTGCCTCTGGCTGGCGGGCTCGCCGGCTCGCGCGTGCGCAGTCCAGGACTCCTCACAGGAAAGGCTTGTCTAGGGAGGGGCCGTTCCCGGGGTGGGGGGCGGCTGCTGCTGGGACACACCTACTCCTGACGCCCACTGGGTGGTCCACGCGAGATGAGCTCGGTGCTGGGGTACGGGCTGTCCCGCCGTGGCCTCCTGAGCCCGAGCGGACACGCGTGGGCCCTCTGCGAGGGCCGGCAGGGCCGCAGTCTGGGCCCTCCTGCATTCCTGACCGCCTCTGAGGTTCCCCCCACCTCCCTTGGATCCCCGGGTCATACAAACATTCTCTGAGGACAGTTCGAGCCCACGGCAGCGTCCTCCTCTGGCTCCCTGGCTCCCTGGCTCATGCATGTGCAGACCAGGACTCCCTGTGCTAAGAGCTGGTAGGGCGGGGCTGTTCCTAGGGGCTCCTGCTGGGACACACCTACTCCTGACGCGCACTGGGTGGTCCACGCGACATGAGCTCGGTGCTGGGGTACGGGCTGTCCCGCCGTGGCCTCCTGAGCCCGAGCGGACACGCGTGGGCCCTCTGCGAGGGCCGGCAGGGCCGCAGTCTGGGCCCTCCTGCATTCCTGACCGCCTCTGAGGTTCCCCCCACCTCCCTTGGATCCCCGGGTCATACAAACATTCTCTGAGGACAGTTCGAGCCCACGGCAGCGTCCTCCTCTGGCTCCCTGGCTCCCTGGCTCATGCATGTGCAGACCAGGACTCCCTGTGCTAAGAGCTGGTAGGGCGGGGCTGTTCCTAGGGGCTCCTGCTGGGACACACCTACTCCTGACGCGCACTGGGTGGTCCACGCGACATGAGCTCGGTGCTGGGGTACGGGCTGTCCCGCCGTGGCCTCCTGAGCCCGAGCGGACACGCGTGGGCCCTCTCCGAGGGCCGGCAGGGCCGCAGTCTGGGCCCTCCTGCGTTCCTGGGCGCCTCCGAGGTTCCCCCCACCTCCCTTGGGCCGGGCCGGGACGAGGCGCAGCCCCAGGAACCCTGTGCCACCTGGCTGGCCCGTGGAGGCCCCGCCCACGGGCAGGGCAGCAAGCTCCAGAGCCCCACGGCCGCTGCACCCGACCCTGCAGCCTGCTGGCCGGCTGGAGCCACAGACACGGCAGGTCTCCCCCGGCCAAGCCAAGAGTTGGCAGCGCGCTCCCCAAAAGCCTCCGCTGGCAGTTCCCGGGAGGATGCAACTGGCTGCCCCTGGCTGGCTCCCTCCCGCTGGTCGGGCAATGCAAAGCCAGACCCACTTCTGCCCCCTGGGGTCCTGGCCTCCAGGGCGTGCTTAGGAGCGGAGCGGGCGGGCCCCCTTCGGCTTCTGTCTGCCCTTCGCCCGCCCGCACGCCCGCCCGCCCGCCCCCCCGCCCGCGGAGCCTGCTGCAGCCAGCCCTGGCTCTAGGAGGCTGGCCAGCCGGCACTGCCAACTGGCCCCAGGTGCTAGCTAGAGGCAGCGGCAAGCCTCGGGAGCACACCTGCGGGCGCCCCCAGCCCGCACCAGCATTCTCTGAGGGAAGAGGAGCCCCCAGGCCTCATCTGCCTCTGGCTGGCGGGCTCGCCGGCTCGCGCGTGCGCAGTCCAGGACTCCTCACAGGAAAGGCTTGTCTAGGGAGGGGCCGTGCCCGGGGTGGGGGGCGGCTGCTGCTGGGACACACCTACTCCTGACGCCCACTGGGTGGTCCACGCGAGATGAGCTCGGTGCTGGGGTACGGGCTGTCCCGCCGTGGCCTCCTGAGCCCGAGCGGACACGCGTGGGCCCTCTGCGAGGGCCGGCAGGGCCGCAGTCTGGGCCCTCCTGCATTCCTGACCGCCTCTGAGGTTCCCCCCACCTCCCTTGGATCCCCGGGTCATACAAACATTCTCTGAGGACAGTTCGAGCCCACGGCAGCGTCCTCCTCTGGCTCCCTGGCTCCCTGGCTCATGCATGTGCAGACCAGGACTCCCTGTGCTAAGAGCTGGTAGGGCGGGGCTGTTCCTAGGGGCTCCTGCTGGGACACACCTACTCCTGACGCGCACTGGGTGGTCCACGCGACATGAGCTCGGTGCTGGGGTACGGGCTGTCCCGCCGTGGCCTCCTGAGCCCGAGCGGACACGCGTGGGCCCTCTCCGAGGGCCGGCAGGGCCGCAGTCTGGGCCCTCCTGCGTTCCTGGGCGCCTCCGAGGTTCCCCCCACCTCCCTTGGGCCGGGCCGGGACGAGGCGCAGCCCCAGGAACCCTGTGCCACCTGGCTGGCCCGTGGAGGCCCCGCCCACGGGCAGGGCAGCAAGCTCCAGAGCCCCACGGCCGCTGCACCCGACCCTGCAGCCTGCTGGCCGGCTGGAGCCACAGACACGGCAGGTCTCCCCCGGCCAAGCCAAGAGTTGGCAGCGCGCTCCCCAAAAGCCTCCGCTGGCAGTTCCCGGGAGGATGCAACTGGCTGCCCCTGGCTGGCTCCCTCCCACTGGTCGGGCAATGCAAAGCCAGACCCACTTCTGCCCCCTGGGGTCCTGGCCTCCAGGGCGTGCTTAGGAGCGGAGCGGGCGGGCCCCCTTCGGCTTCTGTCTGCCCTTCGCCCGCCCGCACGCCCGCCCGCCCGCCCGCGGAGCCTGCTGCAGCCAGCCCTGGCTCTAGGAGGCTGGCCAGCCGGCACTGCCAACTGGCCCCAGGTGCTAGCTAGAGGCAGCGGCAAGCCTCGGGAGCACACCTGCGGGCGCCCCCAGCCCGCACCAGCATTCTCTGAGGGAAGAGGAGCCCCAGGCCTCATCTGCCTCTGGCTGGCGGGCTCGCCGGCTCGCGCGTGCGCAGTCCAGGACTCCTCACAGGAAAGGCTTGTCTAGGGAGGGGCCGTTCCCGGGGTGGGGGGCGGCTGCTGCTGGGACACACCTACTCCTGACGCCCACTGGGTGGTCCACGCGAGATGAGCTCGGTGCTGGGGTACGGGCTGTCCCGCCGTGGCCTCCTGAGCCCGAGCGGACACGCGTGGGCCCTCTGCGAGGGCCGGCAGGGCCGCAGTCTGGGCCCTCCTGCATTCCTGACCGCCTCTGAGGTTCCCCCCACCTCCCTTGGATCCCCGGGTCATACAAACATTCTCTGAGGACAGTTCGAGCCCACGGCAGCGTCCTCCTCTGGCTCCCTGGCTCCCTGGCTCATGCATGTGCAGACCAGGACTCCCTGTGCTAAGAGCTGGTAGGGCGGGGCTGTTCCTAGGGGCTCCTGCTGGGACACACCTACTCCTGACGCGCACTGGGTGGTCCACGCGACATGAGCTCGGTGCTGGGGTACGGGCTGTCCCGCCGTGGCCTCCTGAGCCCAAGCGGACACGCGTGGGCCCTCTCCGAGGGCCGGCAGGGCCGCAGTCTGGGCCCTCCTGCGTTCTTGGGCGCCTCCGAGGTTCCCCCCACCTCCCTTGGGCCGGGCCGGGACGAGGCGCAGCCCCAGGAACCCTGTGCCACCTGGCTGGCCCGTGGAGGCCCCGCCCACGGGCAGGGCAGCAAGCTCCAGAGCCCCACGGCCGCTGCACCCGACCCTGCAGCCTGCTGGCCGGCTGGAGCCACAGACACGGCAGGTCTCCCCCGGCCAAGCCAAGAGTTGGCAGCGCGCTCCCCAAAAGCCTCCGCTGGCAGTTCCCGGGAGGATGCAACTGGCTGCCCCTGGCTGGCTCCCTCCCGCTGGTCGGGCAATGCAAAGCCAGACCCACTTCTGCCCCCTGGGGTCCTGGCCTCCAGGGCGTGCTTAGGAGCGGAGCGGGCGGGCCCCCTTCGGCTTCTGTCTGCCCTTCGCCCGCCCGCACGCCCGCCCGCCCGCCCCCCCGCCCGCGGAGCCTGCTGCAGCCAGCCCTGGCTCTAGGAGGCTGGCCAGCCGGCACTGCCAACTGGCCCCAGGTGCTAGCTAGAGGCAGCGGCAAGCCTCGGGAGCACACCTGCGGGCGCCCCCAGCCCGCACCAGCATTCTCTGAGGGAAGAGGAGCCCCCAGGCCTCATCTGCCTCTGGCTGGCGGGCTCGCCGGCTCGCGCGTGCGCAGTCCAGGACTCCTCACAGGAAAGGCTTGTCTAGGGAGGGGCCGTGCCCGGGGTGGGGGGCGGCTGCTGCTGGGACACACCTACTCCTGACGCCCACTGGGTGGTCCACGCGAGATGAGCTCGGTGCTGGGGTACGGGCTGTCCCGCCGTGGCCTCCTGAGCCCGAGCGGACACGCGTGGGCCCTCTGCGAGGGCCGGCAGGGCCGCAGTCTGGGCCCTCCTGCATTCCTGACCGCCTCTGAGGTTCCCCCCACCTCCCTTGGATCCCCGGGTCATACAAACATTCTCTGAGGACAGTTCGAGCCCACGGCAGCGTCCTCCTCTGGCTCCCTGGCTCCCTGGCTCATGCATGTGCAGACCAGGACTCCCTGTGCTAAGAGCTGGTAGGGCGGGGCTGTTCCTAGGGGCTCCTGCTGGGACACACCTACTCCTGACGCGCACTGGGTGGTCCACGCGACATGAGCTCGGTGCTGGGGTACGGGCTGTCCCGCCGTGGCCTCCTGAGCCCGAGCGGACACGCGTGGGCCCTCTCCGAGGGCCGGCAGGGCCGCAGTCTGGGCCCTCCTGCGTTCCTGGGCGCCTCCGAGGTTCCCCCCACCTCCCTTGGGCCGGGCCGGGACGAGGCGCAGCCCCAGGAACCCTGTGCCACCTGGCTGGCCCGTGGAGGCCCCGCCCACGGGCAGGGCAGCAAGCTCCAGAGCCCCACGGCCGCTGCACCCGACCCTGCAGCCTGCTGGCCGGCTGGAGCCACAGACACGGCAGGTCTCCCCCGGCCAAGCCAAGAGTTGGCAGCGCGCTCCCCAAAAGCCTCCGCTGGCAGTTCCCGGGAGGATGCAACTGGCTGCCCCTGGCTGGCTCCCTCCCACTGGTCGGGCAATGCAAAGCCAGACCCACTTCTGCCCCCTGGGGTCCTGGCCTCCAGGGCGTGCTTAGGAGCGGAGCGGGCGGGCCCCCTTCGGCTTCTGTCTGCCCTTCGCCCGCCCGCACGCCCGCCCGCCCGCCCCCCCGCCCGCGGAGCCTGCTGCAGCCAGCCCTGGCTCTAGGAGGCTGGCCAGCCGGCACTGCCAACTGGCCCCAGGTGCTAGCTAGAGGCAGCGGCAAGCCTCGGGAGCACACCTGCGGGCGCCCCCAGCCCGCACCAGCATTCTCTGAGGGAAGAGGAGCCCCAGGCCTCATCTGCCTCTGGCTGGCGGGCTCGCCGGCTCGCGCGTGCGCAGTCCAGGACTCCTCACAGGAAAGGCTTGTCTAGGGAGGGGCCGTTCCCGGGGTGGGGGGCGGCTGCTGCTGGGACACACCTACTCCTGACGCCCACTGGGTGGTCCACGCGAGATGAGCTCGGTGCTGGGGTACGGGCTGTCCCGCCGTGGCCTCCTGAGCCCGAGCGGACACGCGTGGGCCCTCTGCGAGGGCCGGCAGGGCCGCAGTCTGGGCCCTCCTGCATTCCTGACCGCCTCTGAGGTTCCCCCCACCTCCCTTGGATCCCCGGGTCATACAAACATTCTCTGAGGACAGTTCGAGCCCACGGCAGCGTCCTCCTCTGGCTCCCTGGCTCCCTGGCTCATGCATGTGCAGACCAGGACTCCCTGTGCTAAGAGCTGGTAGGGCGGGGCTGTTCCTAGGGGCTCCTGCTGGGACACACCTACTCCTGACGCGCACTGGGTGGTCCACGCGACATGAGCTCGGTGCTGGGGTACGGGCTGTCCCGCCGTGGCCTCCTGAGCCCAAGCGGACACGCGTGGGCCCTCTCCGAGGGCCGGCAGGGCCGCAGTCTGGGCCCTCCTGCGTTCTTGGGCGCCTCCGAGGTTCCCCCCACCTCCCTTGGGCCGGGCCGGGACGAGGCGCAGCCCCAGGAACCCTGTGCCACCTGGCTGGCCCGTGGAGGCCCCGCCCACGGGCAGGGCAGCAAGCTCCAGAGCCCCACGGCCGCTGCACCCGACCCTGCAGCCTGCTGGCCGGCTGGAGCCACAGACACGGCAGGTCTCCCCCGGCCAAGCCAAGAGTTGGCAGCGCGCTCCCCAAAAGCCTCCGCTGGCAGTTCCCGGGAGGATGCAACTGGCTGCCCCTGGCTGGCTCCCTCCCGCTGGTCGGGCAATGCAAAGCCAGACCCACTTCTGCCCCCTGGGGTCCTGGCCTCCAGGGCGTGCTTAGGAGCGGAGCGGGCGGGCCCCCTTCGGCTTCTGTCTGCCCTTCGCCCGCCCGCACGCCCGCCCGCCCGCCCCCCCGCCCGCGGAGCCTGCTGCAGCCAGCCCTGGCTCTAGGAGGCTGGCCAGCCGGCACTGCCAACTGGCCCCAGGTGCTAGCTAGAGGCAGCGGCAAGCCTCGGGAGCACACCTGCGGGCGCCCCCAGCCCGCACCAGCATTCTCTGAGGGAAGAGGAGCCCCCAGGCCTCATCTGCCTCTGGCTGGCGGGCTCGCCGGC
This sequence comes from Oryctolagus cuniculus, assembly GCF_051225735.1. Classification (NCBI taxonomy): domain Eukaryota; kingdom Metazoa; phylum Chordata; class Mammalia; order Lagomorpha; family Leporidae; genus Oryctolagus; species Oryctolagus cuniculus. The sequence continues at coordinate 137,568 of NC_142886.1, read as the reverse complement.
TCGCGCGTGCGCAGTCCAGGACTCCTCACAGGAAAGGCTTGTCTAGGGAGGGGCCGTGCCCGGGGTGGGGGGCGGCTGCTGCTGGGACACACCTACTCCTGACGCCCACTGGGTGGTCCACGCGAGATGAGCTCGGTGCTGGGGTACGGGCTGTCCCGCCGTGGCCTCCTGAGCCCGAGCGGACACGCGTGGGCCCTCTGCGAGGGCCGGCAGGGCCGCAGTCTGGGCCCTCCTGCATTCCTGACCGCCTCTGAGGTTCCCCCCACCTCCCTTGGATCCCCGGGTCATACAAACATTCTCTGAGGACAGTTCGAGCCCACGGCAGCGTCCTCCTCTGGCTCCCTGGCTCCCTGGCTCATGCATGTGCAGACCAGGACTCCCTGTGCTAAGAGCTGGTAGGGCGGGGCTGTTCCTAGGGGCTCCTGCTGGGACACACCTACTCCTGACGCGCACTGGGTGGTCCACGCGACATGAGCTCGGTGCTGGGGTACGGGCTGTCCCGCCGTGGCCTCCTGAGCCCGAGCGGACACGCGTGGGCCCTCTCCGAGGGCCGGCAGGGCCGCAGTCTGGGCCCTCCTGCGTTCCTGGGCGCCTCCGAGGTTCCCCCCACCTCCCTTGGGCCGGGCCGGGACGAGGCGCAGCCCCAGGAACCCTGTGCCACCTGGCTGGCCCGTGGAGGCCCCGCCCACGGGCAGGGCAGCAAGCTCCAGAGCCCCACGGCCGCTGCACCCGACCCTGCAGCCTGCTGGCCGGCTGGAGCCACAGACACGGCAGGTCTCCCCCGGCCAAGCCAAGAGTTGGCAGCGCGCTCCCCAAAAGCCTCCGCTGGCAGTTCCCGGGAGGATGCAACTGGCTGCCCCTGGCTGGCTCCCTCCCACTGGTCGGGCAATGCAAAGCCAGACCCACTTCTGCCCCCTGGGGTCCTGGCCTCCAGGGCGTGCTTAGGAGCGGAGCGGGCGGGCCCCCTTCGGCTTCTGTCTGCCCTTCGCCCGCCCGCACGCCCGCCCGCCCGCCCGCGGAGCCTGCTGCAGCCAGCCCTGGCTCTAGGAGGCTGGCCAGCCGGCACTGCCAACTGGCCCCAGGTGCTAGCTAGAGGCAGCGGCAAGCCTCGGGAGCACACCTGCGGGCGCCCCCAGCCCGCACCAGCATTCTCTGAGGGAAGAGGAGCCCCAGGCCTCATCTGCCTCTGGCTGGCGGGCTCGCCGGCTCGCGCGTGCGCAGTCCAGGACTCCTCACAGGAAAGGCTTGTCTAGGGAGGGGCCGTTCCCGGGGTGGGGGGCGGCTGCTGCTGGGACACACCTACTCCTGACGCCCACTGGGTGGTCCACGCGAGATGAGCTCGGTGCTGGGGTACGGGCTGTCCCGCCGTGGCCTCCTGAGCCCGAGCGGACACGCGTGGGCCCTCTGCGAGGGCCGGCAGGGCCGCAGTCTGGGCCCTCCTGCATTCCTGACCGCCTCTGAGGTTCCCCCCACCTCCCTTGGATCCCCGGGTCATACAAACATTCTCTGAGGACAGTTCGAGCCCACGGCAGCGTCCTCCTCTGGCTCCCTGGCTCCCTGGCTCATGCATGTGCAGACCAGGACTCCCTGTGCTAAGAGCTGGTAGGGCGGGGCTGTTCCTAGGGGCTCCTGCTGGGACACACCTACTCCTGACGCGCACTGGGTGGTCCACGCGACATGAGCTCGGTGCTGGGGTACGGGCTGTCCCGCCGTGGCCTCCTGAGCCCGAGCGGACACGCGTGGGCCCTCTCCGAGGGCCGGCAGGGCCGCAGTCTGGGCCCTCCTGCGTTCCTGGGCGCCTCCGAGGTTCCCCCCACCTCCCTTGGGCCGGGCCGGGACGAGGTGCAGCCCCAGGAACCCTGTGCCCCCTGGCTGGCCCGTGGAGGCCCCGCCCACGGGCAGGGCAGCAAGCTCCAGAGCCCCACGGCCGCTGCGCCCGACCCTGCAGCCTGCTGGCCAGCTGGAGCCACAGAGACGGCAGGTCTCCCCCGGCCAAGCCAAGAGTTGGCAGCGCGCTCCCCAAAAGCCTCTGCTGGCAGTTCCCGGGAGGATGCAACTGGCTGCCCCTGGCTGGCTCCCTCCCGCTGGTCGGGCAATGCAAAGCCAGACCCACTTCTGCCCCCTGGGGTCCTGGCCTCCAGGGCGCGCTTAGAAGCGGTGCGGGCGGGCCCCCTTCCGCTCCCATCTGCCCTTCGCCCGCCCGCCCGCCCGCCCGCCCGCGGAGCCTGCTGCAGCCAGCCCTGGCTCTAGGAGGCTGGCCAGCCGGCACTGCCAACTGGCCCCAGGTGCTAGCTAGAGGCAGCGGCAGGCCTCGGGAGCACACCTGCGGGCGCCCCCAGGCCGCACAAGCATTCTCGGAGGGAAGAGGAGCCCCAGGCATCATCTCCCTCTGGCTGGCGGGCTCGCTGGCTCGCGCGTGCGCAGTCCAGGACTCCTCACAGGGAAGGCTTGTCTAGGGAGGGGCCGTTCCCGGGGTGGGGGGCGGCTGCTGCTGGGACACACCTACTCCTGACGCCCACTGGGTGGTCCACGCGAGATGAGCTCGGTGCTGGGGTACGGGCTGTCCCGCCGTGGCCTCCTGAGCCCGAGCGGACACGCGTGGGCCCTCTGCGAGGGCCGGCAGGGCCGCAGTCTGGGCCCTCCTGCATTCCTGACCGCCTCTGAGGTTCCCCCCACCTCCCTTGGATCCCCGGGTCATACAAACATTCTCTGAGGACAGTTCGAGCCCACGGCAGCGTCCTCCTCTGGCTCCCTGGCTCCCTGGCTCATGCATGTGCAGACCAGGACTCCCTGTGCTAAGAGCTGGTAGGGCGGGGCTGTTCCTAGGGGCTCCTGCTGGGACACACCTACTCCTGACGCGCACTGGGTGGTCCACGCGACATGAGCTCGGTGCTGGGGTACGGGCTGTCCCGCCGTGGCCTCCTGAGCCCAAGCGGACACGCGTGGGCCCTCTCCGAGGGCCGGCAGGGCCGCAGTCTGGGCCCTCCTGCGTTCTTGGGCGCCTCCGAGGTTCCCCCCACCTCCCTTGGGCCGGGCCGGGACGAGGCGCAGCCCCAGGAACCCTGTGCCACCTGGCTGGCCCGTGGAGGCCCCGCCCACGGGCAGGGCAGCAAGCTCCAGAGCCCCACGGCCGCTGCACCCGACCCTGCAGCCTGCTGGCCGGCTGGAGCCACAGACACGGCAGGTCTCCCCCGGCCAAGCCAAGAGTTGGCAGCGCGCTCCCCAAAAGCCTCCGCTGGCAGTTCCCGGGAGGATGCAACTGGCTGCCCCTGGCTGGCTCCCTCCCGCTGGTCGGGCAATGCAAAGCCAGACCCACTTCTGCCCCCTGGGGTCCTGGCCTCCAGGGCGTGCTTAGGAGCGGAGCGGGCGGGCCCCCTTCGGCTTCTGTCTGCCCTTCGCCCGCCCGCACGCCCGCCCGCCCGCCCCCCCGCCCGCGGAGCCTGCTGCAGCCAGCCCTGGCTCTAGGAGGCTGGCCAGCCGGCACTGCCAACTGGCCCCAGGTGCTAGCTAGAGGCAGCGGCAAGCCTCGGGAGCACACCTGCGGGCGCCCCCAGCCCGCACCAGCATTCTCTGAGGGAAGAGGAGCCCCCAGGCCTCATCTGCCTCTGGCTGGCGGGCTCACCGGCTCGCGCGTGCGCAGTCCAGGACTCCTCACAGGAAAGGCTTGTCTAGGGAGGGGCCGTTCCCGGGGTGGGGGGCGGCTGCTGCTGGGACACACCTACTCCTGACGCCCACTGGGTGGTCCACGCGAGATGAGCTCGGTGCTGGGGTACGGGCTGTCCCGCCGTGGCCTCCTGAGCCCGAGCGGACACGCGTGGGCCCTCTGCGAGGGCCGGCAGGGCCGCAGTCTGGGCCCTCCTGCATTCCTGACCGCCTCTGAGGTTCCCCCCACCTCCCTTGGATCCCCGGGTCATACAAACATTCTCTGAGGACAGTTCGAGCCCACGGCAGCGTCCTCCTCTGGCTCCCTGGCTCCCTGGCTCATGCATGTGCAGACCAGGACTCCCTGTGCTAAGAGCTGGTAGGGCGGGGCTGTTCCTAGGGGCTCCTGCTGGGACACACCTACTCCTGACGCGCACTGGGTGGTCCACGCGACATGAGCTCGGTGCTGGGGTACGGGCTGTCCCGCCGTGGCCTCCTGAGCCCGAGCGGACACGCGTGGGCCCTCTCCGAGGGCCGGCAGGGCCGCAGTCTGGGCCCTCCTGCGTTCCTGGGCGCCTCCGAGGTTCCCCCCACCTCCCTTGGGCCGGGCCGGGACGAGGCGCAGCCCCAGGAACCCTGTGCCACCTGGCTGGCCCGTGGAGGCCCCGCCCACGGGCAGGGCAGCAAGCTCCAGAGCCCCACGGCCGCTGCACCCGACCCTGCAGCCTGCTGGCCGGCTGGAGCCACAGACACGGCAGGTCTCCCCCGGCCAAGCCAAGAGTTGGCAGCGCGCTCCCCAAAAGCCTCCGCTGGCAGTTCCCGGGAGGATGCAACTGGCTGCCCCTGGCTGGCTCCCTCCCACTGGTCGGGCAATGCAAAGCCAGACCCACTTCTGCCCCCTGGGGTCCTGGCCTCCAGGGCGTGCTTAGGAGCGGAGCGGGCGGGCCCCCTTCGGCTTCTGTCTGCCCTTCGCCCGCCCGCACGCCCGCCCGCCCGCCCGCGGAGCCTGCTGCAGCCAGCCCTGGCTCTAGGAGGCTGGCCAGCCGGCACTGCCAACTGGCCCCAGGTGCTAGCTAGAGGCAGCGGCAAGCCTCGGGAGCACACCTGCGGGCGCCCCCAGCCCGCACCAGCATTCTCTGAGGGAAGAGGAGCCCCAGGCCTCATCTGCCTCTGGCTGGCGGGCTCGCCGGCTCGCGCGTGCGCAGTCCAGGACTCCTCACAGGAAAGGCTTGTCTAGGGAGGGGCCGTTCCCGGGGTGGGGGGCGGCTGCTGCTGGGACACACCTACTCCTGACGCCCACTGGGTGGTCCACGCGAGATGAGCTCGGTGCTGGGGTACGGGCTGTCCCGCCGTGGCCTCCTGAGCCCGAGCGGACACGCGTGGGCCCTCTGCGAGGGCCGGCAGGGCCGCAGTCTGGGCCCTCCTGCATTCCTGACCGCCTCTGAGGTTCCCCCCACCTCCCTTGGATCCCCGGGTCATACAAACATTCTCTGAGGACAGTTCGAGCCCACGGCAGCGTCCTCCTCTGGCTCCCTGGCTCCCTGGCTCATGCATGTGCAGACCAGGACTCCCTGTGCTAAGAGCTGGTAGGGCGGGGCTGTTCCTAGGGGCTCCTGCTGGGACACACCTACTCCTGACGCGCACTGGGTGGTCCACGCGACATGAGCTCGGTGCTGGGGTACGGGCTGTCCCGCCGTGGCCTCCTGAGCCCGAGCGGACACGCGTGGGCCCTCTCCGAGGGCCGGCAGGGCCGCAGTCTGGGCCCTCCTGCGTTCCTGGGCGCCTCCGAGGTTCCCCCCACCTCCCTTGGGCCGGGCCGGGACGAGGTGCAGCCCCAGGAACCCTGTGCCCCCTGGCTGGCCCGTGGAGGCCCCGCCCACGGGCAGGGCAGCAAGCTCCAGAGCCCCACGGCCGCTGCGCCCGACCCTGCAGCCTGCTGGCCAGCTGGAGCCACAGAGACGGCAGGTCTCCCCCGGCCAAGCCAAGAGTTGGCAGCGCGCTCCCCAAAAGCCTCTGCTGGCAGTTCCCGGGAGGATGCAACTGGCTGCCCCTGGCTGGCTCCCTCCCGCTGGTCGGGCAATGCAAAGCCAGACCCACTTCTGCCCCCTGGGGTCCTGGCCTCCAGGGCGCGCTTAGAAGCGGTGCGGGCGGGCCCCCTTCCGCTCCCATCTGCCCTTCGCCCGCCCGCCCGCCCGCCCGCCCGCGGAGCCTGCTGCAGCCAGCCCTGGCTCTAGGAGGCTGGCCAGCCGGCACTGCCAACTGGCCCCAGGTGCTAGCTAGAGGCAGCGGCAGGCCTCGGGAGCACACCTGCGGGCGCCCCCAGGCCGCACAAGCATTCTCGGAGGGAAGAGGAGCCCCAGGCATCATCTCCCTCTGGCTGGCGGGCTCGCTGGCTCGCGCGTGCGCAGTCCAGGACTCCTCACAGGGAAGGCTTGTCTAGGGAGGGGCCGTTCCCGGGGTGGGGGGCGGCTGCTGCTGGGACACACCTACTCCTGACGCCCACTGGGTGGTCCACGCGAGATGAGCTCGGTGCTGGGGTACGGGCTGTCCCACCGTGGCCTCCTGAGCCCGAGCGGACACGCGTGGGCCCTCTCCGAGGGCTGGCAGGGCCGGAGTCTGGGCCCTCCTGCGTTCCTGGGTGCCTCCGAGGTTCCCCCCACCTCCCTTGGGCCGGGCCGGGACGAGGCGCAGCCCCAGGAACCCTGTGCCACCTGGCTGGCCCGTGGAGGCCCCGCCCACGGGCAGGGCAGCAAGCTCCAGAGCCCCACGGCCGATGCGCCCGACCCTGCAGCCTGCTGGCCGGCTGGAGCCACAGAGACGGCAGGTCTCCCCCGGCCAAGCCAAGAGTTGGCAGCGCGCTCCCCAAAAGCCTCTGCTGGCAGTTCCCGGGAGGATGCAACTGGCTGCCCCTGGCTGGCTCCCTCCCGCTGGTCGGGCAATGCAAAGCCAGACCCACTTCTGCCCCCTGGGGTCCTGGCCTCCAGGGCGCGCTTAGAAGCGGTGCGGGTGGGCCCCCTTCCGCTCCCGTCTGCCCTTCGCCCGCCCGCCCGCGGAGCCTGCTGCAGCCAGCCCTGGCTCTAGGAGGCTGGCCAGCCGGCACTGCCAACTGGCCCCAGGTGCTAGCTAGAGGCAGCGGCAGGCCTCGGGAGCACACCTGCGGGCGCCCCCAGGCCGCACAAGCATTCTCGGAGGGAAGAGGAGCCCCAGGCATCATCTCCCTCTGGCTGGCGGGCTCGCCGGCTCGCGCGTGCGCAGTCCAGGACTCCTCACAGGGAAGGCTTGTCTAGGGAGGGGCCGTGCCCGGGGTGGGGGGCGGCTGCTGCTGGGACACACCTACTCCTGACGCCCACTGGGTGGTCCACGCGAGATGAGCTCGGTGCTGGGGTACGGGCTGTCCCACCGTGGCCTCCTGAGCCCGAGCGGACACGCGTGGGCCCTCTCCGAGGGCCAGCAGGGCCGGAGTCTGGGCCCTCCTGCGTTCCTGGGCGCCTCCGAGGTTCCCCCCACCTCCCTTGGATCCCCGGGTCATACAAACATTCTCTGAGGACAGTTCGAGCCCACGGCAGCGTCCTCCTCTGGCTCTCTGGCTCTCTGGCTCCCTGGCTCATGCATGTGCAGACCAGGACTCCCTGTGCTAAGAGCTGGTAGGGCGGGGCTGTTCCTAGGGGCTCCTGCTGGGACACACCTACTCCTGACGCGCACTGGGTGGTCCACGCGAGATGAGCTCGGTGCTGGGGTACTGGCTGTCCCACCGTGGCCTCCTGAGCCCGAGCGGACACGCGTGGGCCCTCTCCGAGGGCTGGCAGGGCCAGAGTCTGGGCCCTCCTGCGTTCCTGGGTGCCTCCGAGGTTCCCCCCACCTCCCTTGGGCCGGGCCGGGACGAGGCGCAGCCCCAGGAACCCTGTGCCACCTGGCTGGCCCGTGGAGGCCCCGCCCACGGGCAGGGCAGCAAGCTCCAGAGCCCCACGGCCGCTGCGCCCGACCCTGCAGCCTGCTGGCCGGCTGGAGCCACAGAGACGGCAGGTCTCCCCCGGCCAAGCCAAGAGTTGGCAGCGCGCTCCCCAAAAGCCTCTGCTGGCAGTTCCCGGGAGGATGCAACTGGCTGCCCCTGGCTGGCTCCCTCCCGCTGGTCGGGCAATGCAAAGCCAGACCCACTTCTGCCCCCTGGGGTCCTGGCCTCCAGGGCGCGCTTAGAAGCGGTGCGGGCGGGCCCCCTTCCGCTCCCGTCTGCCCTTCGCCCGCCCGCCCGCGGAGCCTGCTGCAGCCAGCCCTGGCTCTAGGAGGCTGGCCAGCCGGCACTGCCAACTGGCCCCAGGTGCTAGCTAGAGGCAGCGGCAGGCCTCAGGAGCACACCTGCGGGCGCCCCCAGGCCGCACAAGCATTCTCGGAGGGAAGAGGAGCCCCAGGCATCATCTCCCTCTGGCTGGCGGGCTCGCCGGCTCGCGCGTGCGCAGTCCAGGACTCCTCACAGGGAAGGCTTGTCTAGGGAGGGGCCGTTCCCGGGGTGGGGGGCGGCTGCTGCTGGGACACACCTACTCCTGACGCCCACTGGGTGGTCCACGCGAGATGAGCTCGGTGCTGGGGTACGGGCTGTCCCGCCGTGGCCTCCTGAGCCCGAGCGGACACGCGTGGGCCCTCTCCGAGGGCCGGCAGGGCCGCAGTCTGGGCCCTCCTGCGTTCCTGGGCGCCTCCGAGGTTCCCCCCACCTCCCTTGGGCCGGGCCGGGACGAGGCGCAGCCCCAGGAACCCTGTGCCACCTGGCTGGCCCGTGGAGGCCCCGCCCACGGGCAGGGCAGCAAGCTCCAGAGCCCCACGGCCGCTGCACCCGACCCTGCAGCCTGCTGGCCGGCTGGAGCCACAGACACGGCAGGTCTCCCCCGGCCAAGCCAAGAGTTGGCAGCGCGCTCCCCAAAAGCCTCCGCTGGCAGTTCCCGGGAGGATGCAACTGGCTGCCCCTGGCTGGCTCCCTCCCACTGGTCGGGCAATGCAAAGCCAGACCCACTTCTGCCCCCTGGGGTCCTGGCCTCCAGGGCGTGCTTAGGAGCGGAGCGGGCGGGCCCCCTTCGGCTTCTGTCTGCCCTTCGCCCGCCCGCACGCCCGCCCGCCCGCCCGCGGAGCCTGCTGCAGCCAGCCCTGGCTCTAGGAGGCTGGCCAGCCGGCACTGCCAACTGGCCCCAGGTGCTAGCTAGAGGCAGCGGCAAGCCTCGGGAGCACACCTGCGGGCGCCCCCAGCCCGCACCAGCATTCTCTGAGGGAAGAGGAGCCCCAGGCCTCATCTGCCTCTGGCTGGCGGGCTCGCCGGCTCGCGCGTGCGCAGTCCAGGACTCCTCACAGGAAAGGCTTGTCTAGGGAGGGGCCGTTCCCGGGGTGGGGGGCGGCTGCTGCTGGGACACACCTACTCCTGACGCCCACTGGGTGGTCCACGCGAGATGAGCTCGGTGCTGGGGTACGGGCTGTCCCGCCGTGGCCTCCTGAGCCCGAGCGGACACGCGTGGGCCCTCTGCGAGGGCCGGCAGGGCCGCAGTCTGGGCCCTCCTGCATTCCTGACCGCCTCTGAGGTTCCCCCCACCTCCCTTGGATCCCCGGGTCATACAAACATTCTCTGAGGACAGTTCGAGCCCACGGCAGCGTCCTCCTCTGGCTCCCTGGCTCCCTGGCTCATGCATGTGCAGACCAGGACTCCCTGTGCTAAGAGCTGGTAGGGCGGGGCTGTTCCTAGGGGCTCCTGCTGGGACACACCTACTCCTGACGCGCACTGGGTGGTCCACGCGACATGAGCTCGGTGCTGGGGTACGGGCTGTCCCGCCGTGGCCTCCTGAGCCCGAGCGGACACGCGTGGGCCCTCTCCGAGGGCCGGCAGGGCCGCAGTCTGGGCCCTCCTGCGTTCCTGGGCGCCTCCGAGGTTCCCCCCACCTCCCTTGGGCCGGGCCGGGACGAGGTGCAGCCCCAGGAACCCTGTGCCCCCTGGCTGGCCCGTGGAGGCCCCGCCCACGGGCAGGGCAGCAAGCTCCAGAGCCCCACGGCCGCTGCGCCCGACCCTGCAGCCTGCTGGCCAGCTGGAGCCACAGAGACGGCAGGTCTCCCCCGGCCAAGCCAAGAGTTGGCAGCGCGCTCCCCAAAAGCCTCTGCTGGCAGTTCCCGGGAGGATGCAACTGGCTGCCCCTGGCTGGCTCCCTCCCGCTGGTCGGGCAATGCAAAGCCAGACCCACTTCTGCCCCCTGGGGTCCTGGCCTCCAGGGCGCGCTTAGAAGCGGTGCGGGCGGGCCCCCTTCCGCTCCCATCTGCCCTTCGCCCGCCCGCCCGCCCGCCCGCCCGCGGAGCCTGCTGCAGCCAGCCCTGGCTCTAGGAGGCTGGCCAGCCGGCACTGCCAACTGGCCCCAGGTGCTAGCTAGAGGCAGCGGCAGGCCTCGGGAGCACACCTGCGGGCGCCCCCAGGCCGCACAAGCATTCTCGGAGGGAAGAGGAGCCCCAGGCATCATCTCCCTCTGGCTGGCGGGCTCGCTGGCTCGCGCGTGCGCAGTCCAGGACTCCTCACAGGGAAGGCTTGTCTAGGGAGGGGCCGTTCCCGGGGTGGGGGGCGGCTGCTGCTGGGACACACCTACTCCTGACGCCCACTGGGTGGTCCACGCGAGATGAGCTCGGTGCTGGGGTACGGGCTGTCCCACCGTGGCCTCCTGAGCCCGAGCGGACACGCGTGGGCCCTCTCCGAGGGCTGGCAGGGCCGGAGTCTGGGCCCTCCTGCGTTCCTGGGTGCCTCCGAGGTTCCCCCCACCTCCCTTGGGCCGGGCCGGGACGAGGCGCAGCCCCAGGAACCCTGTGCCACCTGGCTGGCCCGTGGAGGCCCCGCCCACGGGCAGGGCAGCAAGCTCCAGAGCCCCACGGCCGATGCGCCCGACCCTGCAGCCTGCTGGCCGGCTGGAGCCACAGAGACGGCAGGTCTCCCCCGGCCAAGCCAAGAGTTGGCAGCGCGCTCCCCAAAAGCCTCTGCTGGCAGTTCCCGGGAGGATGCAACTGGCTGCCCCTGGCTGGCTCCCTCCCGCTGGTCGGGCAATGCAAAGCCAGACCCACTTCTGCCCCCTGGGGTCCTGGCCTCCAGGGCGCGCTTAGAAGCGGTGCGGGCGGGCCCCCTTCCGCTCCCGTCTGCCCTTCGCCCGCCCGCCCGCGGAGCCTGCTGCAGCCAGCCCTGGCTCTAGGAGGCTGGCCAGCCGGCACTGCCAACTGGCCCCAGGTGCTAGCTAGAGGCAGCGGCAGGCCTCGGGAGCACACCTGCGGGCGCCCCCAGGCCGCACAAGCATTCTCGGAGGGAAGAGGAGCCCCAGGCATCATCTCCCTCTGGCTGGCGGGCTCGCCGGCTCGCGCGTGCGCAGTCCAGGACTCCTCACAGGGAAGGCTTGTCTAGGGAGGGGCCGTGCCCGGGGTGGGGGGCGGCTGCTGCTGGGACACACCTACTCCTGACGCCCACTGGGTGGTCCACGCGAGATGAGCTCGGTGCTGGGGTACGGGCTGTCCCACCGTGGCCTCCTGAGCCCGAGCGGACACGCGTGGGCCCTCTCCGAGGGCCAGCAGGGCCGGAGTCTGGGCCCTCCTGCGTTCCTGGGCGCCTCCGAGGTTCCCCCCACCTCCCTTGGATCCCCGGGTCATACAAACATTCTCTGAGGACAGTTCGAGCCCACGGCAGCGTCCTCCTCTGGCTCTCTGGCTCTCTGGCTCCCTGGCTCATGCATGTGCAGACCAGGACTCCCTGTGCTAAGAGCTGGTAGGGCGGGGCTGTTCCTAGGGGCTCCTGCTGGGACACACCTACTCCTGACGCGCACTGGGTGGTCCACGCGAGATGAGCTCGGTGCTGGGGTACTGGCTGTCCCACCGTGGCCTCCTGAGCCCGAGCGGACACGCGTGGGCCCTCTCCGAGGGCTGGCAGGGCCAGAGTCTGGGCCCTCCTGCGTTCCTGGGTGCCTCCGAGGTTCCCCCCACCTCCCTTGGGCCGGGCCGGGACGAGGCGCAGCCCCAGGAACCCTGTGCCACCTGGCTGGCCCGTGGAGGCCCCGCCCACGGGCAGGGCAGCAAGCTCCAGAGCCCCACGGCCGCTGCGCCCGACCCTGCAGCCTGCTGGCCGGCTGGAGCCACAGAGACGGCAGGTCTCCCCCGGCCAAGCCAAGAGTTGGCAGCGCGCTCCCCAAAAGCCTCTGCTGGCAGTTCCCGGGAGGATGCAACTGGCTGCCCCTGGCTGGCTCCCTCCCGCTGGTCGGGCAATGCAAAGCCAGACCCACTTCTGCCCCCTGGGGTCCTGGCCTCCAGGGCGCGCTTAGAAGCGGTGCGGGCGGGCCCCCTTCCGCTCCCGTCTGCCCTTCGCCCGCCCGCCCGCGGAGCCTGCTGCAGCCAGCCCTGGCTCTAGGAGGCTGGCCAGCCGGCACTGCCAACTGGCCCCAGGTGCTAGCTAGAGGCAGCGGCAGGCCTCAGGAGCACACCTGCGGGCGCCCCCAGGCCGCACAAGCATTCTCGGAGGGAAGAGGAGCCCCAGGCATCATCTCCCTCTGGCTGGCGGGCTCGCCGGCTCGCGCGTGCGCAGTCCAGGACTCCTCACAGGGAAGGCTTGTCTAGGGAGGGGCCGTTCCCGGGGTGGGGGGCGGCTGCTGCTGGGACACACCTACTCCTGACGCCCACTGGGTGGTCCACGCGAGATGAGCTCGGTGCTGGGGTACGGGCTGTCCCACCGTGGCCTCCTGAGCCCGAGCGGACACGCGTGGGCCCTCTCCGAGGGCTGGCAGGGCCGGAGTCTGGGCCCTCCTGCGTTCCTGGGCGCCTCCGAGGTTCCCCCCACCTCCCTTGGGCCGGGCCGTTACGAGGAGCAGCCCCAGGAACCCTGTGCCACCTGGCTGGCCCGTGGAGGCCCCGCCCACGGGCAGGGCAGCAAGCTCCAGAGCCCCACGGCCGCTGCACCCGACCCTGCAGCCTGCTGGCCGGCTGGAGCCACAGAGACGGCAGGTCTCCCCCGGCCAAGCCAAGAGTTGGCAGCGCGCTCCCCAAAAGCCTCCGCTGGCAGTTCCCGGGAGGATGCAACTGGCTGCCCCTGGCTGGCTCCCTCCCGCTGGTCGGGCAATGCAAAGCCAGACCCACTTCTGCCCCCTGGGGTCCTGGCCTCCAGGGCGTGCTTAGGAGCGGAGCGGGCGGGCCCCCTTCCGCTTCTGTCTGCCCTTCGCCCGCCCGCACGCCCGCCCGCCCGCCCCCCCGCCCGCGGAGCCTGCTGCAGCCAGCCCTGGCTCTAGGAGGCTGGCCAGCCGCACTGCCAACTGGCCCCAGGTGCTAGCTAGAGGCAGCGGCAAGCCTCGGGAGCACACCTGCGGGCGCCCCCAGCCCGCACCAGCATTCTCTGAGGGAAGAGGAGCCCCAGGCCTCATCTGCCTCTGGCTGGCGGGCTCGCCGGCTCGCGCGTGCGCAGTCCAGGACTCCTCACAGGAAAGGCTTGTCTAGGGAGGGGCCGTTCCCGGGGTGGGGGGCGGCTGCTGCTGGGACACACCTACTCCTGACGCCCACTGGGTGGTCCACGCGAGATGAGCTCGGTGCTGGGGTACGGGCTGTCCCGCCGTGGCCTCCTGAGCCCGAGCGGACACGCGTGGGCCCTCTGCGAGGGCCGGCAGGGCCGCAGTCTGGGCCCTCCTGCATTCCTGACCGCCTCTGAGGTTCCCCCCACCTCCCTTGGATCCCCGGGTCATACAAACATTCTCTGAGGACAGTTCGAGCCCACGGCAGCGTCCTCCTCTGGCTCCCTGGCTCCCTGGCTCATGCATGTGCAGACCAGGACTCCCTGTGCTAAGAGCTGGTAGGGCGGGGCTGTTCCTAGGGGCTCCTGCTGGGACACACCTACTCCTGACGCGCACTGGGTGGTCCACGCGACATGAGCTCGGTGCTGGGGTACGGGCTGTCCCGCCGTGGCCTCCTGAGCCCGAGCGGACACGCGTGGGCCCTCTGCGAGGGCCGGCAGGGCCGCAGTCTGGGCCCTCCTGCATTCCTGACCGCCTCTGAGGTTCCCCCCACCTCCCTTGGATCCCCGGGTCATACAAACATTCTCTGAGGACAGTTCGAGCCCACGGCAGCGTCCTCCTCTGGCTCCCTGGCTCCCTGGCTCATGCATGTGCAGACCAGGACTCCCTGTGCTAAGAGCTGGTAGGGCGGGGCTGTTCCTAGGGGCTCCTGCTGGGACACACCTACTCCTGACGCGCACTGGGTGGTCCACGCGACATGAGCTCGGTGCTGGGGTACGGGCTGTCCCGCCGTGGCCTCCTGAGCCCGAGCGGACACGCGTGGGCCCTCTCCGAGGGCCGGCAGGGCCGCAGTCTGGGCCCTCCTGCGTTCCTGGGCGCCTCCGAGGTTCCCCCCACCTCCCTTGGGCCGGGCCGGGACGAGGCGCAGCCCCAGGAACCCTGTGCCACCTGGCTGGCCCGTGGAGGCCCCGCCCACGGGCAGGGCAGCAAGCTCCAGAGCCCCACGGCCGCTGCACCCGACCCTGCAGCCTGCTGGCCGGCTGGAGCCACAGACACGGCAGGTCTCCCCCGGCCAAGCCAAGAGTTGGCAGCGCGCTCCCCAAAAGCCTCCGCTGGCAGTTCCCGGGAGGATGCAACTGGCTGCCCCTGGCTGGCTCCCTCCCGCTGGTCGGGCAATGCAAAGCCAGACCCACTTCTGCCCCCTGGGGTCCTGGCCTCCAGGGCGTGCTTAGGAGCGGAGCGGGCGGGCCCCCTTCCGCTTCTGTCTGCCCTTCGCCCGCCCCCCCGCCCGCGGAGCCTGCTGCAGCCAGCCCTGGCTCTAGGAGGCTGGCCAGCCGGCACTCCCAACTGGCCCCAGGTGCTAGCTAGAGGCAGCGGCAAGCCTCGGGAGCACACCTGCGGGCGCCCCCAGCCCGCACCAGCATTCTCTGAGGGAAGAGGAGCCCCAGGCCTCATCTGCCTCTGGCTGGCGGGCTCGCCGGCTCGCGCGTGCGCAGTCCAGGACTCCTCACAGGAAAGGCTTGTCTAGGGAGGGGCCGTGCCCGGGGTGGGGGGCGGCTGCTGCTGGGACACACCTACTCCTGACGCCCACTGGGTGGTCCACGCGAGATGAGCTCGGTGCTGGGGTACGGGCTGTCCCGCCGTGGCCTCCTGAGCCCGAGCGGACACGCGTGGGCCCTCTGCGAGGGACGGCAGGGCCGCAGTCTGGGCCCTCCTGCATTCCTGACCGCCTCTGAGGTTCCCCCCACCTCCCTTGGATCCCCGGGTCATACAAACATTATCTGAGGACAGTTCGAGCCCACGGCAGCGTCCTCCTCTGGCTCCCTGGCTCCCTGGCTCATGCATGTGCAGACCAGGACTCCCTGTGCTAAGAGCTGGTAGGGCGGGGCTGTTCCTAGGGGCTCCTGCTGGGACACACCTACTCCTGACGCGCACTGGGTGGTCCACGCGACATGAGCTCGGTGCTGGGGTACGGGCTGTCCCGCCGTGGCCTCCTGAGCCCGAGCGGACACGCGTGGGCCCTCTCCGAGGGCCGGCAGGGCCGCAGTCTGGGCCCTCCTGCGTTCCTGGGCTCCTCCGAGGTTCCCCCCACCTTCCTTGGGCCGGGCCGGGACGAGGCGCAGCCCCAGGAACCCTGTGCCACCTGGCTGGCCCGTGGAGGCCCCGCCCACGGGCAGGGCAGCAAGCTCCAGAGCCCCACGGCCGCTGCACCCGACCCTGCAGCCTGCTGGCCGGCTGGAGCCACAGACACGGCAGGTCTCCCCCGGCCAAGCCAAGAGTTGGCAGCGCGCTCCCCAAAAGCCTCCGCTGGCAGTTCCCGGGAGGATGCAACTGGCTGCCCCTGGCTGGCTCCCTCCCGCTGGTCGGGCAATGCAAAGCCAGACCCACTTCTGCCCCCTGGGGTCCTGGCCTCCAGGGCGTGCTTAGGAGCGGAGCGGGCGGGCCCCCTTCGGCTTCTGTCTGCCCTTCGCCCGCCCGCACGCCCGCCCGCCCGCCCGCCCACGGAGCCTGCTGCAGCCAGCCCTGGCTCTAGGAGGCTGGCCAGCCGGCACTGCCAACTGGCCCCAGGTGCTAGCTAGAGGCAGCGGCAAGCCTCGGGAGCACACCTGCGGGCGCCCCCAGCCCGCACCAGCATTCTCTGAGGGAAGAGGAGCCCCAGGCCTCATCTGCCTCTGGCTGGCGGGCTCGCCGGCTCGCGCGTGCGCAGTCCAGGACTCCTCACAGGAAAGGCTTGTCTAGGGAGGGGCCGTGCCCGGGGTGGGGGGCGGCTGCTGCTGGGACACACCTACTCCTGACGCCCACTGGGTGGTCCACGCGAGATGAGCTCGGTGCTGGGGTACGGGCTGTCCCGCCGTGGCCTCCTGAGCCCGAGCGGACACGCGTGGGCCCTCTGCGAGGGCCGGCAGGGCCGCAGTCTGGGCCCTCCTGCATTCCTGACCGCCTCTGAGGTTCCCCCCACCTCCCTTGGATCCCCGGGTCATACAAACATTCTCTGAGGACAGTTCGAGCCCACGGCAGCGTCCTCCTCTGGCTCCCTGGCTCCCTGGCTCATGCATGTGCAGACCAGGACTCCCTGTGCTAAGAGCTGGTAGGGCGGGGCTGTTCCTAGGGGCTCCTGCTGGGACACACCTACTCCTGACGCGCACTGGGTGGTCCACGCGACATGAGCTCGGTGCTGGGGTACGGGCTGTCCCGCCGTGGCCTCCTGAGCCCGAGCGGACACGCGTGGGCCCTCTCCGAGGGCCGGCAGGGCCGCAGTCTGGGCCCTCCTGCGTTCCTGGGCGCCTCCGAGGTTCCCCCCACCTCCCTTGGGCCGGGCCGGGACGAGGCGCAGCCCCAGGAACCCTGTGCCACCTGGCTGGCCCGTGGAGGCCCCGCCCACGGGCAGGGCAGCAAGCTCCAGAGCCCCACGGCCGCTGCACCCGACCCTGCAGCCTGCTGGCCGGCTGGAGCCACAGACACGGCAGGTCTCCCCCGGCCAAGCCAAGAGTTGGCAGCGCGCTCCCCAAAAGCCTCCGCTGGCAGTTCCCGGGAGGATGCAACTGGCTGCCCCTGGCTGGCTCCCTCCCGCTGGTCGGGCAATGCAAAGCCAGACCCACTTCTGCCCCCTGGGGTCCTGGCCTCCAGGGCGTGCTTAGGAGCGGAGCGGGCGGGCCCCCTTCCGCTTCTGTCTGCCCTTCGCCCGCCCGCACGCCCGCCCGCCCGCCCGCGGAGCCTGCTGCAGCCAGCCCTGGCTCTAGGAGGCTGGCCAGCCGGCACTGCCAACTGGCCCCAGGTGCTAGCTAGAGGCAGCGGCAAGCCTCGGGAGCACACCTGCGGGCGCCCCCAGCCCGCACCAGCATTCTCTGAGGGAAGAGGAGCCCCAGGCCTCATCTGCCTCTGGCTGGCGGGCTCGCCGGCTCGCGCGTGCGCAGTCCAGGACTCCTCACAGGAAAGGCTTGTCTAGGGAGGGGCCGTTCCCGGGGTGGGGGGCGGCTGCTGCTGGGACACACCTACTCCTGACGCCCACTGGGTGGTCCACGCGAGATGAGCTCGGTGCTGGGGTACGGGCTGTCCCGCCGTGGCCTCCTGAGCCCGAGCGGACATGCGTGGGCCCTCTGCGAGGGCCGGCAGGGCCGCAGTCTGGGCCCTCCTGCATTCCTGACCGCCTCTGAGGTTCCCCCCACCTCCCTTGGATCCCCGGGTCATACAAACATTCTCTGAGGACAGTTCGAGCCCACGGCAGCGTCCTCCTCTGGCTCCCTGGCTCCCTGGCTCATGCATGTGCAGACCAGGACTCCCTGTGCTAAGAGCTGGTAGGGCGGGGCTGTTCCTAGGGGCTCCTGCTGGGACACACCTACTCCTGACGCGCACTGGGTGGTCCACGCGACATGAGCTCGGTGCTGGGGTACGGGCTGTCCCGCCGTGGCCTCCTGAGCCCGAGCGGACACGCGTGGGCCCTCTCCGAGGGCCGGCAGGGCCGCAGTCTGGGCCCTCCTGCGTTCCTGGGCGCCTCCGAGGTTCCCCCCACCTCCCTTGGGCCGGGCCGGGACGAGGCGCAGCCCCAGGAACCCTGTGCCACCTGGCTGGCCCGTGGAGGCCCCGCCCACGGGCAGGGCAGCAAGCTCCAGAGCCCCACGGCCGCTGCACCCGACCCTGCAGCCTGCTGGCCGGCTGGAGCCACAGACACGGCAGGTCTCCCCCGGCCAAGCCAAGAGTTGGCAGCGCGCTCCCCAAAAGCCTCCGCTGGCAGTTCCCGGGAGGATGCAACTGGCTGCCCCTGGCTGGCTCCCTCCCGCTGGTCGGGCAATGCAAAGCCAGACCCACTTCTGCCCCCTGGGGTCCTGGCCTCCAGGGCGTGCTTAGGAGCGGAGCGAGCGGGCGGGCCCCCTTCCGCTTCTGTCTGCCCTTCGCCCGCCCCCCCGCCCGCGGAGCCTGCTGCAGCCAGCCCTGGCTCTAGGAGGCTGGCCAGCCGGCACTGCCAACTGGCCCCAGGTGCTAGCTAGAGGCAGCGGCAAGCCTCGGGAGCACACCTGCGGGCGCCCCCAGCCCGCACCAGCATTCTCTGAGGGAAGAGGAGCCCCAGGCCTCATCTGCCTCTGGCTGGCGGGCTCGCCGGCTCGCGCGTGCGCAGTCCAGGACTCCTCACAGGAAAGGCTTGTCTAGGGAGGGGCCGTGCCCGGGGTGGGGGGCGGCTGCTGCTGGGACACACCTACTCCTGACGCCCACTGGGTGGTCCACGCGAGATGAGCTCGGTGCTGGGGTACGGGCTGTCCCGCCGTGGCCTCCTGAGCCCGAGCGGACACGCGTGGGCCCTCTGCGAGGGCCGGCAGGGCCGCAGTCTGGGCCCTCCTGCATTCCTGACCGCCTCTGAGGTTCCCCCCACCTCCCTTGGATCCCCGGGTCATACAAACATTATCTGAGGACAGTTCGAGCCCACGGCAGCGTCCTCCTCTGGCTCCCTGGCTCCCTGGCTCATGCATGTGCAGACCAGGACTCCCTGTGCTAAGAGCTGGTAGGGCGGGGCTGTTCCTAGGGGCTCCTGCTGGGACACACCTACTCCTGACGCGCACTGGGTGGTCCACGCGACATGAGCTCGGTGCTGGGGTACGGGCTGTCCCGCCGTGGCCTCCTGAGCCCGAGCGGACACGCGTGGGCCCTCTCCGAGGGCCGGCAGGGCCGCAGTCTGGGCCCTCCTGCGTTCCTGGGCTCCTCCGAGGTTCCCCCCACCTTCCTTGGGCCGGGCCGGGACGAGGCGCAGCCCCAGGAACCCTGTGCCACCTGGCTGGCCCGTGGAGGCCCCGCCCACGGGCAGGGCAGCAAGCTCCAGAGCCCCACGGCCGCTGCACCCGACCCTGCAGCCTGCTGGCCGGCTGGAGCCACAGACACGGCAGGTCTCCCCCGGCCAAGCCAAGAGTTGGCAGCGCGCTCCCCAAAAGCCTCCGCTGGCAGTTCCCGGGAGGATGCAACTGGCTGCCCCTGGCTGGCTCCCTCCCGCTGGTCGGGCAATGCAAAGCCAGACCCACTTCTGCCCCCTGGGGTCCTGGCCTCCAGGGCGTGCTTAGGAGCGGAGCGGGCGGGCCCCCTTCCGCTTCTGTCTGCCCTTCGCCCGCCCGCACGCCCGCCCGCCCGCCCGCCCACGGAGCCTGCTGCAGCCAGCCCTGGCTCTAGGAGGCTGGCCAGCCGGCACTGCCAACTGGCCCCAGGTGCTAGCTAGAGGCAGCGGCAAGCCTCGGGAGCACACCTGCGGGCGCCCCCAGCCCGCACCAGCATTCTCTGAGGGAAGAGGAGCCCCAGGCCTCATCTGCCTCTGGCTGGCGGGCTCGCCGGCTCGCGCGTGCGCAGTCCAGGACTCCTCACAGGAAAGGCTTGTCTAGGGAGGGGCCGTGCCCGGGGTGGGGGGCGGCTGCTGCTGGGACACACCTACTCCTGACGCCCACTGGGTGGTCCACGCGAGATGAGCTCGGTGCTGGGGTACGGGCTGTCCCGCCGTGGCCTCCTGAGCCCGAGCGGACACGCGTGGGCCCTCTGCGAGGGCCGGCAGGGCCGCAGTCTGGGCCCTCCTGCATTCCTGACCGCCTCTGAGGTTCCCCCCACCTCCCTTGGATCCCCGGGTCATACAAACATTCTCTGAGGACAGTTCGAGCCCACGGCAGCGTCCTCCTCTGGCTCCCTGGCTCCCTGGCTCATGCATGTGCAGACCAGGACTCCCTGTGCTAAGAGCTGGTAGGGCGGGGCTGTTCCTAGGGGCTCCTGCTGGGACACACCTACTCCTGACGCGCACTGGGTGGTCCACGCGACATGAGCTCGGTGCTGGGGTACGGGCTGTCCCGCCGTGGCCTCCTGAGCCCGAGCGGACACGCGTGGGCCCTCTCCGAGGGCCGGCAGGGCCGCAGTCTGGGCCCTCCTGCGTTCCTGGGCGCCTCCGAGGTTCCCCCCACCTCCCTTGGGCCGGGCCGGGACGAGGCGCAGCCCCAGGAACCCTGTGCCACCTGGCTGGCCCGTGGAGGCCCCGCCCACGGGCAGGGCAGCAAGCTCCAGAGCCCCACGGCCGCTGCACCCGACCCTGCAGCCTGCTGGCCGGCTGGAGCCACAGACACGGCAGGTCTCCCCCGGCCAAGCCAAGAGTTGGCAGCGCGCTCCCCAAAAGCCTCCGCTGGCAGTTCCCGGGAGGATGCAACTGGCTGCCCCTGGCTGGCTCCCTCCCGCTGGTCGGGCAATGCAAAGCCAGACCCACTTCTGCCCCCTGGGGTCCTGGCCTCCAGGGCGTGCTTAGGAGCGGAGCGGGCGGGCCCCCTTCCGCTTCTGTCTGCCCTTCGCCCGCCCGCACGCCCGCCCGCCCGCCCGCGGAGCCTGCTGCAGCCAGCCCTGGCTCTAGGAGGCTGGCCAGCCGGCACTGCCAACTGGCCCCAGGTGCTAGCTAGAGGCAGCGGCAAGCCTCGGGAGCACACCTGCGGGCGCCCCCAGCCCGCACCAGCATTCTCTGAGGGAAGAGGAGCCCCAGGCCTCATCTGCCTCTGGCTGGCGGGCTCGCCGGCTCGCGCGTGCGCAGTCCAGGACTCCTCACAGGAAAGGCTTGTCTAGGGAGGGGCCGTTCCCGGGGTGGGGGGCGGCTGCTGCTGGGACACACCTACTCCTGACGCCCACTGGGTGGTCCACGCGAGATGAGCTCGGTGCTGGGGTACGGGCTGTCCCGCCGTGGCCTCCTGAGCCCGAGCGGACATGCGTGGGCCCTCTGCGAGGGCCGGCAGGGCCGCAGTCTGGGCCCTCCTGCATTCCTGACCGCCTCTGAGGTTCCCCCCACCTCCCTTGGATCCCCGGGTCATACAAACATTCTCTGAGGACAGTTCGAGCCCACGGCAGCGTCCTCCTCTGGCTCCCTGGCTCCCTGGCTCATGCATGTGCAGACCAGGACTCCCTGTGCTAAGAGCTGGTAGGGCGGGGCTGTTCCTAGGGGCTCCTGCTGGGACACACCTACTCCTGACGCGCACTGGGTGGTCCACGCGACATGAGCTCGGTGCTGGGGTACGGGCTGTCCCGCCGTGGCCTCCTGAGCCCGAGCGGACACGCGTGGGCCCTCTCCGAGGGCCGGCAGGGCCGCAGTCTGGGCCCTCCTGCGTTCCTGGGCGCCTCCGAGGTTCCCCCCACCTCCCTTGGGCCGGGCCGGGACGAGGCGCAGCCCCAGGAACCCTGTGCCACCTGGCTGGCCCGTGGAGGCCCCGCCCACGGGCAGGGCAGCAAGCTCCAGAGCCCCACGGCCGCTGCACCCGACCCTGCAGCCTGCTGGCCGGCTGGAGCCACAGACACGGCAGGTCTCCCCCGGCCAAGCCAAGAGTTGGCAGCGCGCTCCCCAAAAGCCTCCGCTGGCAGTTCCCGGGAGGATGCAACTGGCTGCCCCTGGCTGGCTCCCTCCCGCTGGTCGGGCAATGCAAAGCCAGACCCACTTCTGCCCCCTGGGGTCCTGGCCTCCAGGGCGTGCTTAGGAGCGGAGCGGGCGGGCCCCCTTCCGCTTCTGTCTGCCCTTCGCCCGCCCGCACGCCCGCCCGCCCGCCCCCCCGCCCGCGGAGCCTGCTGCAGCCAGCCCTGGCTCTAGGAGGCTGGCCAGCCGGCACTGCCAACTGGCCCCAGGTGCTAGCTAGAGGCAGCGGCAAGCCTCGGAGCACACCTGCGGGCGCCCCCAGCCCGCACCAGCATTCTCTGAGGGAAGAGGAGCCCCAGGCCTCATCTGCCTCTGGCTGGCGGGCTCGCCGGCTCGCGCGTGCGCAGTCCAGGACTCCTCACAGGGAAGGCTTGTCTAGGGAGGGGCCGTTCCCGGGGTGGGGGGCGGCTGCTGCTGGGACACACCTACTCCTGACGCCCACTGGGTGGTCCACGCGAGATGAGCTCGGTGCTGGGGTACGGGCTGTCCCACCGTGGCCTCCTGAGCCCGAGCGGACACGCGTGGGCCCTCTCCGAGGGCCGGCAGGGCCGGAGTCTGGGCCCTCCTGCGTTCCTGGGTGCCTCCGAGGTTCCCCCCACCTCCCTTGGATCACCGGGTCATAAAAACATTCTCTGAGGACAGTTCGAGCCCACGGCAGCGTCCTCCTCTGGCTCTCTGGCTCTCTGGCTCCCTGGCTCATAAATGTGCAGACCAGGACTCCCTGTGCTAAGAGCTGGTAGGGCGGGGCTGTTCCTAGGGGCTCCTGCTGGGACACACCTACTCCTGACGCGCACTGGGTGGTCCACGCGACATGAGCTCGGTGCTGGGGTACTGGCTGTCCCACCGTGGCCTCCTGAGCCCGAGCGGACACGCGTGGGCCCTCTCCGAGGGCTGGCAGGGCCGGAGTCTGGGCCCTCCTGCGTTCCTGGGTGCCTCCGAGGTTCCCCCCACCTCCCTTGGGCCGGGCCGGGACGAGGTGCAGCCCCAGGAACCCTGTGCCCCCTGGCTGGCCCGTGGAGGCCCCGCCCACGGGCAGGGCAGCAAGCTCCAGAGCCCCACGGCCGCTGCGCCCGACCCTGCAGCCTGCTGGCCGGCTGGAGCCACAGAGACGGCAGGTCTCCCCCGGCCAAGCCAAGAGTTGGCAGCGCGCTCCCCAAAAGCCTCTGCTGGCAGTTCCCGGGAGGATGCAACTGGCTGCCCCTGGCTGGCTCCCTCCCGCTGGTCGGGCAATGCAAAGCCAGACCCACTTCTGCCCCCTGGGGTCCTGGCCTCCAGGGCGCGCTTAGAAGCGGTGCGGGCGGGCCCCCTTCCGCTCCCGTCTGCCCTTCGCCCGCCCGCCCGCCCGCCCGCCCGCGGAGCCTGCTGCAGCCAGCCCTGGCTCTAGGAGGCTGGCCAGCCGGCACTGCCAACTGGCCCCAGGTGCTAGCTAGAGGCAGCGGCAGGCCTCGGGAGCACACCTGCGGGCGCCCCCAGGCCGCACAAGCATTCTCGGAGGGAAGAGGAGCCCCAGGCATCATCTGCCTCTGGCTGGCGGGCTCGCTGGCTCGCGCGTGCGCAGTCCAGGACTCCTCACAGGGAAGGCTTGTCTAGGGAGGGGCCGTTCCCGGGGTGGGGGGCGGCTGCTGCTGGGACACACCTACTCCTGACGCCCACTGGGTGGTCCACGCGAGATGAGCTCGGTGCTGGGGTACGGGCTGTCCCACCGTGGCCTCCTGAGCCCGAGCGGACACGCGTGGGCCCTCTCCGAGGGCTGGCAGGGCCGGAGTCTGGGCCCTCCTGCGTTCCTGGGTGCCTCCGAGGTTCCCCCCACCTCCCTTGGGCCGGGCCGGGACGAGGCGCAGCCCCAGGAACCCTGTGCCACCTGGCTGGCCCGTGGAGGCCCCGCCCACGGGCAGGGCAGCAAGCTCCAGAGCCCCACGGCCGATGCGCCCGACCCTGCAGCCTGCTGGCCGGCTGGAGCCACAGAGACGGCAGGTCTCCCCCGGCCAAGCCAAGAGTTGGCAGCGCGCTCCCCAAAAGCCTCTGCTGGCAGTTCCCGGGAGGATGCAACTGGCTGCCCCTGGCTGGCTCCCTCCCGCTGGTCGGGCAATGCAAAGCCAGACCCACTTCTGCCCCCTGGGGTCCTGGCCTCCAGGGCGCGCTTAGAAGCGGTGCGGGCGGGCCCCCTTCCGCTCCCGTCTGCCCTTCGCCCGCCCGCCCGCGGAGCCTGCTGCAGCCAGCCCTGGCTCTAGGAGGCTGGCCAGCCGGCACTGCCAACTGGCCCCAGGTGCTAGCTAGAGGCAGCGGCAGGCCTCGGGAGCACACCTGCGGGCGCCCCCAGGCCGCACAAGCATTCTCGGAGGGAAGAGGAGCCCCAGGCATCATCTCCCTCTGGCTGGCGGGCTCGCCGGCTCGCGCGTGCGCAGTCCAGGACTCCTCACAGGGAAGGCTTGTCTAGGGAGGGGCCGTGCCCGGGGTGGGGGGCGGCTGCTGCTGGGACACACCTACTCCTGACGCCCACTGGGTGGTCCACGCGAGATGAGCTCGGTGCTGGGGTACGGGCTGTCCCACCGTGGCCTCCTGAGCCCGAGCGGACACGCGTGGGCCCTCTCCGAGGGCCAGCAGGGCCGGAGTCTGGGCCCTCCTGCGTTCCTGGGCGCCTCCGAGGTTCCCCCCACCTCCCTTGGATCCCCGGGTCATACAAACATTCTCTGAGGACAGTTCGAGCCCACGGCAGCGTCCTCCTCTGGCTCTCTGGCTCTCTGGCTCCCTGGCTCATGCATGTGCAGACCAGGACTCCCTGTGCTAAGAGCTGGTAGGGCGGGGCTGTTCCTAGGGGCTCCTGCTGGGACACACCTACTCCTGACGCGCACTGGGTGGTCCACGCGAGATGAGCTCGGTGCTGGGGTACTGGCTGTCCCACCGTGGCCTCCTGAGCCCGAGCGGACACGCGTGGGCCCTCTCCGAGGGCTGGCAGGGCCAGAGTCTGGGCCCTCCTGCGTTCCTGGGTGCCTCCGAGGTTCCCCCCACCTCCCTTGGGCCGGGCCGGGACGAGGCGCAGCCCCAGGAACCCTGTGCCACCTGGCTGGCCCGTGGAGGCCCCGCCCACGGGCAGGGCAGCAAGCTCCAGAGCCCCACGGCCGCTGCGCCCGACCCTGCAGCCTGCTGGCCGGCTGGAGCCACAGAGACGGCAGGTCTCCCCCGGCCAAGCCAAGAGTTGGCAGCGCGCTCCCCAAAAGCCTCTGCTGGCAGTTCCCGGGAGGATGCAACTGGCTGCCCCTGGCTGGCTCCCTCCCGCTGGTCGGGCAATGCAAAGCCAGACCCACTTCTGCCCCCTGGGGTCCTGGCCTCCAGGGCGCGCTTAGAAGCGGTGCGGGCGGGCCCCCTTCCGCTCCCGTCTGCCCTTCGCCCGCCCGCCCGCGGAGCCTGCTGCAGCCAGCCCTGGCTCTAGGAGGCTGGCCAGCCGGCACTGCCAACTGGCCCCAGGTGCTAGCTAGAGGCAGCGGCAGGCCTCGGGAGCACACCTGCGGGCGCCCCCAGGCCGCACAAGCATTCTCGGAGGGAAGAGGAGCCCCAGGCATCATCTCCCTCTGGCTGGCGGGCTCGCCGGCTCGCGCGTGCGCAGTCCAGGACTCCTCACAGGGAAGGCTTGTCTAGGGAGGGGCCGTTCCCGGGGTGGGGGGCGGCTGCTGCTGGGACACACCTACTCCTGACGCCCACTGGGTGGTCCACGCGAGATGAGCTCGGTGCTGGGGTACGGGCTGTCCCGCCGTGGCCTCCTGAGCCCGAGCGGACACGCGTGGGCCCTCTGCGAGGGCCGGCAGGGCCGCAGTCTGGGCCCTCCTGCATTCCTGACCGCCTCTGAGGTTCCCCCCACCTCCCTTGGATCCCCGGGTCATACAAACATTCTCTGAGGACAGTTCGAGCCCACGGCAGCGTCCTCCTCTGGCTCCCTGGCTCCCTGGCTCATGCATGTGCAGACCAGGACTCCCTGTGCTAAGAGCTGGTAGGGCGGGGCTGTTCCTAGGGGCTCCTGCTGGGACACACCTACTCCTGACGCGCACTGGGTGGTCCACGCGACATGAGCTCGGTGCTGGGGTACTGGCTGTCCCACCGTGGCCTCCTGAGCCCGAGCAGACACGCGTGGGCCCTCTCCGAGGGCCGGCAGGGCCGCAGTCTGGGCCCTCTTGCGTTCCTGGGCGCCTCCGAGGTTCCCCCCACCTCCCTTGGGCCGGGCCGGGCCGGGACGAGGCGCAGCCCCAGGAACCCTGTGCCACCTGGCTGGCCCGTGGAGGCCCCGCCCACGGGCAGGGCAGCAAGCTCCAGAGCCCCACGGCCGCTGCGCCCAACCCTGCAGCCTGCTGGCCGGCTGGAGCCACAGACACGGCAGGTCTCCCCCGGCCAAGCCAAGAGTTGGCAGCGCGCTCCCCAAAAGCCTCCGCTGGCAGTTCCCGGGAGGATGCAACTGGCTGCCCCTGGCTGGCTCCCTCCCGCTGGTCGGGCAATGCAAAGCCAGACCCACTTCTGCCCCCTGGGGTCCTGGCCTCCAGGGCGTGCTTAGGAGCGGAGCGGGCGGGCCCCCTTCGGCTTCTGTCTGCCCTTCGCCCGCCCGCACGCCCGCCCGCCCGCCCGCGGAGCCTGCTGCAGCCAGCCCTGGCTCTAGGAGGCTGGCCAGCCGGCACTGCCAACTGGCCCCAGGTGCTAGCTAGAGGCAGCGGCAAGCCTCGGGAGCACACCTGCGGGCGCCCCCAGCCCGCACCAGCATTCTCTGAGGGAAGAGGAGCCCCAGGCCTCATCTGCCTCTGGCTGGCGGGCTCGCCGGCTCGCGCGTGCGCAGTCCAGGACTCCTCACAGGAAAGGCTTGTCTAGGGAGGGGCCGTTCCCGGGGTGGGGGGCGGCTGCTGCTGGGACACACCTACTCCTGACGCCCACTGGGTGGTCCACGCGAGATGAGCTCGGTGCTGGGGTACGGGCTGTCCCGCCGTGGCCTCCTGAGCCCGAGCGGACACGCGTGGGCCCTCTGCGAGGGCCGGCAGGGCCGCAGTCTGGGCCCTCCTGCATTCCTGACCGCCTCTGAGGTTCCCCCCACCTCCCTTGGATCCCCGGGTCATACAAACATTCTCTGAGGACAGTTCGAGCCCACGGCAGCGTCCTCCTCTGGCTCCCTGGCTCCCTGGCTCATGCATGTGCAGACCAGGACTCCCTGTGCTAAGAGCTGGTAGGGCGGGGCTGTTCCTAGGGGCTCCTGCTGGGACACACCTACTCCTGACGCCCACTGGGTGGTCCACGCGACATGAGCTCGGTGCTGGGGTACGGGCTGTCCCGCCGTGGCCTCCTGAGCCCGAGCGGACACGCGTGGGCCCTCTCCGAGGGCCGGCAGGGCCGCAGTCTGGGCCCTCCTGCGTTCCTGGGCGCCTCCGAGGTTCCCCCCACCTCCCTTGGGCCGGGCCGGGACGAGGCGCAGCCCCAGGAACCCTGTGCCACCTGGCTGGCCCGTGGAGGCCCCGCCCACGGGCAGGGCAGCAAGCTCCAGAGCCCCACGGCCGCTGCACCCGACCCTGCAGCCTGCTGGCCGGCTGGAGCCACAGACACGGCAGGTCTCCCCCGGCCAAGCCAAGAGTTGGCAGCGCGCTCCCCAAAAGCCTCCGCTGGCAGTTCCCGGGAGGATGCAACTGGCTGCCCCTGGCTGGCTCCCTCCCGCTGGTCGGGCAATGCAAAGCCAGACCCACTTCTGCCCCCTGGGGTCCTGGCCTCCAGGGCGTGCTTAGGAGCGGAGCGGGCGGGCCCCCTTCGGCTTCTGTCTGCCCTTCGCCCGACCGCACGCCCGCCCGCCCGCCCCCCCGCCCGCGGAGCCTGCTGCAGCCAGCCCTGGCTCTAGGAGGCTGGCCAGCCGGCACTGCCAACTGGCCCCAGGTGCTAGCTAGAGGCAGCGGCAAGCCTCGGGAGCACACCTGCGGGCGCCCCCAGCCCGCACCAGCATTCTCTGAGGGAAGAGGAGCCCCAGGCCTCATCTGCCTCTGGCTGGCGGGCTCGCCGGCTCGCGCGTGCGCAGTCCAGGACTCCTCACAGGAAAGGCTTGTCTAGGGAGGGGCCGTTCCCGGGGTGGGGGGCGGCTGCTGCTGGGACACACCTACTCCTGACGCCCACTGGGTGGTCCACGCGAGATGAGCTCGGTGCTGGGGTACGGGCTGTCCCGCCGTGGCCTCCTGAGCCCGAGCGGACACGCGTGGGCCCTCTGCGAGGGCCGGCAGGGCCGCAGTCTGGGCCCTCCTGCATTCCTGACCGCCTCTGAGGTTCCCCCCACCTCCCTTGGATCCCCGGGTCATACAAACATTCTCTGAGGACAGTTCGAGCCCACGGCAGCGTCCTCCTCTGGCTCCCTGGCTCCCTGGCTCATGCATGTGCAGACCAGGACTCCCTGTGCTAAGAGCTGGTAGGGCGGGGCTGTTCCTAGGGGCTCCTGCTGGGACACACCTACTCCTGACGCGCACTGGGTGGTCCACGCGACATGAGCTCGGTGCTGGGGTACGGGCTGTCCCGCCGTGGCCTCCTGAGCCCGAGCGGACACGCGTGGGCCCTCTCCGAGGGCCGGCAGGGCCGCAGTCTGGGCCCTCCTGCGTTCCTGGGCGCCTCCGAGGTTCCCCCCACCTCCCTTGGGCCGGGCCGGGACGAGGCGCAGCCCCAGGAACCCTGTGCCACCTGGCTGGCCCGTGGAGGCCCCGCCCACGGGCAGGGCAGCAAGCTCCAGAGCCCCACGGCCGCTGCACCCGACCCTGCAGCCTGCTGGCCGGCTGGAGCCACAGACACGGCAGGTCTCCCCCGGCCAAGCCAAGAGTTGGCAGCGCGCTCCCCAAAAGCCTCCGCTGGCAGTTCCCGGGAGGATGCAACTGGCTGCCCCTGGCTGGCTCCCTCCCGCTGGTCGGGCAATGCAAAGCCAGACCCACTTCTGCCCCCTGGGGTCCTGGCCTCCAGGGCGTGCTTAGGAGCGGAGCGGGCGGGCCCCCTTCGGCTTCTGTCTGCCCTTCGCCCGACCGCACGCCCGCCCGCCCGCCCCCCCGCCCGCGGAGCCTGCTGCAGCCAGCCCTGGCTCTAGGAGGCTGGCCAGCCGGCACTGCCAACTGGCCCCAGGTGCTAGCTAGAGGCAGCGGCAAGCCTCGGGAGCACACCTGCGGGCGCCCCCAGCCCGCACCAGCATTCTCTGAGGGAAGAGGAGCCCCAGGCCTCATCTGCCTCTGGCTGGCGGGCTCGCCGGCTCGCGCGTGCGCAGTCCAGGACTCCTCACAGGAAAGGCTTGTCTAGGGAGGGGCCGTTCCCGGGGTGGGGGGCGGCTGCTGCTGGGACACACCTACTCCTGACGCCCACTGGGTGGTCCACGCGAGATGAGCTCGGTGCTGGGGTACGGGCTGTCCCGCCGTGGCCTCCTGAGCCCGAGCGGACACGCGTGGGCCCTCTGCGAGGGCCGGCAGGGCCGCAGTCTGGGCCCTCCTGCATTCCTGACCGCCTCTGAGGTTCCCCCCACCTCCCTTGGATCCCCGGGTCATACAAACATTCTCTGAGGACAGTTCGAGCCCACGGCAGCGTCCTCCTCTGGCTCCCTGGCTCCCTGGCTCATGCATGTGCAGACCAGGACTCCCTGTGCTAAGAGCTGGTAGGGCGGGGCTGTTCCTAGGGGCTCCTGCTGGGACACACCTACTCCTGACGCGCACTGGGTGGTCCACGCGACATGAGCTCGGTGCTGGGGTACAGGCTGTCCCGCCGTGGCCTCCTGAGCCCGAGCGGACATGCGTGGGCCCTCTCCGAGGGCCGGCAGGGCCGCAGTCTGGGCCCTCCTGCGTTCCTGGGCGCCTCCGAGGTTCCCCCCACCTCCCTTGGGCCGGGCCGGGACGAGGCGCAGCCCCAGGAACCCTGTGCCACCTGGCTGGCCCGTGGAGGCCCCGCCCACGGGCAGGGCAGCAAGCTCCAGAGCCCCACGGCCGCTGCACCCGACCCTGCAGCCTGCTGGCCGGCTGGAGCCACAGACACGGCAGGTCTCCCCCGGCCAAGCCAAGAGTTGGCAGCGCGCTCCCCAAAAGCCTCCGCTGGCAGTTCCCGGGAGGATGCAACTGGCTGCCCCTGGCTGGCTCCCTCCCGCTGGTCGGGCAATGCAAAGCCAGACCCACTTCTGCCCCCTGGGGTCCTGGCCTCCAGGGCGTGCTTAGGAGCGGAGCGGGCGGGCCCCCTTCGGCTTCTGTCTGCCCTTCGCCCGCCCGCACGCCCGCCCGCCCGCCCCCCCGCCCGCGGAGCCTGCTGCAGCCAGCCCTGGCTCTAGGAGGCTGGCCAGCCGGCACTGCCAACTGGCCCCAGGTGCTAGCTAGAGGCAGCGGCAAGCCTCGGGAGCACACCTGCGGGCGCCCCCAGCCCGCACCAGCATTCTCTGAGGGAAGAGGAGCCCCAGGCCTCATCTGCC
Source organism: Oryctolagus cuniculus (assembly GCF_051225735.1). Lineage (NCBI taxonomy): Eukaryota > Metazoa > Chordata > Mammalia > Lagomorpha > Leporidae > Oryctolagus > Oryctolagus cuniculus. Next base: position 107,624 of record NC_142886.1, on the reverse strand, counting down.
TCTGGCTGGCGGGCTCGCCGGCTCGCGCGTGCGCAGTCCAGGACTCCTCACAGGAAAGGCTTGTCTAGGGAGGGGCCGTGCCCGGGGTGGGGGGCGGCTGCTGCTGGGACACACCTACTCCTGACGCCCACTGGGTGGTCCACGTGAGATGAGCTCGGTGCTGGGGTACGGGCTGTCCCGCCGTGGCCTCCTGAGCCCGAGCGGACACGCGTGGGCCCTCTGCGAGGGCCGGCAGGGCCGCAGTCTGGGCCCTCCTGCATTCCTGACCGCCTCTGAGGTTCCCCCCACCTCCCTTGGATCCCCGGGTCATACAAACATTCTCTGAGGACAGTTCGAGCCCACGGCAGCGTCCTCCTCTGGCTCCCTGGCTCCCTGGCTCATGCATGTGCAGACCAGGACTCCCTGTGCTAAGAGCTGGTAGGGCGGGGCTGTTCCTAGGGGCTCCTGCTGGGACACACCTACTCCTGACGCGCACTGGGTGGTCCACGCGACATGAGCTCGGTGCTGGGGTACGGGCTGTCCCGCCGTGGCCTCCTGAGCCCGAGCGGACACGCGTGGGCCCTCTCCGAGGGCCGGCAGGGCCGCAGTCTGGGCCCTCCTGCGTTCCTGGGCGCCTCCGAGGTTCCCCCCACCTCCCTTGGGCCGGGCCGGGACGAGGCGCAGCCCCAGGAACCCTGTGCCACCTGGCTGGCCCGTGGAGGCCCCGCCCACGGGCAGGGCAGCAAGCTCCAGAGCCCCACGGCCGCTGCACCCGACCCTGCAGCCTGCTGGCCGGCTGGAGCCACAGACACGGCAGGTCTCCCCCGGCCAAGCCAAGAGTTGGCAGCGCGCTCCCCAAAAGCCTCCGCTGGCAGTTCCCGGGAGGATGCAACTGGCTGCCCCTGGCTGGCTCCCTCCCGCTGGTCGGGCAATGCAAAGCCAGACCCACTTCTGCCCCCTGGGGTCCTGGCCTCCAGGGCGTGCTTAGGAGCGGAGCGGGCGGGCCCCCTTCCGCTTCTGTCTGCCCTTCGCCCCCCCGCCCGCGGAGCCTGCTGCAGCCAGCCCTGGCTCTAGGAGGCTGGCCAGCCGGCACTGCCAACTGGCCCCAGGTGCTAGCTAGAGGCAGCGGCAAGCCTCGGGAGCACACCTGCGGGCGCCCCCAGCCCGCACCAGCATTCTCTGAGGGAAGAGGAGCCCCAGGCCTCATCTGCCTCTGGCTGGCGGGCTCGCCGGCTCGCGCGTGCGCAGTCCAGGACTCCTCACAGGAAAGGCTTGTCTAGGGAGGGGCCGTTCCCGGGGTGGGGGGCGGCTGCTGCTGGGACACACCTACTCCTGACGCCCACTGGGTGGTCCACGCGAGATGAGCTCGGTGCTGGGGTACGGGCTGTCCCGCCGTGGCCTCCTGAGCCCGAGCGGACACGCGTGGGCCCTCTCCGAGGGCCGGCAGGGCCGCAGTCTGGGCCCTCCTGCGTTCCTGGGCGCCTCCGAGGTTCCCCCCACCTCCCTTGGGCCGGGCCGGGACGAGGCGCAGCCCCAGGAACCCTGTGCCACCTGGCTGGCCCGTGGAGGCCCCGCCCACGGGCAGGGCAGCAAGCTCCAGAGCCCCACGGCCGCTGCACCGGACCCTGCAGCCTGCTGGCCGGCTGGAGCCACAGACACGGCAGGTCTCCCCCGGCCAAGCCAAGAGTTGGCAGCGCGCTCCCCAAAAGCCTCCGCTGGCAGTTCCCAGGAGGATGCAACTGGCTGCCCCTGGCTGGCTCCCTCCCGCTGGTCGGGCAATGCAAAGCCAGACCCACTTCTGCCCCCTGGGGTCCTGGCCTCCAGGGCGGGCGGGCCCCCTTCGGCTTCCGTCTGCCCTTCGCCCGCCCGCCCGCCCGCGGAGCCTGCTGCAGCCAGCCCTGGCTCTAGGAGGCTGGCCAGCCGGCACTGCCAACTGGCCCCAGGTGCTAGCTAGAGGCAGCGGCAGGCCTCGGAGCACACCTGCGGGCGCCCCCAGGCCGCACAAGCATTCTCTGAGGCAAGAGGAGCCCCAGGCATCATCTCCCTCTGGCTGGCGGGCTCGCCGGCTCGCGCGTGCGCAGTCCAGGACTCCTCACAGGGAAGGCTTGTCTAGGGAGGGGCCGTTCCCGGGGTGGGGGGCGGCTTCTGCTGGGACACACCTACTCCTGACGCCCACTGGGTGGTCCACGCGAGATGAGCTCGGTGCTGGGGTACGGGCTGTCCCACCGTGGCCTCCTGAGCCCGAGCGGACACGCGTGGGCCCTCTCCGAGGGCCAGCAGGGCCGGAGTCTGGGCCCTCCTGCGTTCCTGGGTGCCTCCGAGGTTCCCCCCACCTCCCTTGGATCCCCGGGTCATACAAACATTCTCTGAGGACAGTTCGAGCCCACGGCAGCGTCCTCCTCTGGCTCTCTGGCTCTCTGGCTCCCTGGCTCATGCATGTGCAGACCAGGACTCCCTGTGCTAAGAGCTGGTAGGGCGGGGCTGTTCCTAGGGGCTCCTGCTGGGACACACCTACTCCTGACGCGCACTGGGTGGTCCACGCGACATGAGCTCGGTGCTGGGGTACTGGCTGTCCCACCGTGGCCTCCTGAGCCCGAGCGGACACGCGTGGGCCCTCTCCGAGGGCTGGCAGGGCCGGAGTCTGGGCCCTCCTGCGTTCCTGGGTGCCTCCGAGGTTCCCCCCACCTCCCTTGGGCCGGGCCGGGACGAAGCGCAGCCCCAGGAACCCTGTGCCCCCTGGCTGGCCCGTGGAGGCCCCGCCCACGGGCAGGGCAGCAAGCTCCAGAGCCCCACGGCCGCTGCGCCCGACCCTGCAGCCTGCTGGCCGGCTGGAGCCACAGAGACGGCAGGTCTCCCCCGGCCAAGCCAAGAGTTGGCAGCGCGCTCCCCAAAAGCCTCTGCTGGCAGTTCCCGGGAGGATGCAACTGGCTGCCCCTGGCTGGCTCCCTCCCGCTGGTCGGGCAATGCAAAGCCAGACCCACTTCTGCCCCCTGGGGTCCTGGCCTCCAGGGCGCGCTTAGAAGCGGTGCGGGCGGGCCCCCTTCCGCTCCCGTCTGCCCTTCGCCCGCCCGCCCGCGGAGCCTGCTGCAGCCAGCCCTGGCTCTAGGAGGCTGGCCAGCCGGCACTGCCAACTGGCCCCAGGTGCTAGCTAGAGGCAGCGGCAGGCCTCGGGAGCACACCTGCGGGCGCCCCCAGGCCGCATAAGCATTCTCGGAGGGAAGAGGAGCCCCAGGCCTCATCTCCCTCTGGCTGGCGGGCTCGCCTGCTCGCGCGTGCGCAGTCCAGGACTCCTCACAGGGAAGGCTTGTCTAGGGAGGGGCCGTTCCCGGGGTGGGGGGCGGCTGCTGCTGGGACACACCTACTCCTGACGCCCACTGGGTGGTCCACGCGAGATGAGCTCGGTGCTGGGGTACGGGCTGTCCCACCGTGGCCTCCTGAGCCCGAGCGGACACGCGTGGGCCCTCTCCGAGGGCCAGCAGGGCCGGAGTCTGGGCCCTCCTGCGTTCCTGGGCGCCTCCGAGGTTCCCCCCACCTCCCTTGGATCCCCGGGTCATACAAACATTCTCTGAGGACAGTTCGAGCCCACGGCAGCGTCCTCCTCTGGCTCTCTGGCTCTCTGGCTCCCTGGCTCATGCATGTGCAGACCAGGACTCCCTGTGCTAAGAGCTGGTAGGGCGGGGCTGTTCCTAGGGGCTCCTGCTGGGACACACCTACTCCTGACGCGCACTGGGTGGTCCACGCGACATGAGCTCGGTGCTGGGGTACTGGCTGTCCCACCGTGGCCTCCTGAGCCCGAGCGGACACGCGTGGGCCCTCTCCGAGGGCTGGCAGGGCCGGAGTCTGGGCCCTCCTGCGTTCCTGGGTGCCTCCGAGGTTCCCCCCACCTCCCTTGGGCCGGGCCGGGACGAAGCGCAGCCCCAGGAACCCTGTGCCCCCTGGCTGGCCCGTGGAGGCCCCGCCCACGGGCAGGGCAGCAAGCTCCAGAGCCCCACGGCCGCTGCGCCCGACCCTGCAGCCTGCTGGCCGGCTGGAGCCACAGAGACGGCAGGTCTCCCCCGGCCAAGCCAAGAGTTGGCAGCGCGCTCCCCAAAAGCCTCTGCTGGCAGTTCCCGGGAGGATGCAACTGGCTGCCCCTGGCTGGCTCCCTCCCGCTGGTCGGGCAATGCAAAGCCAGACCCACTTCTGCCCCCTGGGGTCCTGGCCTCCAGGGCGCGCTTAGAAGCGGTGCAGGCGGGCCCCCTTCGGCTCCCGTCTGCCCTTCGCCCGCCCGCCCGCCCGCCCGCCCGCGGAGCCTGCTGCAGCCAGCCCTGGCTCTAGGAGGCTGGCCAGCCGGCACTGCCAACTGGCCCCAGATGCTAGCTAGAGGCAGCGGCAGGCCTCGGAGCACACCTGCGGGCGCCCCCAGGCCGCACAAGCATTCTCGGAGGGAAGAGGAGCCCCAGGCATCATCTCCCTCTGGCTGGCGGGCTCGCCGGCTCGCGCGTGCGCGGTCCAGGACTCCTCACAGGGAAGGCTTGTCTAGGGAGGGGCCGTTCCCGGGGTGGGGGGCGGCTGCTGCTGGGACACACCTACTCCTGACGCCCACTGGGTGGTCCACGCGAGATGAGCTCGGTGCTGGGGTACGGGCTGTCCCACCGTGGCCTCCTGAGCCCGAGCGGACACGCGAGGGCCCTCTCCGAGGGCCAGCAGGGCCGGAGTCTGGGCCCTCCTGCGTTCCTGGGTGCCTCCGAGGTTCCCCCCACCTCCCTTGGATCCCGGGTCATACAAACATTCTCTGAGGACAGTTCGAGCCCACAGCAGCGTCCTCCTCTGGCTCTCTGGCTCTCTGGCTCCCTGGCTCATGCATGTGCAGACCAGGACTCCCTGTGCTAAGAGCTGGTAGGGCAGGGCTGTTCCTAGGGGCTCCTGCTGGGACACACCTACTCCTGACGCGCACTGGGTGGTCCACGCGAGATGAGCTCGGTGCTGGGGTACTGGCTGTCCACCGTGGCCTCCTGAGCCCGAGCGGACACGCGTGGGCCCTCTCCGAGGGCTGGCAGGGCCGGAGTCTGGGCCCTCCTGCGTTCCTGGGTGCCTCCGAGGTTCCCCCCACCTCCCTTGGGCCGGGCCGGGACGAGGCACAGCCCCAGGAACCCTGTGCCACCT